>NC_133243.1:8155000-8542500 GCF_048772165.1 Typha angustifolia | reverse complement strand
GAAACCTTTAAATCCGACATCGCCTTCTAATACAATTATGAAAATATCTGTGTTACTAAAGAAAAAGCAGTAACACCCATTCACTACCTTCCCGTGCCACCCTATCCGAACTCAAAGAAGAAAGAAGAAACCATCTACATATAGAAATAAACAAGAACAACGGATTCAAGAAGAGAGTAAGAAGAAACCTAGCATCTGTGACGTAATAATCGAGCTTTCCCGTGTTGGAGAAGACGATGAGGGAGTCCACTGCATCACGGAGCATAGAGGTCTCAAGCCGGATCTCCTCGTTAAGAACCGTTTGATTTGCCTCGCTCCATGCGTCCCCTTGCGCATCTTCTTCCCTCCTCACCCAATCCCAAATCTTAACCCTAGGAGAGAGGAGAGAGAGGAGAGAGGAGAAATATACAAAGCATGATGGAAAGAAAGGAGTGGGCGAGAGTTCTGTTTATTTATAAAGGGTGGTAAGCCAAGACAGTTGTGGAAAACACAGGCGATTTCGGAGACACTATCACTGTCGTTGCCCCCATTAGTAGATAAGGTGTGTGTTTGCTGTCTAGTCTCGCGTCATGATGGCTAAGGTTGTCCGTCAAAATTTGCTATCCGGGTTTTAGGAGATATTGCATAATTGCCACTAATCTCCTATGGCTCCATGTTTCTAGACGTGGATTTGCCCTATTAAAATACATCATAAGCTCTCCTTAAAATGTCATTTACAAATGGACAACTTCGTAATACACATATTTTTACCATGCCAACGGCCATCTTACAAGTTGACATAAAAAATAATAAAATGTTCGACATTTTATATTAACAAAATTTGAACAAAAATTCAAAGCGCTTTACTTTTCAGTGTTTATTATGCATTACATATCCGAATAAATCTTTGAACACTTTAATATTCTCTCTAAGAGAACCATTAAATAATTAACTTATTCACTTTACTTAAACACCCACATATTTAAAACCAAATATGTAAGTCACGCTCATTTTAAGTTTTGGTAGAGACCAATACGATGCTTACACTACTTCAATTAAAGTAACATATATTAGGGTAAAAATAATTAATGTCAGTTATTTTAAATAATAATATGATGTTATATGAAAATTATAGAGAAAATAAATGGTTAATATAAAAAATATAAAATATAGAGTGTGATTTAAAGATTTTTATAAATTATTATATATTAATTTATATTTTATATAATTTCTAAATATTATATCTTCAGTCCATAATTTATAACCAATTGTTGAAGGTTTATTTTAATCGAATTTTTATTCTACCAAAATTGAGCTTTGATGTGATCCAGATTGATCAAGTAACCTTACTAGGGACACTAGGTTTATGGGGTCAAACCCTAAACTCTAAACTCGCTAAACCCTAAACCCTGAATAAATTCCTAAACCCCAAACTCTAAACCTTAAATTAATTTAAATTATTGATATATGATTTTAAATATTTTATTTATTCTTTGCTTTTCAAAATTTATAATCCAATTCTATATTTTATTTTCACTTTATTTAGTGTTTCTCTTTAAGTATTTATTTTCTTAGTTTTTCTAAAAAAATTTATTACTTTTGCTAAACCTTAACGCAAACCCTCAATTTTGTTCTAATTTTATCAATTTTCTTTTGTGCCCACACTAATAATTTGAAGAATGAAATATAAGAAAGAGGTATAGCAATTAAAACTGAATTAATCAAAGTTATTTTCCTAGCAAGTGACAATCGCCTCCATTTCCACTCGCCTAATCTTCGTTCTACTTTTGCTTTGAGTTTAGGGACCCTCTCCTCGAACGGATTTAGAGACCCCTAAACTGATACAAGAATTAAAGATATTTTTATCTTTTTTATATCTAATCGGGTTTACTTTTCAAAATATTAAAATTAAGAAATAAAACTAACTAATCAAGTTCGAAGTTTAGTCCCAAATCAAAAAGGCCTTAGCAACCCTAATTATTTGACAATTAACCCTTCATGTCTAACAATTTAATACATCAAAATTTTATTCAAATTGATATTTAAATTTTATATAAGAGAGTCTAATTTTACTATTTTAAAAACTTACTTTTAGTTCAAATATCTCCTCTCCTTCCAAGCTTATTCACTTTTTCTAATCTTCTTCGGAATAAGACACAATATAGCTTACTCAACCTAATGTAACCTCAAATTTTCAGCAGATTACTCAACAAACATCTCCATCATCTCATCTCTACCAACCTCCTAAAACTGTTGGTAAAATTTCATAGTAAATCTGGACCTTCTCAGCCATATATATATAGAGTGAAAGTAGTAAAATTGTGCTCTTCAAAAAACTGAGTATATCATTTTTTTTTAAGCTAAATACACATTTTTTTGATAGTGCACACAATTTATATAGGAAGTATAAACAACCTCCCAGGCTTGTTCGCTATCTCATCCAACTTATTGGTTAAAATATACATCTTAGTGAATATACCTCACACCATTCACAAACCCTAACCCAATCCCTTTCATCTCAATTCGTCGGGTCCTTATGGTGCTGCCTCATCCTCCTACAATTAGTCAACTTCCTTGGCCTCCTCTCGGGATCCCTAAGCAACGCACCTCCTCCTTTGGCAAGCCTCCTCCATCGGGACCCTCAAGCCTATTCCTCTATTGGATCCCTAAGCAAGACACCTCCTTCGTCGGCTAGGAGGTACTTTTAAGCATTAATTACTATTATTATTTACGTCATTAGGTTTGGTAAATTTATGTGAGAGAGTAGCACTGCGATAGGTAGTTAATCGTGTTTTACATCTTAATATGCTCACCGTTTGTCCATTTATCATAGATAATCATTCTCTATTGTAATTAGGAAATTGTTTCTAGGTTTTGATCAGAATGTTGCGTAAAAAGAGAGAGCGCCTGCCAACCTTGAAATTTTCTTTACTGTTGGATGTGAAGACTTGTGTTTCAAATGGCAATTTACTAATTTTGGACTTCGGTTTGTCAGTCTAGGATAACTTGGTCTTCTAATTCTGGGCAACAGCTAGTTTGTAATCAATACCCCTGGACCATAGTGCAAGTTGGATATACAAATCTTTGCCGCCAAGTTTCTGAATTTGTAATCTTGACTCTTTTGTACTAAACGAATCTAAACTTCGCTTTGGCCTCGCATTTTGACTGCACCACTTCGTGATTTAATGGTGTTATGCTTCGAGCACTGCACTCAGTTTCATGCATGGTTTCTGATCCTTAAATGAAATTATTTGTCATACTGCTCTGAATTGACTAATCAAATACCCCTTTATATGAAATCCTTGTCATCGTCATACTAACATTTCCTCAAATTCAACTGCCATGTGTTAGAGATTCAAATAAACAAAGAACTATAAAATAATAAAGGAGAATCTTCAAAGGAAACTTAAATTTGCATTGTTTGTATTAAATTAAATTTAACTAGAATTTAAAGCAGCACTTCTATTTTTAATATATAGAGGGCACATAGCGTCAATCTTACAATTTTAAACGCTTAGCGTTTTTTTAATACAAAGCCCTCCAAGCTTATTCACCACTTCATCCAGCCTAATGGTTAACATATACATCTTAGTGAATACCTCACAATTGAGTAAGCTAATAGGCTTATATGTCTCTGCCTTTTCTGCCACAATCTTCTTTTGAAATAAGACACAGCATAGTATAGTTCAGCCCATGAAACCTCAAATTTTTAGTATATCAATCAGCAAACATCTGCATCATCTCATCTAGGGGTGTCAAAATACTTGAGCTCAGCTCGAGCTCTAAACAAGCCGGCTCGGTTTGTTCAATTTTGTGGCTCAAAAGAATAGAATCGGGCTTGATTACTGTAGTATATTATATACATATATATAAAAGCCCGAACCCGTCTCTCCCAAATCCCACCCTAAAAACCCTTATCGCCGACGCGAGCAATTCCACACTCGCTTTGCACTCCGACTCTCTACCGGCCTCCTACTCTCCAACGCACCTACCGATGACACTCCAAATCTTCACCGGTCATGCCTCCATCGAACACCACTAGGCCACGCCAAGCTATTTTCACCCCTACCGCTCTTGCTACGCCTCTACAATAAGTCTTACACGAGGTAAGAATATGATTTCTCTTACTTGCTTCTCCATTTGGCTAGATGCTCACATCAATTATGTGATCCCTATTGAAACTTTCATACTTTCGGTAGAATATGTGATCAACGTGTGGTCTCCCTTCACGGCCACTTAGTAAAGCCCATGAAACCCTTGATTAAAGTCTGGTGTGTTCAACTTTTTTTTTCTATGCTCATGAAACTAGGGGACAAAAACGAGTTCTGATTATTGGATCCGATTAGGATAAAAATTTTCTTTCCATTTCGGATAAGTATAGAATTTTTGAGAAAAAACCTGAATACGTATTCGGATACGTGGATATTTATTTACTCGCATATTTTTTAAATGATTTACGATTTTTAGTTTGCTTATTTAAATAGTGAATATTGATATTGTTACTAATGATGTGTTATATATTATTTGTAGAGATTAATTTTTCTAATTTTATATGTATTTGACATACAAAAAATTTATTTTTTTGAAACTCTTAATATTTTTGTATTAATTATGTCTAAATAAAATATCATAATTTGTTTAAAATTTAATCAACATCCGGTTTAAGATCCGACTCCTCTATCCGAAAAATTATCCGTATCCATTTAGTTAAGATATGGTTTTAAATTTTGCTATCCACTCAATATCCCCCGAATCCGTATCCGGACTAAAAATATGGATTCTGATGTGGATTGAGCACTATCCGGTCCATATTCCATCCATTTTCACTCCCTACATGAAACCTTTTATTAAGCTACTGAGTCAAGCTTGAGCTTGATGAAAGCCAACTTGGGCCCACCTTATCTAGCTTATTTCAAGCTCGAGCTAATAAAAAATCTCTATCGAGCAAAGCCGAGCGAGGCCCAACTAACTCGAAATCGGCTCGTATATATCCCTAATCTCATCCTAAAATTTCATAGTAAACTCAAGCATTCTCGACCCCCCCAATTTAAAACACTCGGATATCCAATGAGCAGCTAAAACTACTTGGGCTACTAGGCCCCTCTAGGGACCATGCAACTACATATATATCTAGATCTCTCATGCACGTAATATATTCATAAATATCATCATATATAATCTTGATGTTCCGTATGGTTGATAGTTGTGAATAAGATATAGAGTGATATTTTATCTTTTTCAAACATTTTGAAGAGAATATTTAGTAGCAAACTATAGGGCAAGTAAGATGATACAAGAAAGAAAGTTATGGTGATTCGAAAACAAAAAGTATTTTGAACGTTGAGCCTCTAAAATCATCATGGTACGGTCATAACAAAAAGAAAATAATTATCGGATTGGCCGGGCTAGGTTGGGCATGGTACCATCATGGCTATTTATGAATCGGCTCAATGAAAGTTGAAATCTAACATATGATACTCTTCTCTCTAGACGATTGTGGTGGTGATGGTGGTGATAAAAAAAGAGAAGAAGAAGAAGAAGGCATGAAGGAGTTCCAAGTAGACATTTACAAGGGTTCTCACACTCTCTCCCCTCGCCCTCTTCGCCGACAAACAAACAGCAGGTTTGCATGCCCTCTTTTTATTCCTCCTTATCGATCTTCTACTTATCCTGCCCTCAATCTATTTTCTCCTTCCTCTGCTACAAATTGCTTTTATCATTGCTCTTTTTACCTTTATTTGGTGGCCTTCTCACTTATTTTCTCATCTATATACTTATTTTGTTTATAGCACTTAGAGTTGGGTAGTATAATTAATTATTGATCAGATTGCAATACTCCTAGTTGGTAGTCATATAACAAATATACTATCTTCCTTCTTGAAAATGATTGGACTTTCAAATTGTAGAATTGCGACTTGCATATTTTCAACACTATTGATGCACAAGAAAAATGCTTCGTCTTTATCTGAAACAAAGGAGTGTATATTTAAAGCTAGGCATTTATGGTCCCAATTTTTTTTTCTGTTTCCTTTTTGATATAATCTTCGATATGACAATTGGTCTTAATTAATATGACATTTTCTGGTATTCACAAGCCTAGCAGTAGGTTGCGAACTATTCCCCCAACATCCTATATGCAACTCTCGTTGTATGGTTGTGAAAAAATTATGTTGCAAATCATTCTTCTGATCTTCTCTATTGGAAGAAATTTTATGGTCTAGGCTACTTTTTTAGTACCATTAAATGATGTATTCTTTTACAGGGAACTCCTTGAATCTATGCAGTCTGGAAGGATGGAACCGGAAGTAGCACTTCTTAATTCATTACTAGTATGCAAATTCTTACTTTTAGATAACTTCTCTCAGAGTTCAACCAGAAAATGATTTTTCTATTGCTTGTCCTAGCATAGGCATCGATGTAATATCACATGTATCTTTTCTTCTCAATGCCTTCTTTGAAGTGACTGATGTAGACTGCTAGCAAAGATTTTGCTTGACTGTACATGTCACAATTTTTTGATGATGTTTCTACCATAAATAATAGATACCAGATGTTTTCCCCATTTTAGCAGCAGCTCATAAGGCGCTTCTTTCCAGATTAAGGGAGTCGCTGACAACTCGTACTCTTCATTCAGAGCTTGTTTATAATTATGCTGGATCTAAACATGTACCTATTTGTTTTAGTTGTTACTATTTTTTATATCCAATTTTCTGCATATTATTGACTCCAAATTGGATATTATGATAGATAACAGAGTCCTTGAAGCGGTGTGGAATTTCTGATGACACAACCTATGTCCTTGTAGCTCGTTTTTGATGCATCTCATGATGAGGTAGAACTCTCTAGTAATGTGAATATTCAATACTATGTCAAATTCCTCAATTGCATGTCTTACATAGATATTTGATGTTGCGCTCTTCCTGAATCACATTTCTTGTGAAGCTCTAAAATATAAATGATGTGGAAACAAGAATCTTAGCAATTAGAAAGCCTGCTTGAGCTACTCATGCTTCTTGAATCAATGTGAAACAGTCACCAAAAAGAGGAGGGGGCGGAAATCAGCTTGTACATATTTATGCTTGACCTACTTAATTGAGACAGTCTTCACTAGTAAACTGGAATAGTTGAACAAACTTCGATAGCTATCACTTAAATTTTCTTTAATGTTAAATAAAATTTATGTTCTTTGTAAGTACATAAATTTATGATACTCAGTGCTCAAAGCGGTTAACCTTCAAATTATGACATCTCACTTTGCAATCATCAAAATGGAGTCACCACTCCTCTCTTCCCTGTATAATTTGACAAGACAATTCAAGTTTGCTGACACTCATAATAGCTTGAGTTGTTAAAGTTACAAAGTCAAATGGTATATTGAGTGTGATTCTTCCTTGTAAGATGAAAGACGTGTCGAAGCTCATTCATGGGAAAGAGATCGATCTGGTAGAGTTGGAAAGAAGAGCTAACAAAGCGCAGATTCTAAAGGTATGGATATACATTTCAACTTTCTTAATGTTCTTTTATTTTTCCTTTGTCCTTTTCATTTTCTAAATGGTAGTGATCCTTGCATTGATTTTTTTTCAGCATTACAAAATATCTTCCGAGGAATTGGCAATATCGTCATTATCTGATGCAATCACTTGCAGGATCGCAGCTCGAGATGCCCTTTGAAAAATGAGAATCAGATGTCTCGAGTTTAAGTTTGTTTCTATCATTGTGTCTGTTATTTGATACTTTATGGTTCATGTGTCGACCCTGTAGTTCACAACATTAACTTCTTGAGTGTGACAGGCTATTTTCATTTTTCTTTCTGGGCCATAAACAAAATATTTCTATCAGTAGAATGGTCTCAACCCACTAATCGTATGGGGATTTATTTTTGGATCTCTGGTAATATGGCATTCATTACCGCATCGTTACAATCATGGACGTCTAGGCATCTTCTTTTTCATATCTCCATTTATCTCTAAGCCTTTGTTCGTTGTTCACTAGCAGCGGTGGAGACGGAAATTTGGATGAGACACTTTGGATGACTCATGCCCTCGTAACTGGCTGCTGGCTGCATATACATACCATATTCGTCGAACTTTCAAACGCCACAAGTCCAAGGGAGAGTAGAGTAGAGAAGAGGGGGGTGAAGTGAAGAGATGGCATCGTTAGGCATGGGTTTTGGTGCAGCAGTTGTAACCCGTAGGCCGTTTTGCAGTGACAGCGGCGACAGAGAAAGTTGATGGAGTTACCCAGGAAGAGAAGGGGCCGTTTGATTGGATTCTTGCGGCACTGCAGAAGGCCAGCTTCTCGAAACCGATCCGATCCTCAAAAAGGTAAAGGAGGACCAACGGCAGGAAGCCCCTCCGTCTCTGTTCCCGCCAAGAAATCCGGTGGATTCGGAGGTCTCTTTGCCCAGAAATAAAGTTTTAAGTACAAATACCTCTGAGAAAAGGGACGGAGAGAAAAGAAAAAAAATTAAGGCAATCTGTCGCAAGCTCGCACAGCTCTTTCCCCCTCTTAAACAAGGAGACATCAAATTTTTAAAACTCAATCCTGTCTATGCTCCGATGATTAAGTATCTGCTGCTTCTCTTGTACTTTTTAAATTATTATCACGACAAATCTCTCTGTTAATTTGGCCTCAAAATTTTGAGAATTTATCTTTTGATATCGTATCTGAAGCTTGTCGGCTATTGTTCGTCTCGCCTGAATGCGTAGTCCATGTCAATGGTTTCCACGACCCTTTAACATGTGGATTGTGGCCCCAGTGGGTAGTTCTGACAAAAGCTAGTAATCGCTCACCATTAAATAAGAGGCTTCAGAAGCATCTGTTTGAAATTTCCAGCCTTTTAAAAGGTTTGCTCGAAGAATGTTGTATCTCTGGATCTCGCCCGAAGATGTCACTTTTGTTGCTGCATCTCTGGATGCATTTTCAACACGCAAGATTCAAGGTTGCGCAATGACTCGCTACAATCTATTGACCAAACTCATATCCATTACCTGCTTTACTCCTTATAAACTCAACTTGTCGTTTATACGGAATAACGTCTTGCGGAGGTGATTAGAATCTATCCAACATCTGTCTTTGATGGATTCAATAATCAATAAGAAACTTGCAAGCAAAACCTTTCCGACGGTTTCTTCCGTGCAATAAATTAAAAACTTTATCAATCATGTTGATGAAGATCTAAAGGTTAATATCTTCAAGGATATAATAAGAATGAAAGATATTACCGATTCAATAGGTAATTATTATTTTTTAGATATATAATCTTGCACATTATTTTTTAATAATTATATTATCTTAATATTTTATCGAGTAAAAAATATATATATCATTAACTGAAAATTATATATATATATATATATATATATATATATATATATATATATATATATATCAAAATAAGGGTATTGATGTCTTTTATAATTAACTTGATGAAAATTTAATTACATTTTATCTCTTTGATTATCTTTTATTATTTACATATATCTCTCATTAGTTTAAGATTAATTTAAATTTAATTTTAATAGATAGAGATAGAGAATTTATATTTAAATTAAAATTTATCTCCAAATAATTAAATTTAAATTATTTAATATTAAATGATATCTCCTATAATTAAGGCATAATTATATTTATGAGAGAAATTTTAACGGAAGAAAAAAAATATAGAGCGCTTCTTCCGTAAAGTAAAATTAATTATTTATTAATCAATTTGATGAAGATATAACAGTTAAAATCTTTAAGGGTATAATAGAAAAATTAAGAAATTAGGCACACGCAATTAAATCTTCTTAACTAATATACTATTTTTCTTAGTGGTTGTGAAACAGGTACCGAAAAACTGGTACCGAATATAAAAACTGACTATTATAATCATTCAATTAAGATTATAATTTTTAAAGGACATCGAAGTATTTGCCTCTTACTAACAAAAGGCACAAAGATGGTGCTGATAAGGGCAATATGGTCAAAGTTGCACGAGAATAACCTGGTGTCATCACCATCTTATCTTAATCCTCTTATCCGGGAGTCACGGTTCTCATGGAGCTCTTGTCATTATAGTTCATTTATTAGTAATGTTCGGGTCCAATGAAAAGAAGTTTAATATGCACATACTTCGTTCATATGATCTTACATGTTTAATAATACTAGATATCGTCGTGTCGGCGGTTGGTTGGAAATAAGTAAGAGGTGGGGATAAGTTAATTAATAGTTATACAAATAGTCCGGTCCATGAAACTAATATCATAAATAGACACGTTGCCAAATGGTTTCATATTAGGATAGAATGGCACGCCTTCTGATGCGCTCCTAAGTCCATACTCCCTCGTTCGTTCCATTGACAAAGTAAAAAGAAGCGCTACCCAACTACTTCTGGCATCTCCACTCCCTCCTCCGGCTTTCTCTCGTATGTAATGGCTTCCGTCCCACGGTTGACTTCCCTACGCTCCACCTTCGACCGCCGGAGCACGGAGCGCCTCCTCAAGAGCTGGGAATGGGGCTCCTTCCCCGACGAGTCCGCCGCCGAGCGCGGCGGGTGCCTCCGGCGGATCGCCGATTTCTTAGCCGGCATCCCGGCGAGGCTGTGGGGGATGGCGGTGGAGGGGTGGGAGTTCGGGCGGTCGGATCCCCGGAAGGTGGTGTTTGCCGCCAAGATGGGGCTCGCGCTAACTCTTATCTCCCTCCTCATCTTCCTCAAGGAGCCCTTCAAGGATATATCGAGGTACTCCGTCTGGGCTATTCTCACCGTCGTCGTCGTTTTCGAGTTCAGCATCGGTGAGTTTGTGATGGTAATGGTGTTGCCATTCGATCTGTCTTTCTCCTCTTTTTTGGAAAAATAATACGGTTGGATCTTGTTTCTCTTTTGTCATAATCTTGGATAGTTCGTGCATCAATTAGGTTTAAAATTGGATCGGAATAGGTAGGAGTACCTTAAGAAATAACCCAAGTACTAGCTTAGAATTCTAATCTCGCACAAGCAAGGGCAAAATAGTCCCTGAAGTCCGTGAAATAAGATCACTCTGTTGATAGTCATGGTCCCCAAAAAATGTCAAATGTATCTAGATGTAGTATTACAAATTTGTCCAACAATTTTGTAGCAAAAGGTAGCACTTTTAGATAATCATATTCAATGACAATTTGCTATGACAATGCTGGGTCATATCATCTTAGCTTGAATCATCTCTGTTAATTTGAGCAGTGATCTTGATATGTCGTCATGCAGGTGCAACGCTAAGTAAAGGTTTTAATCGCGGTTTGGGAACTTTAACTGCTGGAGGTCTTGCTCTAGGGGTTGCTGAACTTTCTACATTGACAGGACCGTTGGAAGAAGTTATTCTTATGATCAGCATCTTTATTGTTGGTGAGTTATTGTACAGTACTTTTTTTATGCATTTTTCAATTTTTACTTGTGAAACTATAAATTTTCATATCATGAATCATCATTCTTCTTCTTAATGCCAGGGTTTTTAGCAAGTTTCATAAAACTCTACCCAACAATGAAGCCTTATGAGTATGGATTTCGAGTTTTCTTGCTCACATTTTGTGTCATTATGGTCTCGGGATACAGGACAAGGGAATTTATTGAGACGGCTGTTAGTCGATTTTTAATGATTGCACTTGGTGCTGGTGTTTGTTTGGGAGTTAATATCTGCATCTATCCAATCTGGGCAGGGGAAGATCTTCACAATTTGGTAGCCAAGAACTTCATGAGTGTAGCTAAGTCCTTGGAAGGTTGTCTTATGCTTATTTCACTGATGTTTAAACAGCTCTCTCTCCCCCCTCTTCATTTTTTTTTTTTTTTTTTGAGTAATCTCTTTTCTATCTATGTGTGCAATATGTCAATTATATCCACTTATAGATGGAGAGCCAAAAGGAAACATTACTAGTGCGGAGTTTTTAGTTATTTACTATTCCTCTGACAGATTGATGATCAGGAATTTTCTGTCATGTTTCTTGAGTAAATGCCCGTCAAGTAATGGATTTGCACAAAATTAGTTAGTTCATTTTTACTGCTACAGTGTCAATTGTAGATATGACTGAAGAATCAGACAGCAGGTATAAATGTAACATCCTTAGATCATTGTACATTTACTGGGTGTAATATTGTACTTCAGAATGATAGTCCAGTCTTATAGTATCACACTTTATTAGCTGACTGGAATTATGATTCATCTAGGCTGTGTTTGTGGATACCTTCAATGCATTGAATATGAAAGGATCCCTTCGAAAATTCTTACATACCAAGCTTCTGATGATCCTTTGTACAGTGGGTATAGATCAGCTGTTGAGTCAACTTCTCAAGAGGATACTCTGGTGTGTATTAATGTAAATAAATGACATTTGATTGAGTTGATGTTACTGAATCTCTGACCTGCTATACTCCTGCAGTTAAGTTTTGCTATTTGGGAGCCACCCCATGGTCCTTTTAAGATGCTGAAATATCCCTGGAAGAAATATGTTAGAGTAAGTGGTGCACTGAGGCACTGTGCCTTCACGGTCATGGCCTTGCATGGTTGCATACTGTCAGAAATACAGGTTTGTGCTTCTATTAAATGGATTTCTTTTCTTGTGGTTAAGTCCTCTTTGCAGCTTTACTTTTTATGGACTTCTGTTATTAATTTAGGCACCGCCAGAAAGCAGACAAATTTTTGGCAGTGAACTGCAGAGAGTAGGTACTGAAGGTGCTAAAGTGTTGCGCGAGCTGGGAAACAAAATCAAGACAATGACAAAACTGATTCCGACTACCATCCTCACAGAAGTTCATGAGGCAGCTGAAGAGCTGCAAAAAAAGATAGACCAGAAGTCATACCTTCTAGTGAACTCAGAAAGTTGGGGAATTATAAAGCAGACTGACGGAATAAAAGAAACCTCAGATGGCATCAACATTATGAACTCAGAAATCAAGCGCCTGCCAACAAAATCAAATAGCGAAACGGTGCTTGATCTTAGATCTGTCCAGCTTTCAAACAGCTGGAATGCTCATAATTCAACCTTTAGTATTTTGGATTCCTCATTAATGGCAGAAGCACCATTTCAACAGCAATTGTCTTGGCCTGCCAGACGATCATTCAATCTGGATGCATCGCTTAGGACAGAAGAGTCAAGAACATATGAGAGTGCAAGTGCATTGTCATTAGCTACTTTTGCTTCTCTTCTGATTGAGTTTGTTGCCAGACTTCAAAATCTTGTTAATGCATTTGAAGAACTGAGTGAGAACGCTAACTTTAAGGACCCTATAGATGAACCAGTTGTGGAGACTGCTGGGCTCTTGACCAGAATATTCAAATTCTTTGGATCCAAGTGTTAGATTAGTTTGTTTGTATCAGTATTCTTCTATTATTGCCTACTGTAAATGCAGGAAAAGTGCAAGTAAATAAGTAAGGCACTGTCATGGGGAAGTCATAGATCATCTTATATAATTATGGAGGTTGCTGAAATGATGATAAAGGGAAGAGGTCAACCTATGAAAATTCTGTATAATGATTTGCAAGAACTCTGGAATACTTCTATATTGAAGAATCTTTAACTATTAAATTGGTTTCAAATTTTCAAGCCAAATATTGATCCTGGGAGATGACCTTATTTTATTGAGATACTTTTAGCTAGTTCATTCCAAAGAACCTACGATCTCCCCACACGTCATAGCTACAAGGTTTCGAGGATTCTTAGGATCAGAAAGATTGAGCTGTTTCACAAGTGCCTACAATAGAGGGAGCTGCAAGTCGGATGCTACTGGAACTAAGCTACTAGAACAATTCAAACTGCTATGCATTTACGAAATTAGGTTTCTAATGAAACCGAATAGATCACCTTTGAACCAAATTTTTAAAAAAAAAAAACAAAGAGAAAAAAAAAAGGAGAGAAAATATCGTATACAACAGCTATCTTTCCCCACATGATACAATTAGGACATTCTTTATGAACTAACAAAAGTAAAATGCCTCCTGTATTTTACATATGCAAAGTCAATAAACCATTTTCCTTGACCTTATTACAGCAAGTAGTTGAGTATTTGAATGATGTCAAGTATTACATAAGTGGCTCAAAGCAAAACCAGGATAATGTCCACTGTATATCTTAATTGTCGTCTTCGCCTGCCTTTTACTGAAGAACCTTCTGAATCTATCAGTAGTTTATATTTACAGTACAACAAAATGAAGAAAGCCACACATTATATCATAGCTTCAGTTCTGTTTCTACAAAGGTCACTTGTGAGGCACAATCAGGCTGAATGCAGTAATATGTCCATATTTACTGTAGTGTTGCTGTTGACTTGATGCGTCTCAGAAGAAGAAAGGAAAGTCATCGGCTCTTTGTGGTTTGGCACAGCCCGAATCAGTCCACCCAATTCTTTTCTGCTCATTATCATATACAACTAACTTCCCACGAAATGAAACATCTACAAAGTATAATAAAGTGAGAGTTAATATGAGTTGGATATTTCTAAGTGGCATGCCAAGCACAATTTAATGGAAGCTATTTATTCCAATAAGCTGTCTGAGTGGTGAACAAGCAGATTCCTACATAAGTACTAACTTTGTTATACCTTCATTATCATAACTAGTACTTTCTTGAGCACATATTCTACTGTTTTGTGGCAGATCAAGGCAAAAATTCATACCTCCTACTATAATTGTTGAACCACGGTAGATCTCCATCCCATTAAGAATTCCTAAGCAGACATTGCCTTTATCCTGCACATAGGTAGCCTTAATACTATTTCTAAAAAGTTTCAACTAGGAAATGGAGTATAGGAATTGGTAAAAGAATCACAGAATCTTACACTAATGATTAAGTAGCCTTCAGGAGGAATGGTGAGTGTTGTAGGTAGGACCCACCATCTCTTCTCAAAGTGCAGAGTCAAGGGCTTGAAGAGCTGCTGCACATCATTCACAGACCTGCAATATCATGAATATTTTAATATAATCTATCTAGCTGAAGGCATGTCAACTGCACATCTCCGTTGTCAGAGAAGTATTAATAAAGTTGCAGTTTCAGTCTTTCTAAAAAGTAAACAAGAAAGAAATTGTGGTTTAAGCATAGCAATTAATGATGTTTCTTCAAAAGATGTATAATCATACAGATCTCATAAAAGTTCTTAAAGTAGTACTATATATTAGAATGCAAAGCAACTTCACGTTTTGAGGATGATGAGATTCTGCGGTAGCAGACCTGTAAGAAATCAAATTGCATGTTAAATTTTGTCTAACTTACCTGACAGGAAAATTAGCTGTCCAGCATATAGGTAGTGTTTGATCTGAGTCATCTTGCACAAGATAATTGTTGATATATTTAAGCTGCCAAGTTTATAAGAATTATTACTAAATATACTGAACTTATTACTTAAAGCAACAAATGTTATTACTTACAGAAGATATCAGATTAGTATATGCTTCATCAGGGAAATAGGTATAAGAACTGCCACTGTCAAATATGACTTGAATTTTGCCTCCCTTCCCACCTACACCAAGTTGTAAGCCTCCGTAACTTACTTTCTGAATTTCTGTACGATAGATGCTCCTGAAAAAAGGAAAGACCTATTTGTTCAGTAAGTCTGATCATCTAACAATCCTGAATAAGAGAAAACTCGAGAGTGGAACAAAGATAACATGTAAATTTGGAAGGATGACAATTAAATTCAAGTTGAGGTTAATGAGAAGGAAAAATTATGTTTGGTCAGTCAGTCACAAAATATATACGATATAACATTCAGACACATATACTGAGAAAAGGTTATATATACCATGCAAGTGCAAGAATAAGAGATCATTAAATTAAGTTAAATCTGCATAACTTTATTTCTTTGGTATGACCTAAGCACATCATATCCTATCTTTAAGGTCACAATATTGGAATAAGGTACGAAACATTGATCCCAAGTGATAAAATTACCAAGAACTTGGCATTACCACTACATAGATACTCCAGTAAGGCAAGTTTCAGGCAGATGAATGTAGTGACATAATATTGAAGAATCAAGGCAATAGTCAAGAAACATATCTTATTGTTAACAATTTATGGTTGACTAAGAAAACAATCATGAAACCAGAGACCAGCTCTTTTAGCTTGAAGCAAGCTCTATGTAATCAATGAATGACAAAAGGTATCATTGATTATGGATGACATGGAAAGAAAAGGAGATTAGGCATAATCATGTATTCATTAGTAACATTCATATCAGTACAAGTTACCAGAAGTTTACACAGATAAATATTATCTACAGTTCTGCACATCTTTATGAAATAGTTTTAGCATGAAGATTTACACTGATAAATTCTTTTGTGTACTACCACCAAATAATGCAATGCTGCTGACATATTTGTGTTTGTTTCTTTGTTACTTCAACCAGTAATCTTGGGCACCAGCATTTTGTGACACACACTTTCTACCTATATGGAGTTATCATAATCATGATCAAAGACCAATTGACCATAGTATTAATGCTTGACTTTCAAATTTAGCAAGATAGAAAACTTGTGAATTTTGTCGATAGGGGGGAGGAAAGGGTTAGGAGGCCGGTTGCCTACAATCTAAAGGCATATATCATTGATAAAAGCACAATATGTATAACAGGAGCAAAGAAGTTCAAGGAAATAAACAAAGCTTTTCTACTTACGCAAGACCAGTAAGAGTGGGGACCCATGTCACTCCCCATCGTGGTACAAAATCATCACCCAAAAAGATATATCCACCACCCCTGGCTTCAGTAGTAATACAGTGACCGATGATGTTAGAGATGATTCCTTGACTAGCTAACTGAGAAGGAAGACTAACTTTTGCGCTGCTAAGTCCGAGTATCCCATCTGTTTTTGCAGGAGAGGCCAAAAGTTGACCTTGTTGATCATAAGCACACCTTGACAAGTTCAAAGGAAGACAAATGGTGAGACCAAGTCTCGTATTATAAGATTCTAGTACAAAAGACTTCAAAACTAAGAAATTGATCATACCCAAAAACAAAGCTTAATTTTTCCCTATCACCGTTTGCAGCGAGCAGATGCATATCATCCCTAGCAAGAACACCCATAGAGGAACTCCGATCTGCATACTCTATCTCATAATCACATTGGTGGCAAGAAGCACAATAGTTTTGATTGCCTTGCAGTTCTTGACACAAAGAGTCCCTCGGCAGAATTATCTTTCCTTTGTTAGGTCTATATAATGGATGAGGTCCCTGAAAGAATGTTTATCTTAAGTAGAGACATATATTTATCCAAACCAGTGGAATCAGAATGTACATAATCCTATAGATGTTTCCATTAAAAGAGGGAATACAAATGAAAAGGAGGAGATGCTTATATAAGTCTAAAAGAAGCATCTGGTACAGAAAAATGTTGTCTTATCAGCAGATAGCTAGAGAACGTCTTTTGGGAAATACTACATCCATAATTGAATATAAATGGAATGTACCTTGGCACAGCTGGTGCATGGAGCATCACATTGGATCCACATCAAGTCACTCCCAGTATCCACATCAAGAAAATAAGGTCTCGGTGGATTCCCAACAAATATAGATGTGTAGTATTGCCTGCAAATGAACTAAGAGAAAAAGACCTTCAGCATGACAAACACGTACAGATTCATGTTGTTTGCGCTTTACATTTTTGTAACTTAAACTGAAATAGTATGATCATCTTAAGCTCTATCAATTGACTCCCTCAAATTTAATGATGTTATACACTTATACTCCTGCAATATTTTTTTTTACAGGAACTCATAAATTTATGACCTGTGGTGTTAACATATATCACTGAAATGAAGAGATATCAAAGTACTTAATGTCATAGTAGTATCCACTAAGCTATATCGGAATGCTATGACAATTTTTAGCATTGATGCATTTAATCACAACAATGTGGTTGGCTATCAAAAACAATATTGTATAAAGATTTTACAGATAATGAAAATGATAACATATGAAAGCCATTTTACTGGAAGATGGTGTTATACAGGGATATGAAATTGTTAGATATTGATCAACATATCTTAAACAGAGGATTTTTTTTTTCTATTGAATTCTACCAGCTGGATGGGAGAGAGCTACAGAATTGTGATACTAAAAGTGTCTGAAGACAACAGCTCAAGGAAGAATAGTCGTTGAAGTACATAAGATTACATGGGAATCAGACTCTATGGATCACCTCAGGTCCTCAGCATGTCTCAAAGGTATTATTGGTAGTGAAGATCTCTGATCAGATTCTCAATTAAAGTTCCTAGGAGTATTTCATAGAGAATTTGCAAGCACTTACCAAATGTACCCTAGAAAGTTTCAAGCTTCGTATAACTGCTAAATCAGATTCTTTGGAAATCATAAGAAGTGAAGAATCCAATTCCTCTAGTCAAAAGGAACTCCTAAAAGGATCTGATTAATTACCCATATATGCCTTAGAGAGTTCCAAATTCCATCTAAAGGTTACCCTGTATGTAGGAAATATTTGATAAAGCAACTAATCTATGATACACAATACATCAAATTTCCTTTTCTGATCATTAGTCAATCCAAAACAGTTGCCACAATTGGCAACACCTCAAATCACGTTCAAATCACATCGAATTAAACCATTTGAATCACAAATTGGAAGAATCCACAGACGTACCCGTCAGGATAAGCGTTTCCTTTGACCGGAAAAACGACGGTAGAATTCACCGCCGCAGAAACCACCGTCATCTCGCTTCTTACTCTCTTCTGCTTCACCCGTTCCGAGTCATCGCCGACCCCCATCGCGGTGAGCTTAACATCCCGGACCTCGCGGAGCTCCCGACCCCGCGACTTCGCGTAGAGCGGAAGCAAGAAGGATCGGGTCTCCTGCCGAGGTCTCCCTTCCTCCTCCTCCATGGCTCCCCCTAAGAGCTGGAACGGGATTTCCGAGGCGAGGCAAAGCCATAGCGAGAAGGTGATGAGGGAGACGGCAAGGAGAGAAGCCAACGCCTTCTTGGGGGAGAAGGAGAGGAGAGATCTCCGTGGAGGAGAAGAAGTCGTAATAATAGTATCAGTAGGAGGGGAAGGAGGAGATCGAGATGGCAGTTGGTCAGAGTCGGAGTAGGTGAAGGCGGTGATAGTTTTGCCCTTGGAGGGGTCATCGGGGGGAGGAAGAGTGATGATGACGACGCCATGGAGCTGAGGAGGAGGCGCGTCCCTCTCCATCTCTCTCTCTCTCTCTCTCTCTCTCAGTCTCTCGGTGGGTATGGAAGAGGAAAAGGAGGCAGAATTCCTGAAGAAGCCACAACAGTAGTCGATGGAGGAGATAGTAATATAGCGCTGGGTGTACCGCGCTGATTGGTTCTCTTGGTTTGACTTCATTAATAAAATGACAAAACTAGCCCTGCACTCAAGGGTGGAGCGTAGTCAAAACGTTGCTTTTGAATTTTTCTCTGGTCGTTCACGTGAGAACGGGACTCACGAACCTCCTACTTGCGTCCGAACCCGACCCGTTTTGGTTCAAGCGATGGTGCATGCTGTTCCAATGTCACCATCGATCAATTTGATTCCAATAACTACTGCAAGTGCTAAGTGTGAACTAAGACTTAAAAAGAACTATATATACATAATATATTATGAATTATCCCCTTAAATATCATAGGAAGTCTTTAATACTTCTTCATGTGGCTATTACACTATTTCTGTCATGTTAAGAAATTAAAGGCAGGTAGGAATCTTAGCATTGACAATAAATTGATCGAGATATTAATCTCACAAGTCACAACCTACCCTTTCATCCATACTCCAAATATTTATAAAGAAAAGAATACAAAAGGTATCCAGACAAGCACACCTCACAGAAAGAATACAAAAGATTGTGCATCAATCGTCCATTTCCTATCCCGAACGGCCGAACCTATGGGCCACGCTGGTTCTCTCTCCCTCTTCTTGAGAGTTATAATTTTTCTCTCCCGTCCCCCAAGATCAAGCTTTGGAATCCAATGCTAAAAGACAATAGAATGTCTATTCAACAAAAGTAGGCAGAACGATGAATTTCTACGAAACCCCCTCGACATCACCGATTTTATAAAAGAATCCTCAGATTTTGACGGGAAAAAGAAATAATATAGTAATACGCCCGGTTCAGGTCGAGCCTTGTTGACTAGATCTGTCATTCGGCGCAGCCGGTCCAGGCGAAACCGAGCCGGCCGGCAACCCGGTCGAACTCGATCGCAAACCCTTGCTGCATTAGGTTTCCTATGACCCCGAACCCCGGCCCATCCGCCGCCACTGGCTGCAACGCGAGGCATTTCACCCCCTCCGCCGCCTCGATGAAGTAGTTCAGCGGCGGGGGGGCGAACTCCGCGCCGCCGCGCAGCCGGAAGGCTAGACTCGGGATACGCGCCGCCGCGGATGCGTTGAGGCAGAGGTCGAAGCCCGCGGGCCCCGGGAGTTGAGCTGCCCGGGGCAGACGCTTTGCCAATGCGCGCACGACACACCGGTAGGCGGCAGCGGGGAGGAAGGAGAGGGTGGTGCCGGAGTCGACGACGACGCCACCGGCTCCGGTGGCGCGATCGAGCGCCCAAACCGCCGGATCGATCGGAAGAACCTTGCCGTTGAGGGAGGCACTGACGACTCCGACGTAGTAGTAGGTCGGCGAGAGCGGGTTGGAGAGCAGCGGGGTATAGCGTAGAGCCGCGGTGGAGTTGCGCCTTCCGATGACGAGGAAGCTGGTGAGGGGGGGAGAGAGGGCGTAATCCCCGAGGCAATAGGAGAAGGAGTTCCCGAACCTTAATGCGGCGAAAGAAGGGAACGAGATGGGCCCGCGACCGAGCCCAAGAACGCCATGGATAGATCTATCGGCGGTGACATTAAATGCGCAGCCAAAGCGGAAAGAAGGGATCCGAATTGGTCGAGTGGAGGAGGTGAGTGTTAGGGTTTCGCGAGAGAAGAAGCCGGAGGAGGCGGATCCATCGGAGTAGGAGTAGAGGAAGCGGCACGGAGAGTGGAGACGGGAGCGAGGGCAGGAGAGTTTGCCTTTTCGGCGATGGGGGTGGGGGACGAGGCGGCAAGAAGAGTCGTAGCAGTGGAAAGGGGAGAAGGAGGAGGAGAGGCGAGGGAAGAACGCGGAGGAGGAGCGAGGACGGGAGGAAGGGGAGCAGCGAGACCAGACGAGGTCGCTGCCGGTGTCAGCGACGAGGCGGAGGAGTTGAGGAGGGGTGCCGAGGTGGAGGGAGGCGACGTAGTGGCCAGCGCCGGAGGAGGCGGCGGAGACGATGGGAGCGGTGAGGGAGGAGGAGGAGAGGCGGAGGGAGTCGTGGATGAGGGCTTCGGTAGCGGAAATGAAAGGGGTGTTGGCGGTTAGGGGCAGTTTAAAGTAGGGCTGGGAGTGGGAGGAAACAGAGGAGGAGAGGAAGAGGAGGAGGAGGAGGAAGAAGAAGAAGAAGAAGAGAGTAACCATCGGTAGCAGAGTGAGAGTGAGAGTGAGAGTGAGAGTGAGTGAGTGTGAGAACTGAGGATGTGAGTGTGCGAGGTTAGTAGTAGTGACTAGTGAGTGAGTATTCCTGTTTCGTCGTGTTGCATATTTAACTTTAATTTTTGAACTTTTTTTTTGGGTCCCTTAAAGGTATGTTTTCTTCGTTTTCACGTGAGTGGAGCATATGCATGCGTGGAGCTGAAATAACGTAGGTGAGTGTGGTGGTCAGTCTGGACACCACGTGGAAGCCGCGTGGACCCCACGACACATTAATATTGCAGGCCGTGTTAACCGGGTAGATTTGGCTTCCCTGAGTCGTTTATGCGCTGGAAATGGCCCGAATGCCCGAATGGGGACTGACAGCATACGTACCTTAAATGGTGCAAATACATATCGATATTAATAAGTAATCAGCAAGGCAAGGGATTAGTGATGATATCAACAGTAGCATACATATACTAAAGTAACAATAGATAAGCTTTCCGGAGCTATTTCTACTTCATTCAATCTCCAAAACAAGCATTAGTCATTGTTGATATCTTGCACATCTCAAATTAAAGCTTCATATCATCTAACATGAGGTGAATCTCCAAACTCCTAAGATGAATCTTGTCTCCTGCAACAAATGCATGAACGTTACTGTCCACTTCAATCCAACCAGAGCCAGCGGGCTTCGTTGCTTTATGCTCCTCTACCATTTTCCTCATTGTTGTGAAATTCTTCCATCTCCCCATGCTTACATACATATTAGACAGTAAGAAATAATAACTGCCATGTTTATGTCTCGGTTCAGCTTCAATCAACTTCCCCGCCACTTCCTCTACAATCTATCAGAGTGCTCCAAACCCCAAATCCAGGTTCCATAGGTAGATTTGTGACAAGTTCCTTTGCTTCATAAGAAGTCCGGCACGGCCGCGAAGATCCACCAAGCATCGTAGTGCTGGATCCCTGACCTATGCCCCATCTTCTCACTAGGTTAAAGTAGCGCAAGCCTTCGTTCACTAGACCTCCAAGGCTGCAAGCATTTAACATGCCAATGAAGGTTGCATAATTAGGCTGGACACCCAATCTTGTCATTTCTGCAAACAATCTAAGGGACGCCTCTGCGTGGCTGTGAGCCGCGAATCCTCCTATCATCGAAGTCCAGTGACCCACATTTTTATCACGAATGGTTAAGAAAACCTGGTAAGCAGCACCAATGCTCCCACATCTCGGGTACAAACCGATCAGCGGCACACCAGGAGCACCAGAAAGCGAGAAGCCACGGGCAATTGCGTACCCATGAGCTCTTCTCCCCAAGCAAAGAAGGCTCGGATCAGAAATAGCAGAGACGATACTGACCAACGTGGCTACGTAAGGCACCAGACCCAAAATCATCATCTCAAGAAAGAGCTTAAGAGCCTCGTGAGGCATGTCGCCCCTCACATGCCCTTCGATCATAGAATTCCAAGAGATAGTGTTTCTCTCAGGCATTTCAACAAACAAACAGCAGACAGTTTCCGTATCACCAGTCAATCAAAAATGTTCCAAGACACAACATTTCTCTCGAGCATTCTATGAAACAATTTCCTGTAAGCATCGATCCGACCACAACTATCATAAGTGTGCATGAGAGAAGTCGTCACATAAGCACCATCGTTAGAGAGGTGAGAGAAGTGGGTACTGAGCGCACGCTTTGAGAACGAGGGAACGTGTACTTATCTGGAAGACCACCGCAGTTCAACAGCATATCGTGGAATAAGAGGAGAGCTGAGTCGGGGAGATGAGAGTCGATTATGGGATCGGATGAGGGCATTGCAATGGAAAGATCGATGAATGAGAAGGAGGTTTTCCATCGGAAAGAGGAGGGAGAGAAGCCTGGGTGGAGGTGGAGGTGGAGGTGAGAGAAGGGGAGTGAAATTGCATGTCTTTCGTGGCACTGCAACGAGAGTGGTAAGGCAGAGGCTGGAGGAGGAACGAAGTATGGAGAGGAGACATGGTGCCAAAACTTAGAGTATTAATATCAAGGTAACTTTATTTTTTACACCCTCAACTATGGCTCATTTTTGCATGAGACCTTGTACTAAAGGCCGGCCCAAGCGGCGTTTAGTACAAGACAACAAAGGAGGTTCATTTCAAAGGCCCAAATCTTGTGCTTTCCAGCAAGGCCTTATGTTATTTGACATTTTTGCGAATTGCCTTCTAAATTTTGGTCATATTACCAGAAAAATCTTCTCATCTTGACATATTTGCGTATTAACTCTCCTTTAGTTTTATTTTTCACAAAACCCCTCCCCTTTGTTTATAAGATATAGTCCAATTATAGTTCTACTATTTCTCTTATTAAAACATTACTCTCTTCATATTTTGCAGTAAGACCTTTTTTGAGTAAACAAGTGATGATTCAACATCTACTCAATAATCCGAGTCAACTGGTTATAAACAAATATAATTGGTGATATAAGTATCTATGTTGTTTATTCTTTCAAATTTCTTTTACAAAGCGAGAGCCGTACCTAACACGTCAGTCAGCCGGCAACCAAGGCAAGAATTCCTGCATTCGAAGAGGAGTTCATTTTTCTAAGACATCTCACAAACCAAACCAAGCACACCATCAAATTTTGGGTCACAACCCACAGACCTCTCTCTCTCTCTTTCTCTCTCTCTCCATTACGAGGCTTAACCTTTCTTCATGGCCCTTGTACATCCATAATTGGCGATGATTGACATGTGTAAAAGCACAGATAGATTCTTCTACTTTTTTGTTTGGCTAGTTTAGTCGAGTTGAGCAAGTAGACAACCCACCTGGTACTGCTTCCACAAGAGAAAATCTGATGATGGATGCACTGCAACCAAACTTTGATTCTTTTCTACTGGCCACTATGTTTCACATAGTTCCGTACTGGGAGATGAGCTTCTTATATTACAAGCTTGCAGAGGAATCTCTCCATTGGTCGGATGGAGGTATCAGATTAATTACATCTTTTTATGCACATATATCACGTGCATGTCGGTTAATTACTTGGGTTTGAGATGCATGCCTCATTTTAAAGTTATTATAAATAAGATAATAAAAGATTTACCAATTTATCAAATCCAAAAGGTTGGAGGATCTAAGGTCATATGATGGCAAATGTAATGCTTTAAAAATAGAGAGACAAATCATCAGCATAGTGTTACTATCATCATAGAATATTAGATTGGAGATTATTTTGAAACAAAACCTATGTCTAAGCTATGCTTAACTCATATGGTTCATCTTTTAAAGAGTCTTGCATGCTAATGAAAAGATAATCAAGTAATGATGTTCTTCGGAACTATTTAAATTATCAATTCATTTTTCGATCATCTCTTAATTTAAGGTAGCTCAAGATAACTCTACAACTCTGTATTAAAAGCTATGAAGAGATTAATTATTGGTGGAACAATTAATATTTTTTACTAATATTCTTTGCTAAAATTAGTGATTCTTCATTGCCCATTATACATTCGAAATTCCTAATGCATTTGAATTTCATTAGGTGTGTGTATATATATGTGTGTATGATGGCATGGCGCATACTGTGCATATGATTAAGACTCTCCACCGAACGTGATTATTATATTAAGCATCAAAATATTATGGGTTAGTTGAAAAGAAAAAGAAAACTATCAGTGTGCCTATTATGAGAGTTGGTAAGCTGATAGCTCTATTAGCCCCCAAATCACGCTGTTTAATGTTTCCGCGTGAAGTTCTTTGAGAAGTATATGACGACGGAATGACATTTGAATTATTTAAACTACTTATGACCCGCTAAATCTATCATAAACATATTATTTTTTCACTCATGAAAACAAAATTATTTACGAAAGAGAAAATAATGGCAAAAAGTTCCATGCCCTCTTAAATTGCTTATCCAGATCCATTAAGCGCTGTAATTATTATTTTAGCCTGTTTCTTTCATTTTTTAATTCATGCTCGGTACCAATTTCAACTTAATCCCCAAGTCATTAAGTACATTAATTATAGTTAGAGGTTTAGAGAGATAGATAGAGAAGAGAGAAAACAACGTGGGATCAATTAGGACAAGATTAAGTAGCAAACGAATATAAATAGATAGATTTGGATTTAAAAGTAAATAAATGAATTGAACTATACGTTATGCAAATCTATTCAAATTAAAATAACTTTCAAATCAGATTTAATTATATGATATTTTTAAATTAAATTTAGAAGCATATATCTAACAACTTGATCAAATAAGATATTCTATATTCATAAATGAGCAAGTAGAATAATAAATTTTAAAAAGGAAGAGACAGAAAAATATTAGGATATAGATGTGTAGATGTTGATAAGAATCATATTTATTTTATTATCAATAAGAGAGGGAGAAATATAGATGAGGAGATTACTATCGATTGAAAAGATTAATATTATGAAATCTCAATTGTACCCTTAGTTCTGTCAATGATTTTTTTTAAACCAATTTGAATAAAGAGAATGGAATTAAAGCTCTAAAATAATACTAAAATTTATTTGCAAAGGCAATCGCTAGCATGCGCAATTAACTTTTATAATTATAGTGAATGCTAAGTTATCTAATATTGTAGACAAATTCATCATGACTATTCGACACAGAATTAAGAACTATAAATTGTCACATAGGTGGCAAAGTTGTACAAGTTCCCACGAGCTGAACTGTAGAGTAATATCTGCCTTTGATTTTGTTGCATATACTGATATCTCACTATCAAATTTTTATTTTAGAAACTGAGGAGAGTATTAACTTTGTGAAGGTCATGAATTTGACTCAACTCTTACTAAGTTTATTGTCGTTAAATTATTTAGAAATTGGTTGTTTGGCAGTTTGGTTTAGCTTAGTTTAATGACTTACTAATGTGTTGACTTAAAAAATCAACTCAATAGTACGATGACTTAAAACAACGGTTCGATGACATTAAATTTAGAGCAATAACTCAATAATACAATAACTTAGAGTTTAGGTTAAACTACTTAGTATATTGCTAAAAACTTAGTAAGGTAAAGAGTGGTTTTGTATAAGGCCTAACATATATTTATTTTTTAAGCTTTTGAATGATTAAGAAAATCTATATACATCCTTCTCAGTGTACACATGTAAAGCACCGTATTCATGCCTTTTTCGGGTATGACCTAAAGAACTAGCAAAAGATCTTCACTTTAACATGCCTACAACTAAAAGTTGAGAGAATATGCGAATATAAGCAAGTGGAGAATATGGTACGAGGTGGGAGAAGAGACACATAGCAATAGTACAACATCTTAACGAATTGTTATATATATATATATATATATATATATATATATATATATATATCCATTATTCCATATACATAGAGTTGTTATTGTTCTCTTTGGAACGTTTTGTGAAGTAGTCTTGCAAAGTTATACATACCATCACCACACTCGTACTAACACGTAACTGCTCCTTGGATCACCTCCCAGTTCCCCGGAACAAACACCCGACTGTAACCGAGTTCACTCGCACCCTTGTCTTGTTATTTTGGACGGCAATAAGTAGTTGACATAGGTGACTATTAGTCAAGTCAAATGAGATTAAGAATCTTGGATTAAAGGCATGAGAATTATATAGCCCACTTGCTAAGTTGAACTCCAGATAGTGGTTCATAGCTCGATCTAAGAAAGTGGAGTCGCATGAAAGCATCTGGTCTAAATTAGGTAATTAATTCTACGATGAGACCAAAATGCACGTCCTAAAGTAATGGCATTCAATATGCTGCCTTACTTGGATACCATAACGAGAGAGGAAATTTTTTATATTAAAAAACTAAAATAAAATATAAAATAAATTAGCCACTACCTTTTATTTTAGCAGCACATTGTTTCCGTAGAGACGAGGAGGGCCACTGGCCACAAATGGAATCTTCCAACACCTCCTGGTAAGATGAGTCTATTAATCACGCTTTCGTATCACCACGTGTCGACGATCTACACGGCAGGCGGTTACCCAAGAAATGATTGCACCGGCAATGGAAACGAGACAGTATTGAAGAATTATCTTACAAATTCTCACATTTGCCCCTATATGCATTGTGAAATTACATTTTTCCACCAAAAATATTTTGATTTTATCTTTGCGTAGGGTTGTAATTTTCCCCCTGAATCCCGGAAGAGAGAGAGAGAGAGAGGTAAACATCTACCATTAAGGACAGGTCACTGGCCACTTTAAAAAAAAAAGAAGAATTCAAAAATAAAAAAGAAGAAAGAGTAAGTAAGGCTAGGGCGGGGCGGCTGGGTCTGAAATGGAAGCAATTAAAATCCCATTTGAGGCCATCGGTAAAGCTTAGCCTCCCTTCTCCTATCTCGGAATAGAAGGTTTCCTTTCCAGATCTCATCTCATCTCATATCCACCTCTCTTTTTGCCTTTCCACTTTCTCTAATCTTTTTGACGCTTATCTCATTCTTATTCCTTCTTGTCCTCCTTGTTGCTTGCTTTAGATCCAGCGTCCACATCGCTGAGATCTGGTGATATCAAGAAGTGAGAGAGGAGAGTAGAGATGGGGAGGGGGAAGATTGTGATCAGAAGGATCGACAACGCCACGAATAGGCAGGTGACCTTCTCGAAGCGGCGAAACGGGTTGCTCAAGAAGGCCAAAGAGCTCGCTATCCTTTGCGACGCTGAGGTCGGCCTCGTCGTCTTCTCCAGCACCGGTCGTCTCTACGATTTCGCCAGCACCAGGTTCTCGATCTCTCCGCATCGTGTAGTTTTCTTTCTTTTTTGATATTGGAAGATACTACAAATGGTGAGGATTTTCTTAGAGAGCGTTCTCGAGGTAGACGGAAATTTTAACAAGTAATTTGCGTGCATGGTTGTCAGATTAGGGTTTCTTGTTGGACGAGAGGACGGCATCTTTTCCACCGACTTCTTTTCTTCTTTCGTTTCGAAACCCTAAACCGATTAGAAGAAGTTAAAGAGCACTCCCCCTTTCTTGATCTCAAAAGTTCATTCCATCTCTCTCTTCTCCTTCGTGAGATTTAACTGGGCTCTCTTTTTGCTTTTTGTTCAGCTTTTTTTTATTATATAAAATTAGTTAGTACGGGTTCTGGGTTGAGGTCAGGTACTTCTTTCCTTTCATCGGTAAGCCGCATCGTGTGACCAAGAATATATCTCCAATTTGCTCTGATCACAAGTACTTTTGGTGAATATGTGATGACCCCCCCGAGTAATATGCGTTCATAAAGGAGAAATAGAACAACCGGATCTGCTTTCATCTTTCTCTACATCGATATCCTTGCTATTTTCCTTCTTTTTTTGATTTTTGGATCTGGCTGCCTTTCCTGTTGCAATCTTTTGATCTGAAAAGTTTATTCCTTGATTGCCGAGCCCTCATCGTGTGACCAGAGTTAATTTATCTCCAATTTGCTCCAATCACTGACATTTTTGGTGAATACGTGATCATATAGCTGACTAATAAATGCCCTCATTAAGAAGAACTACAATAACCCATGAGATTCGATTTTTCCCCTTGCAAATTAGCATATAGCATCATATATGTGCAAAATAATTATGAATGACCAGGATCAAGGATCGTTCACTATTGACATGGGATTTTTTTTTCTTCAAATGCAAGCTATTTAAATTATCTATATTGAAGTACATGGCATGCCTATGTTTTACATGTATATGTTTCGTCTTCATGACAATGTCTTCGGAATGTAATTGATAAGTCCGTCAACTCTTACGTTTGAAACTAATAATGGCTTATTTGAAATGTCTAGTCCATCAAAACAATTATTTCAGTGGAGTAGTCTATTCTTTTCATTATTATTATGATTTCTAAGTGACGCAATAAAGAGACAATGAGTTATATTGAGCCTTGAAAATGATGAAAATGCTTTTTCTCCTAGTGCAAGCATGCTAATTTAGTTTCTGTTGCATCATATTACACTTTAATAGGCTATAACTTAGCAAATCCACGGAAGCTAGAGTTTCTAAAAGAATAAGAAAACCCAATATTGGTGTCCATTGAGCTCCGTCACATGAGAAATCTTGATTCAAGCAGTCTTCGAGTTGATAGCACTTCTTTATATTGCCTGTGGAGGAAACATAATGAGAAGTGGGTTCCTACAAGTTTCTTAGGCTTACTATGTCTTATGTATTTTGTGGGAATAAATCATTTATCGCTGTTCTATGATTTGCGATATATTCAACTATCTTTTGGATTCCGAGTGTTGACTGATGTATATTTTGCTGCCAGCATGAAATCAGTTATTGAACGATACCAGAAGATGAAAGATGAGCAGCACCTAGTCATAAACGCGACTTCAGAGGTTAAGGTATGGCAAAAAACCTTTCGCACTGGTTATGACTATCGTTTGGATGTAGAGCATTCTATCTCTCATTCTAGTCTTTTACTTGGAACGATATTGGAAGATAATGTTAGCCTGACGATTTCGGGATTCTAACTTCCGTACCACATGACAAGTAGGTATTCTCTAATGATCATCCGTAAGAAATGCTGGACTAGTTTTATGTTAGATAGGTATAAAACATACATTTTGAGATATTTGAGAAAGGTGGTTTTATATTAACAGCTACTTTGGGTGAAAGTAAGAATTGCTTTCTGCATCCAGAAGGTTATGAGTTTTAAGTTTTGAAAATAGAGGGATGATTCTATACTAACCAATTAGTTATTAAAAATAATTTTAATCTATTGATAAATTAAAGGATATATAAGATATTTTACATATGTAATTAATTAATAAAAAAAAACTAGGATTTAAGTATTTTCTTATTGCTTATCCTTATAATCGTTTCATTAATAATATGAGTTTCAACTTCTACCAATTTATTATCAATGTTATTTTTTTATAAAAAAATAGATAGTTATGAGAGAGAAATAAAATATGACTAATTTTTTCATATAATTTAGAAAAGTAATCGATACTTCAGATTCATATGATCGGTACTTCTGATTAATTTTATTTAGTATCATTTAATCTCAACTGTTTGATTAGGAAAGAAAAATTAATAGTTATTATTAAATTATTGACTTCAAAATATTCTCCTTGTAGAGAGTAAGGTTGTACATCTCTTCTTGTTGTGCACTAGATTTTTTTTTTCTTGTAATTCAAGAGGTCGTAAGTAAGTTATAGATAGGATTAGGAGATCAATTTTCTCATGTAATTAAGTCGATCTTTCTATTAAAATGGATCACAATAGGCTAATTTGGGCACTCTTGGCGCAATTCTCCTCAAAAACAATTTCAAATTGATCCCTTTGTTTGAGAAGGTGCGACCAAACCAATCTTTTTTAGATATCAGGTGAACACACATGCGGTCAAGGTTTAGTAACTTTATTATTTAAAAAATGAATAAAATGTATATTCATTGTAAAAATATGCGAAAGGCCACACTAATAAGTCCTTATAAGCATAGCAGTACTCGTAGCTGGATTATCCGGCCACGCCTGTACACATTATTAGATGATAAACTTGATTGGTGAACTGACAGCCAGTTCGATATATATCCTAGTACGACTCCTAGTCGAGTCATGGTCAAATGAAGTCGACGTCTAAGGCACAGATCAGAGAGTTTTTGACCAACTAGTCCTCTCCAAAATTTATCTAAAATATATCATAATTCAAACTTAAATACAGGATTGCGTTTTACTTTTAGATAAACTCAATATCTTATTTTTAAGTAAAATACTAAATTTATCAGTATTTTACTTTTAGACCAAAAAAAAATATATTAAAGTTTAGTGTCTTAATTTTTTAGAAAACATAGTATTGTATAGCATTTTTATCAGCAAAAAAATTGGATAAGAAATTTTTACTTAACACCCTTAGTTAACTAAACCTAACTATTTTTAATTAGAAGTATATCAACCAAGAAATATTTTATTAAAATATTGAAATTAACCTTTAAAATACTTAAATAACCTTTAGATATTATAAGTTAGGGTGATTAGATTTAAGAAGAATCTTTTGATTTGGTGAGTAATATGGCTTAAATTCCCTTAAAACATTATAAGCCAGGAGGTATAAAAGGATGCAAGCGTCCTTTGCATCAGTGGCATTAAACAAAAATGGAGCCGCTACCATCCTCTTGTTGACTTGGATATTACGAATGTTTCTCCTATTTCGAGCAAAGTGGTGCCACAGCTTGTTTACTGCATAAATGGTGGGAAAAAACAATATTGTGATGGCATTTCCAGTTTCTCAGCTTAAAAAGAGCAACAAAGGAAATTGTTGCATTCATAATAAGGTATAGGAAAGAGAAGTGGAATGTAGCAAGGGGATATGGAGCTTGAAGATAATTTGAGAGGAGAAAAACTCCTACGAAGCTCAAGGAGAGGGTTATGAGACACTATCCTGGGCAATGGGTGTTCAAATAAGTTCTATACTAGTTTAGCTATGCTTATTTTTTTTTTTTTTAATTTTCATAAGAGAACTTACACCGATTTAGATTATTATAATATTTAGTTGTAAATCTGCATATATTACACTTAATGTGACATGAAGAGTAAATAGATATTATGATGAATGACCAAGTTCCCCTTAACAACGGACAAATGAGAAAAAATGAGGAAAGAGGAAAGAGAGAGAAAATAATTAAAATAATAATTGATTGGAGTAATATTTTATCAAGACTAAAATAATAATTAGGTAAGTATAAAAATATTAGACACTATGGGAGATGAGAGAACTAAGTATCAATAAATTATATGGAGATAAGCTGTTGTTTGATTAATATACTGATATAGAAAAGGCTCATCCTATTACACATGTGAACAAAGTAAACATAGAATATAAAATAAAAATAAATTTTAAAAATAAAAAATATATTTAGTAATTAAAATTATTAATCTGTTATTTATATCTAAATTTATTATTTTCTATATGAAAGTAATATAATAATAAGAGCTCGAAGTATACCACAGTATTACTACTCAGCCTTCCAAGAAGAAATGCTATAGACCAAAAATGAGATATAGGGCCCACGAGATAATTAGGTGGTGTCTTGCATTAAATATGTATAAATTACTTTTGCACCAAATTGAGTTTCCATTAACAATGTAAACAAATTTACAAACACCTCAACCTGCTAATAAGTTATATACATTTGACGGTAACATATCAGATACATGATGCGCAATGTATTTACATGTACATTGGAAAAAGGTTGGCTTCGAGGTTGGAACTGCAAATACTATGACGATATGTTTCTAGCTTTGAAAACATGTGATCGACAATCTACCTTTGAAAACATCTACCCGGAACATCTCCAATCGACCAGCTATATAGGGCGGTGGATTGATCGTCTTTCCTGCAAAAACATGTTGCTCCAAAACAAAGAAAACACTGTACAAATTTTGGCTCAAGATTTTAACAAAAAAAATTTGCACCCCAGTGGCCATTCTGGGTGCATCATAGAGATTCACAAAAGCTCATAAATTTACATGAGACCCCTACAGAGCTTTAAGAAAGAATTGATTTTAATGGGAAACTATGTGGGGTTTCACTATCAGTTTTTTCGACATTAAAAGAACATGAAAGAACATGTATAGTTTACTTCTTTATTACATTCTTGATTTATACTTTATACCTCTGCGCAGGCACGCACATACCATATGCATTTTTCACAACAGTGGTTAAATACCTTGATAAGTTCTTTACTTGACACATGTTTCTAAACATTTATAAATATTGGTTTGGTTTTGTTCCATCATTCAGTTCGTAGACCAACGATAACTATGCTGGCGGAGTACCAGCACGTGGCATGAGGGGTGCCGCACGGCACCCCTCTTAGCTGTAATCCGCTCGCGGCCGACTTTGCAGTCGCCGTCGACTGTTGTGCTAGAGAGCTTCGTCACAGTTTTTTCTCAAGTATCACACTTTTGATTGTATTTCAAATCTTAGATGCTTTTCTGAGTTGATTTCTATATTATATACTTTTATCATGTAAACTTAGTAATAGAAAGCATATCCAGTATATCTGAACTTTGCGGATGTTACTCACTAGTTCTGGCAAAGGGAGGCAGCAAGCTTGAGGCAGCAACTGCATAACTTGCAAGAAAGTCACCGGTATGATATTCATTCAACCCTACAAGAAACTCAAATAAGCAATTCTCCTGAAAACTATTCAAATTGGTGGCACTAAAAAAATGCATAAAAGATAGCATAGATACATTAAAAACATATATTAGAAAGAGCTTTGTATGCACTCATAGCAGGGAACAAAAACTTCTTCAAAATGGTTGCAGGCAGTTGATGGGAGAAGAGCTTTCAGGTTTAAATGTGAAAGATCTAGAAAAATTAGAGAACCAACTAGAGATGAGCCTACGTGCTGTTCGAACTAAAAAGGTCCTACTTGGTTTTGAGCATTTCAAATGCTTCCCTGTTGCTCATTTCTTTATTTGAAGGTTCTCATGCAATTAAAATTTTATTTTACAGGACCAACTTTTGATCAATGAAATTCAAGAACTGAATCAGAAGGTCAGCAACAAACATTAACATCTCTTCTAGCTCAAGGTCAGTATCATATTTGCCTAACTTTCATTGGCTTCATTGCAGGCAAAGCTTATCCACCAAGATAACATGGAGCTCCACAAGAAGGCAAACCTCATTCGTCAAGAAAACATGGAATTGTATAAGAAGGTATTGGAGTTTCGTGACAAGACAAATTTCATAGATACATAGAAAACTTCGCCAACTAACCAACCCATACTAAGATGTAGAAATGGGTAATCCACCAGAAACTGAGCAACTAATTTTGCGCCGCAGGTGTATGACACAAGAGGGTCAAATGTTGTTAATAGAAGTTCTATCATTCCATACAGTTTTTCTAGAACTGAGGATGCAAATGTCCGTATTCATCTCGAAATAAGTCAGCCAGGGCAACAAAAAGATGGGCTGCAATCTGGAGCTCCAAAACTATGGTAACATTTATTTTCAACTTCAAATGTATGAATCTAAAATTACATAATCGATCATGAAATAACCCATTCAGTATCGAGCAGGCTTTAACTGCATTAAGAAAATGGTCAAGATTTGGCATTGGCACGAAGATACTATTCCAAGAGATTCAATAAAATTCTACAAGAAGATATATTTGTTGTATAAGTAAAAGAAGATTCATCACTTAAATCTTTCATGTACTGTTTGATGACCTAAAGATCAAATTGTTGTATAAAGGTATGAATACGATGTGCAATGTGTATTAAAAGGCAGCCACGGGTTGCGAGCTATCACCTCATCGACTATCGCCTAGGCAGAAGGCAGGCGCCAAGATAGTCTAGTATTTTTAATATATAAAAAATGAAATAGTTATATATGATATAGAAAATATACTAATGTATCATTTATAAAAAATTTATAGTGCAATTCACAAATATGTGTACATATTTTATTAACAACTTAATAATTAACTACCACGATCTAAAATAATGTTGAAATGCATTAATAGCTTATTGATAGCAGTCTAAGATCTAAAATAATATTGATAGCAGTCTAGCCACTCTCTTGGACAAAGCACATGACCTATTTACCACCAGAAAGAAAAGGAAAGAGTTGGTGGTTTCCAACGTCAAATAAAAAGAAAAGAAGAAGAGAAAGAAGAAAAGGAGGAGCTGAGGCAATCCACTGACTTCAATAAAATCCCCAATCAGCTTCAACCTCTCCTCAAACCGCTCATTTTCACGAGCTGGGGATGGGTGAGGGAGTGAGGGAATGGAGTGAGGTGAGAAGGGCTTGAAGTGGTCGTGAGGGAGAAGAAGAGATTTGGGATTTTTTTTTTCATTTTAATTTACTTATTAGCTGACCGAACCAGGGACTCCTTAGCAATAGACCTGCTCCAAACGCTCAAGTGGCCCATAGGCCCGCCAGGCGACATGTCGGCCCAAAAAGCACCATGGTGGCCCTCCCACCTTGTGCTGATTGCATTGCCAGATGGCGGGGCATTACCGACTTCCCACCTTGTGTTGACTGCTATTGTGAAAAGGGTTTTCAAGGAACCAAAAAGTAATTCTTCACTAAAACAGAATTTTAAAAAAGTGGAAGATTTTCTTCGAATGGAACCAAACAGAGCATGACATGTATTAGAAAGCAGGAGAAACATATAGCTGAGGAAGCCAGTGAGTGGGCGAACGATTTTAATTAACATCAACGGGGCAAAATAGAAGGTTCTCTGGAACAAATGAAATTAGCTAATAGCATACAGACAAAGCACGAATATTATGAAAGCTAAAGGGTGCTCTGTTTTCATGCCAATGTAAGGGTTACTTTATGGTGATTGCAGCAAGAAAGAAGGCTATCGCAGGAACTGTAGAAGGAAAATGAAATGCTAGCTAAAGTCAATGCTCAAAAAAGTCTAATAGCACCAAACATAAGAGCATCACACAAATAAAGAAATTAAATGCATTGGAGTTTGTCGTTCCAACTCTTAGTATAAAATGACGATATCATGGTCTACTAGGGTACTTGCATAGTATTTGCATTAAGTTAAGAAAAGCAGCTATCTAATTAGTGAAACTTCAATCCAGTATATTGTGTAAAGCAGTTCTTCCAACTGACTTTTGGGAAAAAGGAAGAAGAGCATAGGGACAGATATCCACCACAGAACTTTGAAGTGAAAAATCTATAATCTACGTATAGTTTCTAATGCAAAGCAAGTATTAGGAGGGATTACAAACTGCAATAACCATCCACATTTTCAGTTGCTAGATGTGGAAATTATAGTGGATTAAATAGAAAACTCTTAAATTTTAACACCATCTCTGCCTAAAATAAATCACATTGACAAAGAATGATTAGTAATTTAGTAAATAGTTTGGCATTGCCACTTTATCCTAGAGGTGATCCATTGGCATGTGTTGATCTTTTCAGATGATCCACTGACATGGATCCTTCAGACAGCAATCATTGATTAAAATATAAAATTCCAAAATATAAAATAATATTTTGCTCGTACTGTTGGTTTTTTTTACAAAGGTTTGCATGAACCCACGGTATGTACAAGAGGACTACATATAGTTCCCAAGTAGCTCATTTGTAAGAGGAGATTCATACATAAAGGCGTCAAAACTATGAAGCAAGAAGGCAGATATGTGAAAAGAACATGACAAAATAGGAAGAATCTTGGCAATAGCATTTATCATAAGTTATCTATACATTTGCATTTCACACACAGAGACACATACAAAAACATGGATGTTTTACTGCTGGGAGATATTGATTTTTTAAAGCTTATTAATATGTCTGGAGTAATAAAACCAAGATAATATAAGCATTGCAATTAGAGTGTTCATATACCATATATTGCATTAAGTTAATACAGAGTACCTTTGTAGTGCATGATGATCCGTTCGTCTATATCATAGGTGATCTTTTTGCATATCCTAAATAAGTAAATAATAAAAAGTAAAAAAAAAATGCAAACAAAAAAAAGCAAAAATTATGCAGAACCAGCATCAAAAGCACCTCAAGAATAAAAAAAGGTCAACCAAGGTAAAACAATACACAACAGGATGCATCTCCACCATAATGGATAATGGATCATATGTACTGTCTACAGAAATATCTTTCAACCAATAAATGGAAGAACTAAGAAGTTAAAATTGCTCCTACCATGGTTAACTTCTCTCTCCCATCATCATTTTTTGTTGCAACAGAAATTAAAACCAGTGAAAAAAAATCTTATGCAGCAAAGAAGAAAACAACAGTAAGAGACAGAAAAAGGAATATAAAGTGAGAAGAAAACAGCAGACACCTAATTATTCAGCCATGACTCTAATAACAATCCTCTCCCACCATCTTTTTCAAACAAAAAACAAACAGAAAATTCATGCAATTAGTCTCATTCTACCACCTGTTTCTCCTCCCTGCAGTTTGGATGAGAGGGAAAAGAGATGATGCAGATCAGAAGCAGCACCATCCACGTTTCTTCAAAACCATCAATTCCGCCTCTTTACCACTCCCATTCTCACCTTCTATATTTCCTCCACTTTGTAATTTGTAAACCAACATTAATACAGCATGTCGGCTATATTCCATGGTTCTTGCACATATCTCATTAACACAAAATAAATGTATCCAGATAGGCCTTCATAATACCTTGAGATTACGAAGGGAAGCATCGTATGTATGCACACCCAATCTCCCAAATCAGCCAATCCATCTCCAACCTACATCTATCTCCAAGGCATTCCAACTTCCAACTGGTCTTTCTTTCAATAGGACAATCAACAAATTGAACATGATCACCGGATTCCTATTCTATATTCAACATAAGGGTAGAAATCAGGAACCGGGATGCTACCCAAAATAGCAAAATATTATAATCCACAGAAAAAAGGACAATGCAGTACAAAATCTGTTAGTGAAACCCTTCATGGACCCACCAAAGAGGAGTAAAGCGAGAGCAAGAGGTACACATACCATATTGCCACTTCAGGAAAGCTTCTTTCCCTTGCACCAGTGACAATACAGTGGACGACAGCAAGAGGTTAAACAACAATCAAAATATGCACCATTGATGATGTTGTGAGATATATTACTATCAATTAGTTAAAACATAAAGCCTATTGCACCCAGAAGAAAGTTCAACTGTACAAAAGAGCATTAGCACTCAAGAGCACAAGGTATGGCCTATGAAAATAAAATCATATGATGTATTATCCTATCTCTGGACAGGTTATTTTCCTGGCCAAAATACACAGCCAAAAGGTGCATGTGGTAATCTTCCAGTGGCACTAACTCCCTAATCTATATAATAGAATGAGGAATCAAAATGTAATCAATTTCAAATAACACTACAAAGGATGAGCTGAAAAAAATATGACCTTCTATCATGACAATCACAAATATTTTAACAGAACCAGATGTCCTCCTGAGTTCATATCCATCAGCATATTATCTAAGCCAATCATTGACCATCAGAAAGAAAAATATGATGCTCAACCTTTTTAATTCAAGGTGCAAATTGTTTTTAAAAGATAAAAGTGAGTGAGTCCATTCCCAGATAGAACCGCTTGGAAAGAGGAAAAGGATACATGCAACCCTCAACAAAAATAAAGGAGATAATCAACTTCTTACAAAGAGAAACCTTCATAAATGTGATCTATGCAGTATGCACCATCTTAATTTTCACAAAAATGCAAAGAAATAAAATTGGAGTTTAGGCATATAAACGAACTGCTAAATAAAACATTACTGGAAATAGGAAAAAGAATGAAGCAAAACATGGATGAATATAAAGTTAGTTAATCGATCATTACACTTTCATTAAAGTAGGCTCCAATCTTGTAAGCATGAGACAACTTAATTTAAGTAATTGCTGTTATCTTTTAATTACATTTGATAAATTTAGCATCATAGAAAATTTACTTACGAATTTCTTGCAAGATATGCAATCACTGCCTCGAGCTTGCTGCCACCACATGCAAAAACTAGTAAAACAATCCGATGTTCAGTTCATGGGAAATATAAGTTCAACAGCTGAAGTTATCATAATAGAAAGGTAGATAAATATTTGGCCATTTCTGTTGCCCAGTAAGATATCGCAAATAAATGCACCTCAAAATATCGAACAAGTGTATAACAAATAATTATAATGGACAAAACCCAAATAAAGAGCGTTGTAACTCAAAAGGGTGAAATCGCTCCTGATCACAAGTTAAAAGTTTGTATTGTCTCAAATTATTTATTCTGTTAATGTTTAAAGCCACGTGACCATACCTACTTGAAAATAGCTCAATCAATTCCTATCAAAGAAACTTGGGCGATTATCAATAACTGGACACAACTTGATTTTGTACCATATCACTAAGGCAAGGCATATCAACATCCAAGATCATAAGCAGGAATTATATAATTGCCAAGCAAACAAAAACTTGACTCTCAGTCGCTTCTCAAGATAAGGAAAGAGACGGCAAACTGGTTGCCAAAAGACCCATAGCAGCCTTTCTCCCTAGGAAGATGGGAAATGTCATTATGCATATCCTCATAAAAATCTATAGTGTAGTGAAACATCCACTACTGTAGAAATGTACTTGCCATTGACCTTCAATGTGCAAGACACATTAGTGTACACGTTAGTGGAGGCAAAGAGATAGAGCAAGTCTAGTGATGTATCTAAGACTTATCTGGACTAGGACCTGAATAGAACTGTAGCACTGAGCATCATCAGCCCTGATGACAACCAATCATAGCACAAGCACAGTCTATTGCGAAATAAGCTGAGTTTAAACTTGAGCTTGACTGCTTCCCTCCAGAAAAGCAAGCCTAAGCAACACAATTTTTCAAGCCAAATTGAAAAATCAATGTTCTGGCCAAGAGAAATCAAAGCTGCCTCTTACTTTTGAAATTTGAAGCAGTCCCCCTGATATCAAAATGTTTTTAATACAAGTAACTAAGTTTTGATTAATTTCAACCTAATAGTATGTTTCCTGCAACAAGTTAACAAGAAGAAGAAGATAACAAGAGATCCTAATGGCCCAACTTTTATCCAGCAAATTCTATGTTGGGATGTCTTTTCCTTTAAAAAGATCATCCTATCTTCTCTAATTATTTCTAACCATCTCCTTTTGATTTATTCTCCCTTTTGGGCACCTTACTTGGTGCTATTCACAACTTATCATCAATGTCCCTTTTCTTATCCACTAACTCATATTGACATTCTTACTATCTATAGTTACTTTTCAAATATGTTGTTTCCTAACTGCACAATTGTACACAGTACTTATTCTCAAATTAGACCATAACAGAATCCCCTATGCTTATGCTTCATTCCCTTTTACATGAGATATAGGATTTCCAATAAGGACAGAGAAAATAGTTTCAATAAGAATAGCAGAGCAAAAGAATGAGGAGAAGGAAACAAATAGAAATGAGAAGTGTTACTCGTCACATAACGATAACCATAGTATTCACATATTGAAAATCTTGGAAATCCCTTCATGAACAGACTATGATGGCAGTCTAATTGCTGCTGAGTGGCCTAATTGACTCGATTTGTCCTTATCTCGTCTCTTGATGGTAACTTAAACATTATCCAACATCAACAAGATGACAATAAAACAGAAATACCTCCCAACTCCCAAGCCAGACACTAAAGGTTGTTATTTCTGGCACGTCAGAATTGTGAAATCAAGTACTCATTTTTGTAACTATTTCCATAGAAATGTATATGAGGAATTAAAGCGATAAGCAAGAAAGTCTACTAAACTCCTAAAAGTAGAGCATATGCTCAATTCTATTAGCTAAGGTTATTGGTTCCTACATCACTAATCGAGCTAATTCTTTGCTGCTCTTCTCCAAATGTTGGGACTTAGAAACCAGAGTTATCATTCACTAGGGACAGTACATTAACAACATCGGATGATTTACAACAAATTATTTTCCATTTTTAATTTTGTTCAAAGAGTTAAGAGATAAACATGCAACCATTATGAGAGAGAATATTGAATATTTGAAGCTAAATGAAAACAAAAAATTCTGTCATGAATTTGGTTCTTAAAGTTAAGGTCATAAAAAATCTATACGAACAGTTGGTTATGTTAAAGTAAGTCATTTTGTTACCATCATTCATATATCATTCATATATATATATTTCTCTATTTCCATTCTACATTTATGTGATGGTGGTAATCACTAATAAGTCTATAATAATTGTATTGCTTATTACATCTGTTCTGATGACAAATAAAATATACATGAGGACACCATTTCATGTGGTTTCCTTAGTATAAATTACAATAGTTTTTTTAGACATTCTCTGCATAGCCTGACATAAAAGAATGTTCAAAAGTAAAAGATGAAGTTATAGCACTTATGACATCTACTTAAGTACAGTTTTATGGTCAAGGTATGAACAATAAACCAGTCAAACAAGAGAAAGTATCCTATAACAACCTATCCAACTCAAATAACACCTCATGACGTAAATCTATGAAGAAGACTTTATTCCATAATATTCATAAAAGAGGATGGCAAAAATTGCCAGACTATAAGTCTTAAAGGCTTAAAAAGATCGAGATTAAACATGAAAATGAAGTACATAAGCAATGTAAGAACTAGGAACCCGTGATGTGATTGACAAATATATTAAATAAATAAGATTTCGTAGTTAAATGGTACCCATATCTAGCAAAATATATATTGTAGATCGATGTAATATGTACCACAATATGCTAAAACTTCAACAACATAGACCTCATATTATATTGGAATGAGTTAATCTTATAATCTTTCAAATTTTTATAACATAAACAACTCCAAATCCCCATAAAATAAGTTCCCTAACTTAGTATACCTCTAACAAATGAGAGAAGAAAGAACCAGATATGAACTTAAAATTACTTTTATCCAAAAAGACATTATCCAACAATAGATAATCTGCAGCCCCAAACATATTTTAGAGCAACGTAGATGATGTGCATAGTATTAAACTTCTGATATTACGGATGCAATAGCAAAGATAATTGAATACTACAAACATACAAACTAATAAGCTTTATTTTATGAACTAGCATCATCACAACATCTCCCCATGTACCAGACAAGTATTGAACTAAAAGCTGAAGATATCAGCCCCTAGGAATACAACCTTAATGATGAGGCATGATACAAGATTATTTGAACTGTGCCCATATAAAGTACATTCGAAAGTAGCTTCAGCAAAATTTTGGCATGAAAAAAAAAAACAGTAAGAATTCCAGAAGGCATGAAAACAACCATATCTAGTAGAAAAGAAAACTTTCACCATTCCAAAGTACATGGTTCAACTTTAATAAGAATTATTCCTGATCCCGATCTAAAGAAATGCGCACAAAATAATAAGGATCGGATTTCTTCGGAGACAGGCCAAATCTAACCAAAAGTGAGATGTGAAAAGTATCCAGTAAGAACTTTCTGCATTTCTGCTAAAGCTCGCATAAAAGATCTATAGGCTGGGAAGAGAACTTTTGGAACATGCAATCAATTTTTTCTTCCAATCCCTTCTCATTCTTTGAGCGGAAAAAAGCAACATTCTACGGAGTATATTCCAAAAGGAAAGAATTTTTCACAAGATTAAATTAAAGAATGCGAGAGATCCAGCTACAGGAAAAGGATAGCAAGTTGCCAAACCAAAACCAAAACACAAACAGATCAAACACCTAAGAAACTGAATTTTCTTGGCAAATTGCAGAAACGTTTCTTACCTAAGATTCCCTTCTTGACGGCTATCTCCTCTCGTTCTCGAGTCCTAAAGGTTAATGCCCTAGAAGAGGATCAAACCATGAAATCGCCAGAGAGAGAAGGACGCGAGAGATCGCGTAGAAGAAGAAGCTTGAGTTAAAGAAGATGAAGGAGACAATAAGAGAGATCGGGCATCGATCTAAGAGCCAAGGGAGAAAGGAATTCTACAAGGGATTCAAGATCGAAGAGGAGGAGGAAGGCGAGAGTGATGAAGGAGCCATGGAGACGCGAAAATATCTCGGATCGAAGGGTTCCCGAGGAATAAAAAACGATGGAGAGCGGTCGATCTCCATCCACGTCGCCATCGCATTTTTAAATTAGGTAGGGTTCTGCGACTCTGCGAGCGAGGTCGGACAGGAGAGGTAAGGGGCGAACAACGAAATTGGCGAATCCCATTATAATAACCAGAACGATATACCATTACTCCGGAATAGAGTAACTTATCCGGTGCGGTCACAGGCTATTCGCACGTTGTTCTACTTTTACCGGGATGGGATAGAAATATCGGATCTCGTACATGTCCTGCGATGTAGTTTAACGGGTTAACGGGGGAACAGGGAACCGTGACCATTCCGATAGATCTCGGCTCTTCTCAGGGGGAGCAACCTTAGCTGTGGGGACGCGTTGGGGAACCAATGGTTGCTTCGATGCTCCTACGCCACGTGTTGACTTCTGAGTGGACGAGCCTTCGTACGGATGAACCGGGAAGGCGTGTGGCAATAAGTGATTGCCGAGCTCCTGCCACGTTGGAGGTCCCGACACGTGGCGAGGAGCCACGTAGGAGTGTGGCCACGTGCCTTTACCTTTTGATATTATGCATTATTGCTGCCGATCGCAAGTGGCCACGTGCACAGCAGGTATGTATTATTTTGGATTTCTTTTAATAGTGCTGCACAAAATTCGAATTATATGTGTGTCGGTAGGCCACTAAACTTATCTAATAATTAATTAGCTATAGAGTGGCTGTCGTCACATGTTAATATTTTATAGTTCCACTACCCAAATGTATCACATTATTTATGTGTTAGTATTACGCAATTTTAGGGTTCTTTCTTGGGATATTTAAGCTTAAAACCAAATCAATTATCTTATAAAAAAGAATGGTTAGTTGCTAAGCTCAGAGGAGTCGAAGAGTTCGGCAGCTCGACCAACTCGTTACAATAAACAGACTTGTGAACCGAGATTGTATCTATAATGAAATATACTTAATTTCTTTGTAGCATCCATGCATATTCTAGCTACTGATGCGTAGAATATTTTTAATTAACTGCAGCTTAAGTAGTAATCATCACAATCTTAGGATATTCTACTATTTAACAGTATTTATTAAGTACACAATAAAAAACCTAATAGCAGTCTATAGTGGCCCTCCCATAATAGGAGTCATGTTATGCTTACTCTCGTAAATGTGATATCATATGTTGGTTTGATGCAGCCAGGAATGGTGGCGGTCATAGAGGGGAAAGTAAGCATTGATCTATTCTTTGGTTTAAGATTGTGTCATGTGAATGTCTACTAGATTTTCTTCACCAGTAGGCATAATAAGCATAATAATATGGTCGCTCATGATTTATTTGGGGAGTCTAGTCATTCAACATCAATAACGTAGTGAATGGATTAGTCCAGATTTGACTGTAATCCCTACTACTTGAACAATCGATGGACTTTATATATGTAAATCTATAGTTGCTTAAAATTTAGTTTCCGAGTGAAATTGGAGTAATATTCTCCTCCCGATGACAACATCATTAACATCATATCCCCTATGTCACGCTACCTTTAATCGAAATATACCTTACATATGAAATGCAGAAGCCTCTTTTTAAAAGGAGGATGGTCCCTAGTGACTAGTCCCTACCAAATGAACTGGCTGATAAGTTGAAGGTACTAGTTCTAAATTACCACTTGGAAGGAAGGCTTCTATTTTACCCCTAGTGCATCGTACCAGACCACATCATTTTCTGTGAGGAAGTGGCCGAAAGCATAAATCAGACACTTTAGTTAGGTGATAAAAGAGAAGTATTATTAAATTTATGTTTTGCATTACAATTAGCAAGTTTACTATCGTCAAGTAGGTTGTTTTTTAAACACAATAGCTTGGAAAAGTTGATCACTCCTGCAGACCTTTTGGAATTAGGAATCTGACATGTCGATCCAGTTAGGCTGTCAAAATCTCATAAACTAAGTCACCGTCAATACTAACACGGTACGTAGTAGGCATTAGATTAGATCGCATGCAAGTGCTGCATTACAAAGACAATGCTAAAAACACTAGGGAGTTGCAGGCTAAAGATAAATGTCTGCTAGTTGTCCTGGTGATGGGATATCATATGATCTTAGCTAGGAAGCCAATTAATTAAATGTTTCAGATTGATCAATGAGGCAAAAGAGTAGGCACTAGACAAGATAGGAATAGCTTTAAACTTCGATGGATCATGTCGATTACCATTTCCCAGTTATATATGCTCGTGATTTTTATTATTGCATGGGAATAAATATGATCTACACACTAGAATTTGAATTTGCTAACTTAGTATTCGAATCTCCTCTTGCATCACGTAATCTACTGATATCTCTACGCATATGTTACAACTTCAAAAGAGAAAGAAAACGAACCCAAAAGATTTTGATGCTAGTTTTGGCTAGTGAACTCTTCCTGATGTGAAGGTAGTTTTTGGCTTCTAATGGTGGGGGAGAATGAGGTGGTAGCCGTGTTACTGGCATTGGAGGCAGAGGCAGAGGCAGAGGCAAAGGTAGAGGTTGATACACTCGAAGGGATTGCATTTGAAGAGGAGTCAACCGAGGAATGTTGAGAACTACCGTAAGCTCTTCGACGATACCTGGAACCAGGGACTCCAGGTCTGGTAGGCTCTTCTAGTGTGGTTGGCTTTTTTGATAACAATACTACCACTCTGCTCATGTTTGGACGCAGCTTAGGATCAGCCTGAGTGCAAAGAAGCCCAATGTGCACACACAATGCAACTTGCTCCGGAACTGCTGTTGATTCAAGGGCAGGATCCATGATTTCAAGAGTTTGGTCTTTCTTGTGCAGCTTCCAAGCCTGAGAGATTAATTTGTTTCATTAAATCACACGAGGAACAAAGCAAATTGGACGCTAATGTAACATGTAATCTATAAACAGAAACAGAAAGCAACATAACTTAAAGCACAATACTTCGGCAGCTTAAGTTTTTTCAGGAGGGTAATATGGGAGACACCACACATCTTGTTATCCGTTATTTTTAGAGGACAGCATGAATGTGGTATGATATGATATATATTATTAGTTCGTTATTAAACAGCCTACGCTTTTGAATTACTAAGTTATTCGACAAATACTTATACATATTTGTCACATTAAATTCTCCCTAACCTTTCAATGACAAATAGAAACTTTAACCAAAAGATAAAAGAGCCAGGTAAGAGATAAATTACCCATTCGAGGAGGGACCGGGCGTCGGAGTCAGGGGGAGGAACGAAAGAGGAATTCTTCCGGCCGGCGACCAGCTCGAGCGAGAGGACCCCGAAGCTGTAAACGTCGGCCTTGGTGGAGAGTGAGCCATGCATGAGGTACTCGGGGGCCATGTAGCCATTGGTGCCGGCGACTCGGGTGTTGATATGCGTGTGCCCCTCCGGAAATAAACGGGCCATGCCGAAGTCGGCGATCTTTGGGACCCACTTCTCGTCCAATAGGATGTTGCTAGCCTTGATGTCACGGTGGATAATGGGGGTATGGGCGTCCTGGTGCAAGTATAAAAGTCCACGTGCCACCCCCACCATTACATCGTACCTACGCCGCCAGTCCAACTTGGGCAAATCTGGTGCTGCCATGTGTACATAGCATTCTCGTCAGATACACGCGTTTATGAAGTAATTATATCTGTCATGGCGTAGCGTAATAGCTTAGGTCAGCAAGAGGGTTTCTTCCATTCGTTGAAATTTAATTAGTCGATGGATGTGGATGGTTAGCTTTTGCTTTGAGTTCATCGAGTAATGAAATTTAATATTTACTTTCTGAATTTTTCAATCCGTCGAAGAGGGTTAGGGTGGATTGCTCTAATTTCGAAGGTAATAACTTCTCCATATATCAATCACAATTGCAATAGCGTAATTTTTGACTAAATAAAAAAATATTCTTTAAATAGAATACTGTTCAAATTATTTTTTAAATTAATACTATAGTGAAATCGTTACGTTGGAAAGCAATTTTTTATTATTTCATTTGTATAAATCGCTTTCAATGAAAACAATTTTTTCTATATAAATTGCTTTCTCTGAAAGTGAAAACAACAGTGAAAAAAAATTTCGGTGTCTAAGACAATAATTTTTTGGTATATTAAAAATAACTAAAAATCGCTGTCTGATTACTAGATTGAAAAATAATTTAAACAGTGATCTAGTTTCATAAACATTTTACATTACAGTAATATTTGGTTAAAAACTCCAAGTTACCACTCATACATAATTGTTATTTTTAAAGATGAGGATGTAGGTAGACTATCCTGTCATGGAACTTAAGAACCCATTTTTTTAATCCAATGTACTCAATTTAATATTTTATCCTACATACTTGAATTTTTGTTGTTACTATCTTACTCTTACTTCTTTTTTTTTTTTTCTAATCAGAGAGGTATTTGACCGATTTTACATCGTTCTAAGATCAATAAATAAGGGAGTCTACATGAATATAGCTATGATTATTCCTATATTTTATAATCTCTTTAGAAATACGTACTTGTAGGCAGAGAAGTTAGTGCAGAGGGGAAGAAGAAGAATCCGAACATTATTAATTGATTTTCATGTCCTAAATCTGAAAGAACCTCGTCAGGCATTCTTAGAACTTATTCTAAATGTTAAGAACTAGGATCAAAGAACATTAACTTCATTTATAAATTATAAACCCTAATAAGAGACACCGAGACATAGGAGATGAAGGCAAAGAGTGATAGGGTTAACGTACCGGAGGCGAAGAGGAGCTTGTCGAGGCTCTCGTTTGCAACGTACTCGTAGACAAGAAGCTTGTCACGGCCTTGGACGCAGTAGCCGTAGAGATGTACCACGTTCCTGTGCTGCACCTGCGAGAGCAGCATCGCCTCGTTGGTGAACTCCTTATCCCCTTGCCTCGATCCAATTCCCAGCCGCTTCACTGCCACTTCTCTTCCATCCTCCAATCGACCCTAATTTTACAAACACCATTCCCCTTTCAAACGCTCAAATCCACACCCAATTCGACTGAAAATACCATCTTTGGACTTTTGATTACCTTATACACTGGACCAAAGCCGCCCTCTCCGAGCTTTTGGTTAGAGTTAAAATTTCGCGTGGCATCGACTAGGGTTTCGTAGCGGAACACCTTCTGCTCCTTGGCGGCGATCACCTCCAGGTCCTCCTCTTCCGTCTTCACCTCTGTGATCCAAATTAAGCCATCCCAGATTAGACTTCGAAAAACTTCTAATTGGTCGTAGAATCTTACAATCGACTTCTGTATTAACGAAGAAGGACTAGATCTTGAGATGCATAAAGCTCACCTCGATCTTGGCGCCTTGTTAAGGGCTTGAATAGGTTTTCGAGGATCTTTCGCGGGTTCGACATGAGCAACAGAATCGATGGGGTTTGGCTTTGGAAGCGCGTGATACGTGTATTACGTATTTCATATGCAAACGCAAGAGAAACCACTGAGGGGGGACCCACCAATAAGAGCGTATAATTTATTTGATCGGTGGTACCTTTCTAAAACTCATCTCTAATTAAAATAATAATAATTAACTTAACAAGTTATATTTTTCAGAATTGGGTTTCACCAATTTAGTTAATTTTGACTAATCTCATTCACACTTAGCTAATAAGTTATTGGATTTGACTTTACTTCTTAGGTAAGATGGATTTCTACCCATTACATTACAAGGGTTTATTACTAAAAAGTATTTTGCTAAATATTTTGGATAAAAAGGAGAGCTCTTTTTTAATATTTGAAAAATAATAATAATTTACAAAGCCATTGAGCTCTTTTTTAATATTTTATTTATAAATATGATTCGCTGTCCAAACATTGTCATTGTCATCGCTAACGCAAGCCATTGCGACGTCGGTAGGTCGCGTTGGATTTTCTCCAAAGCCATTGACCAGAATGCGTGGCTTGAATTTTTATAGGAGGTCTCTTTAGTGAGATCCCTTATTGGTGGTCAATACGATAAAGTGGTCAATATGGTTAACGATCCTGATGCCAAACTTGATAGGGGGGCTATATATCCTCCTTGACCATCGATGGACTGAGTCAAAACCCCAAATCCCAAGTATCGGAAGCTGGCTATTTAGATAGCTCAAATAGCAAACATAAGATGATTCGATCAGTCCACTTCTTCCTGTGCTACTCTGACTCTACTAGAGTTTAACGTAGACATTTTTCTTCCCCTAAAAGAGACTTTTGTTTTCTCACTGTCCGTGATTTTTTTTTTTTTTTTTTTTTGTCTCCTTTCCTAGCTAGTCTTCGCCTTCTCCCTTCCTCTTCCCCTGTCTTCATCTTCTTCCTCTACCTCTCTCTAAGCATTTCTTTTCTTCCTCAAAGATACGGATCTCGTGGCTTTAATTCGCTCATCTCTTCTTTTGGCTTCGCCACCAAATTGTTCTCCCCCACTGTCGCCCTCAAGATTGTACTTATTATCTATTGATGTCTTCCAGCTTAAATCTTAATTTACTTGTAATTCTTTTTAATACAGACCAAATTTAAAACTTGTCCCTAGATTTTAATAAAATGTTTATATCTACGAGGTTTCTCCCCACAAAAATAAAAGATTTGATCATCAATTTGTTTTACAGATAATATTCAGGATTTCAGGCTCTAAAGTCTTGTTATGAAAAGACCGAAGAATCTCAATTAAAGTAAACAAAATGAAACAAAGAAAATACTTAATAGTTTACTTTTGACTTATAGATATGATAAACATTTTACTTTGGACTGAGTAAAATACTTAATAGTTTGCTTTAAATAATAGATATGATAAACATTTTACTTTTGACTGAATAAAATACTTAATAGTTTAACATTTTATTTAGACCGTTTTAGTATTAAATTTCGGTATAATCTATTTTATTGAATAAAATTTAAAAAGCCGGCCCTTCCTTTGACGTCAGAAATTCTAAAGAAAGAAGATAACTGTTGGTAAAGCGACGAGATAAAAGAACACCACTCCAAATAATCCCGCGAGATACTCATCGTTCACCACTAACGAAGGTCACAGAGACACAAATCAAAATGATCATAGGGATAAACACACCTTAAATCAAAAATCTTTTCCAAGCAACTAGGGTTTTTTTCATAAACAAAATAATTTATCCTAATACAACCAAAACAGAATATAAATAGCCTTTCCATCATGCTAAGCAACCAGGAAAGTATATAGTAACCCAAATAGGAGGTCTTCAAAAAGAAAATGCTTTGAAAGAAAAATATGTCAGAAGTAAAACAGGATAATCTTATTCAGACTTGAACTGGGGTGGGTGCCCCTGAAACGGATTCGGCAACTCCCTTGTCATGCTTGAATAGGCTGATGACTAAGATTTCAACGTTAGATCCTTTGAATACATCCAATTAACCTTTTTCTGTTATTTCGTATCACTTATAACTTTTAAAAGAATCATAATTACTTTCCCAACAATCAATTATATACAGCAGTCATATTCCTCCAACCTAAGCCACTTGCCAGGAGGCGGTCTAACAAAATTTTACCTAGCAGAAAGGAAGTGGAGAAATTACAAATTATTATAACTGGGGTGGCGTAAAACCAAAACGATTGCAAGCATATTTACAAACAAATAGCTGAGAGTTGGCAATGAAATTTGGTAATTTACATACTGTACAAGGTTATATTCTTATTCCGTCACACCTCAAAGAATCTATCTGAATAGCTGTACACCTGCATTAACATGGGATAAAAGAATAAAGATGTGTAGTATGGGTTTGAAAGCAGGAAAATATGTGGTTTGCAAAATATAAAGCTTACATTGTACAAGCGGCCACTTCAGCAGCTGAGAACGTATCAATCTAATTCTACAACTAAACTGTCCAGAGAAAAAGTACAAGTTAAGAACAGTGTTAGCAGTACAAAACTTGTTAAAAGACAAGAAACCAACTGAGTCCTCACCTTAACTTCAGAAACAATCCTACTATCTAGAAGGTCCCAGGTACTTGTCCATGGATTCTCTTTTGTGTTCAGGATCGAGGCTAAAGTTAAAAACAAGAGTTAGCAATACATATATAGCCTCCAGGTGCGAAAATAGAAAAGTCTGCTAAAGTCACGATAGTTAAAAGACATTTCTAGTACAGTCTATGTTAAGTCACCCCATCACACCAACATATGCCAGATTATATCAAATCAAGGATCATAATTCACAGACCTGTCTTCTAAATGACTAGTGATTAATTCTACTTGTACAATTGCATCTGGCAGAGCATGGACTACAATATATAATAAGCTCCATGCCAGAGCAAGAACTGCTTCTTTACGTCGAGTCGTATGATAGAACAGAAGTCTAGCCAACGTGACCACGTCGGTGTGGTAAATCATATCTGACAGATCACAGGAACTAGGACAGTATTTTAACCCCAAACAGTTCTAACTTTGAATATGTCCACCTGTGAGTCCTTGTGTTCTTAATCTGCACTATAAAAATATATAAATGGAGAATGAATTACCTGTTTCTAAGTCCAAGAAGTGTACAATGCATGGCACGAGCAGTTGCAGAGACTGGAGCAATAGCAGCAGCAGGGGCTGCACAGAAAGCAGTTGCCAGAGCTGATCCTGCACCTGCTCCACGCTGGTAAACCTTAAGAGGAGTTCCAAGTAAAGCTGAGGCAGTCCTACCAAGACCATCACTTAGACTCTCGTAAGCCTGCTCAGAAGGAAGAATATTTTAAAACTAAATACCCTCGCAATAGCCACCAAAGCTACTATCTAACTTTAATTATATAACACAACCCTAAGAATAAACATCTATTCCACAGTAACATCAATGACATAAGCTACCACAAATATCAGATTTTTTATTATTCTAAAAACAGAAATATCTAATAAATTCTGACAAGGAAAGAGCAACATACATGTAAAAAGGCCTTTAGAGTATTCAAGATATTGACAATATGTAATCCCAAACTAATCCTTTGTGACCCATCAAAAATTACACATCCATGTTTTGATTATCTTGGATTCTTCACAGAAACAAGTTGCAAGAAGTTATTATTCTTTTAAACATGAACAATAGAAACACAGAAAATAATGGCAAGACATCAGAATACGAATAATTAAAGAATAGACACTGAGGCATGAGATATATTACTCATTTCAATAGTAACATCTCTAACAAGAAAAAACAAATTCATTATTTTATATGGGTTGAGGATTCACCACATTGATGTGCAAAACATCATTAAAGACCATGTAACTGAAAATGAATATAAAATAAGGCCATCGAGCCTAATATATAGAACGCGGTTCAGACTGTTGGACAAATATGCTGCAAATTTCAGCCAAGCCAATCAGCATGGTCATTGATGCTCCTATATCTGAAGAATGAGCCATAGACTATGCTTATAGCATACCAAATAAGGCTGTCGAGCCTAATATCTAGAACTTGGTTCTGTCTGTTGGACAAATATGCTGCAAATTTCAGCCAAGCCAACCCTGACATGTTTTCCATGGGGCCTAGCTGATTGAAGGTTGTTGTTGACATATTCTAAATGTTATACTAAAAGAGTAGTTCAACACTGGCAGAACTAACAGTGGATAAGCAAGCTACAAAAGGCTAAAATTTAGGTCTCACTATCTTTTGTATGTCACCAATACTACATGCAAGAACTTAGAAGATTGTGAGAAGTTTATACCGATTGCTTACCTTCCAAATAACACACTTCTTCTATCAGTCTATATACAAAATAAAACACCTATCTTTAGTTAGCTGTCAATAGTAACTTGAAAATTTCTCTAGTTAGGTGGACTGGTGTAAAAGTAGAGATGTTTACTATTCTCCACATTGAAAACATGTGTCATGAGATAAAATCACTTTCAATTAGAGCTGACACAATGAAGCCTGAAATGTAAAAATAGAAAAGTGTATCTAAAGAATGCCCCTCCAAAAGTTAGCAATGCAACATGAGACAGTCCACCTGCTTGATTCCTTGTTGTGCATCTTCAGGCGGATTAGATCTTACATTAGTTTTTCTTTTGTTTACTTTAGATGTGGGTAAAGACGGTGGAATAGTAGTAAGGATGTATTCTGTCTTGAGCAAAATGTCATGGGCCCCAGCTACTAAATGAACTCCTAGCCCAACAGCTTCAATTGAAATACTTCTAACGAATGCTACTGCACCTGTCAAACATGTACATCAGTCAGCAAATCCTGATCGTTAAATATTTGCTTTTACATAAGAAAGAGAGCAGTAACTCTACCATAGTTGTACAGAAGTTGAAATATGTATGAAACAAAACAGTGCTATTAAACCATAAAGCTCTCGATGAATTTTTGTTGTTTGCAATGACAAGACATGACAAGACAAGACAAGATTTTGTATACTTCTCTGTGGAATAGATGGTGAAGAGGAACATAAAAGTAAAACTTTAGTATCTGCATTGATCCACTCTACAGGATCTTGGGAAGTATGATAGTTCATAACCGATGTAGCACGTCTAAGATGTCTCCTGGAGATTGCTTAGGGGGCCTAATTGCACCCAACATGGCCATTCATTCCAGCAACCACACCTATTATCTCTATTCATTTCCAACTCCCATTCCCATCTGTTCCCTCCCTCCCCTCCCCCTCTCTCACACACACAGCAAGATTTTTACAAAATCAAGTAGGAATACTGACCACATCTTACATGAGCAATAATTCCTAAGATATATCTCTTGTACTAGATAATTATAGGAGAGAAAGCTATAGACAGAAGATTGGCTGAAGGGCCTTTCCGTAAGTGTGTTTTTAAGTTCTTAAAGCCATACCAATCTAAGTACATATTTTCCTTGGAAGGTATGACATCAGCTACTCACTCTCAATTGTATTTTACCATCGGAAGTTATTTGATGACCAATCAAGAAGTCAAGTACAAGTTTGCTAAAGTAGTCAAGTGAAAAAAGCAATCATCTTAATGCTACAAGAAGTCAATCTGTTAACTTTAAACAGTTAATTTCCCTCTTACCTCTTTGCATTCCCTTAAGCAACTTGCGATCTTTCTTGTAACTTTTAACAGGCAACGAGATCAACTTGGAAGTGCCAGAACTGAGAGAAAATAATGACCTCATAGGAGCAAGTCCTTTTAGTAATTTATGAACCTAGAATAAGCAATATTTTCCAGTTAGAATTAGAAAAAGCAAACAAACTAATAGGCATGACAGGAGGACAGTGAAAAGTCAAAACCTGATTGTGAGAAATATCTTCTAACCACTCCCCTGCTACAGTTTCACAGATACTTCTCCAACCATAAACACCAACAGCAGACACATGTTTCAGCTGCAAATCAATGCCCTGCAGAGAACAGCACCACATGAATGTAACATTATATGCTAATTATGAAACTTCTGAAACATGGTAACTTGGAAGGGCACGCAATTAATGTTAGAAATCAACAGCACAAAAAATTGAAAAGATAAGTCCTAACTCCTAAATAGGTTTATGTACTAGCATATTACCTTCCATGGAACTAAGTTAAGAAGTTCCGCATAGTTGCCTTTGCTCAGAGCAACTGGATCAAAATGCCGAGGAACATAATCAACACGAACAACGAGAGGCCTTATATCAAATTTCTGGCATGAGAGAGTAAGGGAATAGTCATAACATAATACTGCAACATCTGAGCATCTGAAACTCAAACACTAAATTGCAAGCCACAGTCGGGATAAAGAGGACTTCTAAGAGAAAAAGAAAAATATTTGACTTAAGCTCAATACCTCAACATGTTGTCGCTATTGAATTCTTAGATCTGTTACTCGTACTTGTGAGTGCATCAACATTCATAATGAAACCATTTAAAGACGTATAAGTTTACCAAAGAATTATTCATTCCAATTACCATTACTAATATCAGTTCAGTATTCAGAATTATTCTCATTATAACTTCCTAGTCTACACAGATCAACTTACTTGGTTAAAAACAATATAACTCCAATGAGACTGGGACATCATATCTTTCACAGAGGTAGACATCAAATACTTTCACAAAGCAAAATGCTTTTCAGAACATTACTTGAATATTTGCAGTGAAAGTAATTTCCCTTTTTATAGAGGAACCAACTACTGCTTTTGCAAGTTTGCAACAGAAGAATTCTAGATGTCCACCCTCCTCTATGTGTGTGAGCATGTGCACGCACCATATGTCTCTAGTGTTTTCAGTTTATAGGTGCATCAAGGATGAGATTCACAAGGAAAATAAGATAGCACTAACAGACCTGAAAGAAAGGAAGCAATGCCTCCTCTACAATCATTTGGCTTCCGTAGTTTGTGATATCTCTCCCAGACATCTCAGGCTCATTCAAATCATGAGGCATACTATGAGAATCATCACCATCTGAGTCCTTGCTGAAGAAGCTAACGAGAAAGTTGAGCTGGTCTTGATCCAGATGCAGACGCAACGGCAAAATCTCAAGCTGCAACCTGAAAAAGTTTGACTTTTAGTGTCAGAGAAAAAGCTTAAATGTTACAACAAGAATAAATAACCTGCAGCTATATATAATGATTCCATTTCAATGATATTAGGTTTAAGCAACAAGATATCTTCCTTTATCTTCCTTTTAAAACTTTTTACAAACTCTTAGCCATGACTCATTTAATTCTCAATAAATTTGAGAGAAATAGCACAAAATCAAAAGTAGAGACACAGGGTAGAACTGTAGAAGAAACTCTTAGCAAGTTCCATCAACAGTTACAACAGAACTTCAAAAACAACCTAGAAAGATGAAATAGGGTAAGTATTCTAATGGGTAACAGAAAGCGACAAATTTTAGCGTTAAACGTAAGTGTGAAGAGCAATATGTTGTACGCACAAGTGTGAAATACAATAAGTTTGCATCAATCCTATCTCTGTTATCATTTTGTGTGGTCATATATGTACAGGCACCTCCCAATCAATGTCAATTACATCTGAATCATGAAACTGGTTCCTAAGAAAGGCAGATCTATCAAATTTACCTGTAGTCCTCCAAAGGTTTCTGCGGATCTGGTCTTACAGTTTCTAATTCTAGACGCAATGCCTTTGAATAGGATTTTCTTGGATAGTCTTTTGAATTGTAACATCCCAGAATCTGTGATATAGACAAGTTATGAAAAGTCATAATTGCCAATGTATCAAGGATACAATTATAAAATAACTAAACATCAAAGCAGTTTAACAACCCTACCATTTTCCAAGGGGCATCCCTGCTTCTGTCATAAAGATTCATGTCCTGAGCAGAAAGAGAAAGTTTTGAAACATGAACTTCCCCATCAGGATACATGTCATATTGAAGACTCAACCCCATTATGATAAGCTCTAAATATGAACTTCCATCTCGTCCATTTGAATTCAAACAACACATAGGGTTTTTCCGTGGCTTAGACCAATCAACTCCAGCAAACATTCTCCACCTCACATCAATATTCCTAAGAAGAACCTTTCCTTTGAGGAAACCGGACTCAAAAGAATGAGAACTACCAAAGCCAAAATTCTTTTCTTGGCTTGACTGTTCTCCTCCAAGTTGACTGTTCATTTTTGAAATATGATTTTCAACTAGAATACAGGAGCCATCATTATACCACCCGCCCTTTCCACATTCCATGTCTCTGCTAGCATGCTGATCTAATTTATTTTGCTGATTTTCATTAGTTGATTGGCTGCATGAAGTCAATGATGAATTTGGTAGATTGGGCACACAGTAAGCATCAATAATTTGAGGTAAGTAGGATTTATATTCTGATGCTGTCAGAATCTGTTCTCCCAAAGTACCCAATGAATTCTCGTGAGGAATACTTAGTGGACAGATATCATTAGTGGTTTGGGTTGTTATGCTTATCTTCTGCCCATCTTCAGGCTTGAAACCATCACATGAAGGATGAGACAGTGTATTGCAATGATCACATGGTACACATTCTCCCTTAATGTAAAAGGCGTTCTCAAGTATCTCATCTAGCAATCCAACAGATCTACAGCCTTCATCACTCATTAGCAACTTATTCATATTGCTGCTCCCCGACTTACCTAATGTGTCAGTTGACATGTGCTCCTCATTTGCCTGTTGGATACTATTCCACCTAGATTGCAAATGTATTAGAGCATCCTTCACATCAGGTGCATACAGCTGCTGAAGTTGATCAATCAGACGAAAAAGACCATGTGTCGTGTCATGACAGGTATCAAGATTGAAAAGTGAATCTGAAATCTCAAGTTCCCAGAAGGAGCCTCTTATTCTTAACACAGCTTCCACAAGTGTATTCTGGGCAACTTTGACATATCCAGTCTGACAAAGATAATCCACATCATAACCACAATTTACATTTTCTGAGCCAGATGATTCACAAATAAGAAGCCCTAAATCTTGTAGTTGGATATTATGATCATTAGTTATAGAGTTCGTATGATTACAAAGGCTAAATGATGCTGCAGCTAAAAGGCATGCCACATAATGCTTGTCCATCTCTTCCCCAGGTTCAACAACAAAACTAGGTTCCCTCTCTCCAGCTTCACCATTGGCAATATGATTTCTAACGTGGGGTTCATAACTCAAAGCAATATCCACCAAATCAAGAAAGAAAGAGGTATTAGATGCTGCATTACTTTTAGAAGTACCTTGCATGCCATCATGGCCTGATTGTTCAGTTTTTTGTGAAGGCAAACTGAAAAATAGGGATATTGCACTAATCCAGTCCAAACGGCCACCAGGCGCAATTATCGTCCCCGAACGAACAACAACAGAAGTATAACTCTGACATAACCTTGGATTCCACATGTGTGTGACAGAACTGCCAGCTTTCCCAAAAGAAAATGCATTCGCACCTTCACCATCACCACGACCGAGAGCAGAATTACTACAAACAACTAAAAGAAACTCTTCTGTCTCTTGATGATCTTTCTCATTACTATTGATGATAGAACCCCAAAGTTTGCCTTGACCATGGTTAACCCACAACAATCCCGCATGGCCTATCCCACCAATATTTGATACCGATAGCAGCTCAATCGTCTCAAGATTTAACTTAAGGCGCTTCCAGGAACCTTCGAGTTCTCTTTGTAGCAAGTGACTTACTTCTACAACTTTATCAAGATTAGTGCAAACATTCAAGATATCACATTCAAAACAGACAGTTGTTTGGATAGCACTATGGTTACTTGACGTTGATTCGCCGTCCTTACTGTTATTGCAAGGGTCAGCATCTGTATTTGATAACCCATCAAGGACAAGCTCTAGCAGATGGTTCAGCAGCTCATAGTCATTCTTACCGAGATAAATTGAAACACAAAAAAATTGCACATGCACCAAAAATTCAGAACTCTGAATCAGCTCTTGACGGATATTAGAACTCATCTCCTGAAGGTCTTCTGAAGTTGTTGCAGACGAAAATCCAGTCCCTTCACCATAAACTTTCTTACTATTTTTTTGATCATGTAATGTGGACAAACTCCAAGCTCTGCTTGCCATCCAAGGACCAGTCACAGGACCCTTCTGCCATATCATAGAAATTCCAGAAGGATCATCAGCACCTCTGCAGTTAACAGATAGAATCTTCACGCCAGAGAAGGTTTGCCTTTCTAAGTTACACAATTTATCATCCAAAGAATCTCTATATGTAGATTCAACCAAGTATATGTCAAAATTTTTCATATCCAGATGGATGGAAGTCGAAGGGCCAGATTGATAATCCTTAAGAAGTTTTGCTTCTGGAAGAGAGGGAAATTCTGAAATTTCTTCTGGTTTTAAATATGATGAATGGTCGAAAATAATGAACTTATCCAAAGGGGATGGGCGACTGAAGTCTCTCTCAAACTCAGAAGGAAATGATACCACGATCCTTGTCTGTGAAAAGACTACGTTCACCTTCATACTTGCTTTGGGAGGAATAGTTGGTATTTCAGTCATATTGTTGCCTTCAGCATCAGCAGGTGTTGAAGAATTATGACTTTCACTAGATGCAAACTTCATTCCTATATTGCTATTCGGATATTTGACTTGCTTAATTAGATCCAACAGCATATATATTAGATGAAAGTGAACCCAGAAAATGAATGGTGGCAGAATGACAGATATAGATGTTAACGTCATTGGCCTGCCATCTAACTCAGTGGTACCGACAGCATATTGACAGTTGCATTCATCAAAAGATTTTAACAATTCAACCTTGACCAGCCCGCTTGAAGGATTAGAACTATATGTAGCAGTTTTGACATCATCACTGGTATAACATTTTGAATCATGACCTCCGACATGAAAAGGAAATGGTGGAAGAGCAGCTTGGATTTCAGTCTGCAAGTGCTGACTTAAAAGGATTGAGTAATAGGAAGCATTCTTGTATTTCAAACCTAAGTCTGCAGCATGATTTCCAATATCATAGTATTCATCAACCTTAATGTTCCTGACTGATGCTTTGAACTTCAAGTTTTGGGGGTAAGTCTGATTAATTCATCAAAAGTGAGACCATAGTCAAGATACAACTAACTGAAACAAGTCTTCAAATGAAAAGAAATATATATATATTGCCCCTTGTAGTTAGGCCAAATTTCAAAGTACATTCTTGAACTTCAATTTTTGTCACTCAACCCCTTATAGTTCTAACAGTTAGTTTCTGTCCAAAACTAATTGTAAAGGTAATTTTCTATTGAACTTTTGACATTTTTGCATTTTTTTCTCATTGTATTATCTCTGTTTTAGATTATTTACAATGTACAAAATGTAGAAGTTTGAAAGATTGAGATGAACGAAGCACAAGGAGAAAATAATTTCACAACAATGAAATATTTTTCTAATTAATTGTTGTAAAATAAAAAAAAAAAGCATTTTAGTCTTAATCCTTTAATATTAAAATTAATGTCTATTAGACAATTGCATATAGATTGGAACAATAAGAGGGTTAAGTGACACAAAAGTTCATCGTGGCATTCTGAATTTTGGTCTAACCAAAGGGGGCTGTAAATTGTATTTCCCACCGGCCCACCCAAAAAATTATGAACTGCATAATCTAAGAGGAAAGAGGAAATAGAACACAACATAAAGTATACCTCCAAATCAAGAAATACATTCTGAAACCTTGCTTCCAAATGGTGCATTTTTGGATTTATGGTATTAGCTTCATATGAAGCTGACTGTTCATTATGCATCGAGGAAAGACAGCTCATATAAGACTCAAACTTCTTTCCCTCTGTTAATGAGCTGAGAACATTGCTGGAATAGCCAAGATGCTTTTGTTCTTCATCACTGAAGGAAAGAACAACACAAATCTCAGAAATAGCAGCTCGCAAAGTTTTCTCAACTAGTTGCTCTGCATGAAGATTGGCAAGAAAAAAAAAAAAGTAAGGGCCAAAAATAATAAATGATGCAAGAAGAAAGAAGTTCAACATCATAAATCTGTACCCATATGAGCGCCACTCCCCCCCCCCCACCCCAACACACACACACACAAAAACCCCAAAAAACAGCAGCAATCTCTCTTAGCTCTGAAGGTCCACCATCACATATTAGGAAGCCAACAAAATGGAAACACGGAAGGTTCTACCTAGTGTTATATAGTTATACTTACAATTACTGTCCCAAAGGAGAGCTAGTCTCCAACATTAGGCGGAATCCCAAATAAAGCAAAAATATTCTGAATAAGTAATCTATGATAAAAATATAATATTGGAAATTGATGATGAATCAGGTCTGACAAAATTCTCATAGAAAAAAAAAACTAGTACTTCAAAATTTTAACAACAAAACATGTCAATGCCAAAGAAAGTACCTTGAGGAACATGGTCTGACCCAGAAGCAAGAGTTGATGCAAAAGTTATTGCATTGAAAACAGAACAAGTCCAATTCCATATGCCACTACCTGAATTCATCTGGGAGCTTCTCATTCCTTCAAAACACTCAAAAAACTGATCAATGCTGCAAAAGAAATATATGCGAATCAACAAGGGAAATAATTTACATAACAGTAAAACTGGTATCATAACCTGTCACATTCCAAGATAATAAACAGCAAGTGAGCACATAGGAAATAATAATTTAAATTTTCGAGAAACAAATATTCAATAATCTACATAACAGTAATCACATAACATTTATTAAACTTTCCAGATGGAAAACACAAACCTTAAATTCATCAACAACAAAAACTAAGTTCAGGAAAGTTCAGACACAAATGATACAATTAAATTCATACCAAGTTTCTCTAAACATTTTTAATACTGCATCTACACATATTCGATTAGGACTGGATAAAAGAGATATAACGAATAAATCTCAAGGAAAAAAAAATTCTTCACACAACCTGAGTAGCACTGAGATCCACATATATATATCTATATATATATGAATATTGCGAAAATTGAAATACCACAAACATGCCTAAATAATCAAACTTCACATTGTCGAACAGAAAATCAAACCTTGCGTCATCAGGGTCAAGATTATTCCGGCCTTTATGTTCAATTGATTCTGGCACCCAATTCTGAATTACATTTGTCCTTGTAAGGAAAGCATCATTAACTTTATCTTGACTTCTTGTAGAGAACATGTTCTCTGATATGTTTTCCCTGCTTACTATCACTACATCTGCACCTAATTTATCAGAACCTACTGTTGATGAACATGGGTACATTTGGGAACTAGAATTACATGTATCTGCAGAACTATGTACAAGATTTGGCTGAGCTGTGCTGCTCTCAAACGAATCCCATATGGCTATGAACCACTGGATACTGCTCGGTTGAACCCTCAGTTCTAAGGGGTCAATGGAGACATCTGCATCAATCTTCTGAAGATTTAAAGAGCCATTCTTCCATGGTATACTTAAGTTCAATGTCCCTGAGAATCCACCTATTGGCCCAGTCAAGATGGTAGTAGTGCCTTCACCAGAACAACTCCCAGCTGTACTTGTTTCTAAATTATTTTGAAGCTCTGCATCAACATCGTCCATCTGAAGAAACTCAACGGATGCTTCTTTGAATTTTATGAAATTATTTAACTTAACCACAGCATCTTCTGAAAGACATGTTCCAAACTCTGTTTCTCGTATCCGAAGCACCAAAGATCTATTAAACATCGATGTACCTACATCCAGATTGGTGTGGGGATCAAATACTACATAAACATCGGTTATTCTGACATCAAAGCTTGTAAGGAAAGATTTGACGGCATTAGCAATTTTCTTAACTCCTTCATTAACATCCCGAGAAACAGCAGCAGAATTGCAATTCTCAGTTCCATGAGCATTCTTTTGAGTATCAACTACTTCATGGCTTTGATCCTCATTAGCTGAGATTAGACAGTCAGCATCCAAAGGAGGAACTTCATTCGGGACATATGGGGCAAGCACAAGCTCAAATTCTTCCACTTTGATCTCACAACTATTAAGCTTAAAAGGAATTCTAATTGATAAGGATTTCAAAGATCCTTCCTTGACCATGATAGCTGCTCCTGCCAACTGGAACAAAAAAGAGGAGAAAAAAAAAAATCTTTGATTTATACATTATTTCAAAGAAAGAATACAAATTAAAGCAAAAGAGCGATTGATAGTTAATGGTTCATAGCACATGAAAAATCTTGATCCAGATAAATTTCAATACAGTAGGATGCTTTGAAAAAGAAAATTTTCAATACGGTAGGATGCTTTGGCAGGAAGAAACCATATTTTCTAGCCAAAGAGCATCTTACTTTCTTCTATAATCTAGGAGTATCTTTAAGGAAAAGCAGACAGTTGCAGCATTATATGATTATTATATATAATCACATGGAATGATATTATATGGGATGTAAAAAGAAGCTATTATCTAAAGGATCGAACACATTTTCAGAATTTTTTTTTCTTTCTCTAGGATAAGATTGAGAAACTCTTCTATTCAATCTAATTCACTTATTCACAGAACTACCCTCAACTGCAGATATTTCTACAACACTTCAAAAGGAGGAAGAGTATTATCCTAGAACTAATTCATCAAGATATCAAATATATGAATGTGCATGTCAGAAATTCTTGAGAGTTAGTTAACACAAAAATGTGATGAAAAATTAGTGAACAAGTAAAGAAGAGCCAGATTTAATCAACGACAATAGAACATGCCATAGGAAGACTTTCCACAAGATTGAACTTGGTGGCCTTACATAAAGTAGAACTTATGCATACCTGTTCCCGTAAGATTTTCTGATTATATATATAAATCCCTTACACCGCCTAAATACAAAACCCTAACCAAGACAGAAACACCCTTCTCAGAATTATTCATACTCTATAGATATATTTTAAGCATCTCAATATCGTTTACTCTAGTAATCGTTCCAAGAAGCAACCTTTGTCGGCCAAGAATGGAGCCAAACTCAACCTAAGCGAGCTCCACGCATCTAATTTACGTTATTCCTATCAATCAAATATTTCCAACTGCGATTCGAGAAACCAGAACAAAGAGGGGGACAAATAAACCCTAGGTTATGGAATCAACAACGAGACTATCTCGGGAGTCACACCTTCTGGTTGATGAAATCGGCGTTGAGGGCGAGGTCGGAGAGTTGGATTGTGCCATGACTAAGTTGCACATCGAGCTGGTCGAGGTCGATGTCGCCCAGGATCAAATCCCCCAACTTCTTCTTGAGAAGGGACTTGAACAGTCGCTTGATCAGGGTTTTCCCCGGGAAATTCCACGGGAAACCCATGAATTCTGCCTCCTTCTAGGGTTTCTCAGATCAATAACTTTGTCCGAATCCACTTGCGACGACGTGGATCGGAAGCCAAGTCCATGCGAAGAGGAAGGCGGGCGAGGATATAGGAAGAGGAGAGTTATCGGAATAAGTTTGCGATGGATTCTGCCGTCTTTGTTCTCCTCCCTTATATATACAAAGAATACGGTACCCGCTAATTATTTTGTTATTTATTACCCTACTGACGGGCTTACCGCACGTGCGGAATAGAGGGTGGATGAGGTGTATGTACCCAATAGCCCGCTAAGGCACCTGATGTTGTCCCTGATTATCGGATCCGGACCCTAACGATAATTGGGTAAGTGTTGGTCCTCAATGTAATTATTTAAGAATTTCTTTCGTATTATACTATAGAGGTAATTATTTATTAATCAGTTTGTTGAAGATCTAACGGTTAAGATCCTAAAGAGTATAATGGAATGCTAAATTTAAAAAAAATATTACGAGTTTAATTATTAATTTTTAAATATATTATTTTGCATATTATTTTATGATAATTATATTATCTTAATAATTTATCAAATAAAAAATATATCAATATCCTTAACTGAAAGTAATGTATATAGATATTGATTGTTTTTTACAATTAACTTGATGAAAATTTAATTAAATTTCATCTTTTTGATTATTTTTATTATTTACATATATCTCTTGTTAGTTTAAGATCGATTTAAATTAAATTTAATAACAGAGATAAAGAATCATATTTAAACCAAAGTCTATCTCCAAATCAAAGTCTATCCCTAAAGAATCAAATTTAAATTATTTAGTATTAAATAATATCTTCTATAATTAAGATATAATCATATATGTTATAATTATATACAAGAGAGAGAAATCTCAATATAAGAAAAAATATATATATAATTAAAAAGTTAGATGGGCGTAAACAAATCTTCTTCCTAATATGCTATTTTTTTAACATAATATGAATCAGATTTTACAACCAAAAAATATCAAACTAAATTGTCATCTTGACAAAGCATGCTCACAAATATCTATTAGTGATTACACATAGTGAGCGATATAGTACAGTTTAGGGGACAAGATTTGTAAGATAAGCTGATATATGCTCTTACAAACTCAGTTAACTGCTTAGCCACACAAGCCAGTTTACAAGACAGGTGCTTCACGACAACATTTAAGTGGCTGCACATTAGACAAAACCAAAAAGGACCATAACGATAATTTTCCAATCAAGTTTGCTTGAATAAGTTAACAGCATCTTCCCATATACACCCAATGAAGATAACAGAAAGAACAGTAACGCAACAGTCAATCTGCAATTTTGCTTCCAGTTCACGTCAAGAAGCTATCTTGTGATCCAAACTCCTGTGAACAGAAATGATAAAACTGGAATTGTTCAGAAAACGTAAAATAAAAAAACTATGAATAACAGCAAGTACTTGCAGCTAAAGTTCATGAGCATACAAGTTGGCTTAGTCGAAGATCTGGAGGCGTTTCCAGCTGAATATCTGTATGGTCCAAGTGGCTCAGATTTTGGCACTCTTCTAGATCTCTTTTCAAGTCCTCTACGCCCATATGGGCATAATCAGACAAGTGAAGTTTGTTCTTTTTTGGTTCATCACCGCCACATGAATTCTGACTTTGAAGGAATTCTTCGCATATAGCAATACCTTCTGCCAGCTGCTGAGAATCTAACAGAAATTGTGATTCACCTTCCCACCATTTTGTATCTTCTGTTGGGTGATCTTGACTATCAGTCTTTTCAGGTTCTGGATGGACATGCTGCTCTTCATCTTGAATCTCATGATGTACATGAACCTGCATATAAGGTTCCAGTACTCAGTATAGCAATATAGTTTTTTCATGAAACAAAGATAAAAAAGCAATTAACAGACATCCATTCAATTCCATGGTGACTACCAAATCTAAACAAAAGATTTGCAGCCAATAAAATTGGCCAGTGAGCAGAAGTCAAACAAAATTAAAATTTTGTAGAGTAAAAAAGGTTGAAATGAAGGGGTGCAACCTTCTCGTTGCTACAAGAAATTGAACCAAGATACCAGATAAAGGCTAAATCATGCATACCTGATCAGAATCGTGTTCAGTGCTGATGACAATTTCTCGGTTATCAGCTTGGGCTTCAAAGAGTAACTGGGGACAACTTACAGGGTCTACTTCTGTTACAAGAGCATCTAGTGTCTCTGTGGCAACCAAATCTTGTGCATTCTTATCACCTGGTTTTGACTGCTGCTGATAGAATAGTTTAGAGACAACATATTCACCATCCTTCTCATCCTCCCCCGTGCCAAGATGGTATTGGTGCATTACCCAATTTGTCTTTTCAGGTTTCCCACCTTTTACTGTACTCATATAAAGTACCATTATTTTCTTACAGCCAAGGTGCTTCCCATCAATAATTACTGGTTTTGTCTTGCCAGTCTTGTGCCAGCGGACATCCCCAAGGTCATCAGTGTTTATCTTTCGACGCTTCCTAGTCCCAGTATTATATGCCTTAAAAGTCCTATGGAAAAAGTGGGATACACTTCCATCCTGCTTCACTCCTGATATAGAAAAAAACAAGAATAAGTTCGCAATGAATAGGACATTTCAGGTAAAGGAAAGATGGAGATTGCCTCTGGTAGTACCTGGTAGTCTCTGAGGGTGGGTGTAACAAATGCCATCAATTTCCTCAACAGTTGGAATGAATTCATTGATAAAAGGATGAGATTTTGCATCTAATTTCCCAAGTTTTGCAAGCAAATGCCAAAGTAACTCCTGATCAGATGGATCAAATTTCACTCCTTTAGGTAAGCCAGGCCACTCCTGGACAACCTGAAAAACAAAGACTAAAATCAGTAATAGTTCTCTATAGCTAAGGGGCAAATTTCCTTCATTGTTTTATAAACTACACATCTGTAAGAGATACAAAACAGATTTGGTGTTTGCATCAGCAAGCTACTACATCCTCGTGAGCCATTATTTCTTTGAACAGTGCCAGAAAACATTACTCAAAATAACTTGCTCATGACGGAAAAAATGAAAAACATATGGAAAAAACATCTTGTGAAATTAATTCAATTTTCATTAGAACTCTCTGACTTTAATCAGGACTCTTATATCGAAGGGCAGAGGGTTAAGCAAATAGATATGAAATATGAAATCTTACATCACTGTTATCAATAATGTGGTTGCATCTTGGACAAGCTTTACTTGGGTTGCTTAAATATTTGAATCTACTCGGATCCGCTGGTTCAGAAGCATTTTTAATCTTGGAAGCAATTCGCTTGCTGTCAATCAGCCATGAGGGTCTGCATTAAAAACATCAAGACAGAAACAAATCAACACAAAGTCAGACTGATAAGATGAATATAGTGGAAGATCCAATTACCTTCAAGTACGAAGTACAAACAATATGGTATCATTGTCACAGCAAGGGCATTTAGAACAGATTAAAGATTTAGTTTAGATGGAGTAGATTCCAAATACCTGATGTGCAATAAAAATTCATAAGGGAAAAAGTAAAATAGCTGATAAGAGAATACCAAACTACATGCTTGCATAACTTGCTATATTGTATCACAATATATTGCTTGCATTGAAGATGAGCCACTGCTTCATCCCATCAATATTACCAGGTGCTTAAAAGTTTAATGCCTTTTTTTCACACTATATTATAACACTAATGGGTGGGCAATTTGGGACGCCTATGTATCGAACATGGGCATCATGTCAATGAACTATCTAACAGCTTTGCCAGATGAGTTAGATAAATGTACCGACATTTGGACTGTCCAGGCATGACGTAAGAGACAGTAGCACCCTCCTTCCTTGAGCTCCAAAGTCTACTTTCACTTAACAGTTTCAAGGCCTGCTTAATGCAGAAAGTCTTGTCAAAGTGATCCATCTGCCCATTATAATCAACAAAATTTGAGGACTGAATTACCCCCCTGACATACCCAAGCATCATAATTCCGATTACCTCTTTCCAAGAGATCAATCTGTCATGTATATCAACAAATTTATCATTGTTTTTTCTCTCAGCTCTATTGGCAATAGACCAACACCAAGTAAAATGAACCCCTATGCCCCTGGTAAGCAGCCCATAAGTTTTCTCTGTTGCAATTTAGCACCATATGACCACTAGCTCTTCTGGCAATATCTTGGAACTCGTGAACTTATGCATACAATGATCCAGCAAAAGATGGAATCTTTATTCTTTCGAAGATCAAAAGGTAGTATACTTGCTACAGGTTTTCGTAAAGTAATAACTGGCAATTACAGGAAACAACAGTCGGCTCACACACTACGCTATGTTAATGCAACTAAAAATTGATAGATTAATCGTATACGCCGATCAAGAATCCACTAAATTTCGGTATCGAGAAACCAAATATAGCGTCGTCCCACTACCATCGAAGCGGATAATAAGAAAAGATTGAACCTTTAAACCTTTCTCCCCTTCCAAAGACTAAAAAAGACAATAGAAAGTGCGAAAGGGAACCAAAAGAAGGATCTTGGACCACAAATCAAGCAAAATACGAGATCCAAGGTGATAAATTTGAAAAATAACCTCAAGAGTCGATGTTTGAGAGAGAAAAAGGGGGAAGAGATCGAGCACTAACCCAGTCATCCTTCGAGGAGCCCTCAATCAAATAGTTCAGGCCGATCAATCTCGTGATGGGCTCGAATTATGAAGCAGAGGACACAAGTGAGATCGTAGAGTGGCCGGCGAGTTAGGGTTGGAGGCGACTGGCGAGTCCGGGGAGCAGCGGCGAAGTAAGTTTGAAATAATTTGACTGCCGGAAGGAGAAACTAGAGACGCGCAGGCTCTGCCAGATTTGACTGTCAACAGGAGAGGGGCCGAAGGGGAATGGATTTGGTCTTCAAGTACACCAAAAAAACCTTAGGCCCATTAAAAGCCTTTTGCAATATGTTTTCAAACTAAATTATTTTTATTTTTCAAAATAAAAAAACTTTGTGCATCTATTGTATAGATTCCTCAAGAGAAGCAACTCGTCCAAAGACTGTGGTCTTATCAGCATAAAGAAAAGTAAAAGATTGTTAATCTTATCTAACATTAATTTAAGCTTTATTTGGTTTGTTGCCAATGTTTTATTGCAATAAGCTACACGTAACCTTGTCCTATATTCAACTCTTTTAGTTGAATGTATTCTCAAATAATTTGATCTTCCTCTTCCTCTAATAATTGGTCTCTTATCCTAATGACGCGAGGGATTAGATCGAATCATAAACTATTATATACAAGGCAAATATTTTAATATTCATCTGAAGTTTAGAATCATAATTTAGTAGTTATAATAATTAGTTTTTATACCGAAGTATCGGTACCCTTTCTATCTATTTATCTCTTGGGCCAGTTACGAGCCTTCTACTGGGCTGCAAACTATACGAAGATGGCCCAAACAAAACTAGTTCGATCCAGTGAATGAGCAAAGACCTTGCTACACTCGTTTGCCCGAAGAGCTCTATCAAGACTAACAGGAGAAATTGGCCCACAGGGCCCAAATAAGAGAATTTTGGGATATTTCCAAATAACACCCTATAAGTGAGAGATTTAGTTATTAGAAACTGTCTTTGAGCTATTTGCAATTTGGCCTCTATTTTTTGCTTATAATATTTTGTCGGGTTAGCTTACATTAACCTTTCTCTAGCAAAATTGCATCTAAATATAAATATTATTTTGGGAGAATAAGTTTATATTTTTCAAATACCTAATATACCCATGTCCACTTTTTCTTAACATATAAAATACTATTGCCTAAAATGCCAGTATAAAATCCAACTTATTTAAGAGCACTCTTCTCAAGGATATTTTTGTAAATTTTAGTTAGGGAATGGTTGGTTGAAAGTTTTTCTAGATGTTGTATTAATAGATGTAGTATCTAATTTAAAGATATTGTTTGGTTTAGTGCATCAAATATTAAAAATAATAATGTTTTAACTAATTAGTAGACAATTTATAATGAGACAAAGTTTTTTAACATCCACTTGGATTAAACAGTTGTCAAAAGACTACATCTAGTCATCCCAATCTGTTTTATCTTCCTCATCTCATTTCGATCCCAATTAATCTTAACTCATCTTCCTTCTCTCATTTCGATCACAACCCTTCCTCAACATATCTCTTTCATCTCCTTTTATTTCCATTCTCAACCATAACTTGTCTTTACTTTCCTCTCCTCTCTAATCAACACGTGTTTAACAGATACAATATTATAAAATACAATAAATCAATAAGTAGTTTGTTTCTCTAATACAACATGTAGATAAATTATGTATCTTTTAATACACATGTATTTCTAAATACAAAAGAACTAATGACCACTTAGTATGTGTTAGGTTAGTAAGTATCTCAGTAATTTCACTAATGGAGTTAAATCAACCATAGTTTAGGATTGAGGATAGTTAGTCCAACTAACATTAAGGTATTATATAAAAATGATAGTACAAAAAAAAGAAGGGAAAAGTCGAATATTCTGAACTGTGTTAATAATATAATGACTACAATTTGGTATGTTATATGAAAATTATCATAAAAAATGTAAAAATGAAGAATTAACAAACTATGCATCATGGATTTAAGTAGTAGACCATTGGATTCAAGCTTTCAACATATGGTTGGTGAATATACCCAGTGTTGAAGAGGAGCTAACTATGTTAATAAAGGACCAACTGCCCAATTAACTTCCTAATCAAGTAACTAGACTATTAAGACTCCATGTGACAAGTGCACTTCGAGCTAAGACACAAATTAATGGCAAAAATTAAAACAATATAGATGAGACTTAATGCATGTGCAGTTCATTAATTGATCCAACTCCTCTAAGTTTATTATAATTCTGCTCATAACTTTTTAAAAGAGAATTTCTTCAGAGACTAATATATTATTTGATTATTGTTTTTTATTTTTTTCCCCTTCTTCCTTCTTCTTTGTGTCAGATGTCATTCTATATAAGTCATCTCCTTTTGGTGAGCTCCAAGGATGGTCTGAGTCCTCCAGAGCTACGATGAAGTCGTTGGAAGCCACGGTGAATTCGTGTGTTTGTGTTTTACTTTATTTGTTTAACCTCTTTAGGCTCGACACTATATGTTGTTCATATTACGTTAAGTTGTGAGACTTGTTTAAAATACTCACTTTAACTTATGTCAATCAGACTTATATTCATCTAATGGAAGAAGTGCATGAAATCTCACCTACTACCTTTCCATTCACACGGTACCATTTTAGCTAAGGATCCAAAACAAACTAAAAGTAAACAAAGACGGCAGTTCTTCTCTCGACTACCATGGACTCAGATCTATCCAACTCGTCGTCCAGTTTTTGGTACTCGTAAATCGTAACCCCATGTTACTTTTGGCATTATCTAATTGAGTAAACAAAGCCGGTGGCCATGTGAAAGTTGGAAGCTCACATGGAACAATGCACTCCGTAGACACCGGCACCGCCCTAGTTTCAAACTAGTTAATATAAAAAAGGACTAATTAAGAACCGTTCTTTGTTAATCTCGAAGCGTTTAGTTTCTACCTGACAGTTAGCCAATCTGTTAAGACGAAAAGAGACTAACTGTAATTGACAAAGTATACAGCTACTCTAAAACTTAATGGGTAACCTCGATCGATCGTCTTTGACTCTATTAATCTCATGTGTAACACTTGTAATTAATAGACTTGCAGATCCAACTGCCCATGAACGAACTTTCTTCCTTCGCACATGCAAACTACAACCGTACATAGAGAGGACTATGCCCTTAACTTCTATATAAAGAGATCCCATATCTAACTATGGACTCATTCGAAGTAGAGAGAGACGGAGAGAGAGAGAGATAGTGAGAAAGAGATAGCATTTTAGCATGGAAGCAAGGGTCTCTCGCACTTCCTACCTGGTGATGCTTGTGCTACTCCTAGCACTATCTTTCTCTGTGGTATGTTAGAATAGCACTATGTATCCTTAACTGCCATTAGTCGTGATTAATTAAATGGTTCGAATAACATCTCTTCTTCTTCTTCTTTTTTAGAGCATGGGGGGAAAACTAAATCCTTCAGGTAACAAACACTAGTACCATTTTGATGCATCCTTACAATGTTTACTGAGGAGCACGTAACCTACGTATAGTGATGATTTTGCGATGTGTGTAATTAATTAACTGTGTGTAGATTGCTGGCCGCGGTGCTCTTACCGGTGCTCGGCGACGTCGCACAGGAAGCCTTGCATGAAATATTGCATGCAGTGCTGTGGGACGTGCTTGTGTGTCCCTCCGGGCACCTACGGCAACAGGGAGAAGTGCGCTTGCTACAACAACTGGAAGACCCAGGAGGGTACTCACAAGTGCCCCTAATTAACTTATATATATATATATATATCTCTCTCTTTCTTTCAAATGCTTGCTTCTCTTTTGTTTCTCTCTGCTGCATTAAGGATTAATGCATGTTTGCAAGGAGAGGAGAGATTCATGGGAATGCATGTGAATCCCCTCTTTATCTTTGTTGGCTATTAATTGGTATGAATAAAAGATTATCTACTTCTTTATAGCAGCTTATCATCCCAAGCTTAGCAAACAAGAACGTATTAAGGAGTAATATATAAATATTAAATAAACGCAGGACATATCTTATCCCACGGCGTCATGCATAATCGTGACATGCACCCTGCATTCTTGGACTTTTCACAATCCAACTCTAGTGTCATACTTTTATTTCTTAAAAGATATCCAAACTTAGACTTTAGATATAATTAAATCTAGAGACCTGAAGTTCATTTTCACATAATTCTCCTCACTTATTGTTCACCACATATTAACTCTTTCAACTATATAAAACCTCTAAAATATCCCTTTTTCTTGGTTAATACTATGCGATTGCCACACGAGAGATATTAGATAATACTATGCGATTACTCTAACTCATGTAACTCTCCCATACAAAAACAAATTTTAAGGTACAGTAAAGGCAAAAGTCCGGGGGCCGTATTGCAAATGTCTAAAAGATAGGGTGTCAGATACAATTAAAATCAATGCAGGGTGCTAGTTAAAAAGTTCTTGAAAAGTCTTAACCTTATCGGTTCCCAGTTTATTTGGGCTTCAAACTTCTTGGGCCTTCTGATGACGCCCTCTTGTTTGGGCCGTACCAATCGGTCCGATTAGGTCAGCTAAACGCACTCGAGTCTCGGATCTGGAGGCCATCACGTACTCATGACGTATTCAAATGGTCACGTCGACGGCGTCGGTGTGAACTGCTTTAGTTCTGATTGCAACGCCCACTAACGCACTTCTACGGCTCTGTGGAGTTAGATTTTTTCCTTTTTTTTTAACTCTTTACGATAACTTTTGCAATTTGTCACCTTCACTACCGAATTATTAGAGAAATCTATTATAAGTTAGATTTTTTTTTTTTTTAAATCAACTCCTCCCTTAAATATAACCGTACAAAGTCGAGGACGACAACAGAAAAGAAAATGGTTCCTTTCCTAATTTGTAGTCTTCCCGTTGGCTTAACTGCATGAGTCCTTAGATCACGGACCACGATTTACGTGGCATTTGGCTAATAAGTTTCCTGTTTAATCTTTTCCGTAGCGTGGTACGCTCCAAAATCCGAAACTAATACCAACAACCGACGCGCCTTTCTATGCCTAAAGAACACATACACCGCCATGTCTCCTCTCGCTAGTGGAAACTTTCCCGTCTTTTGTGCCTTTTTAGTTCTTTTTTTTTATGCACTCCTCCTTGACTTCTTTTACCTCTTTCTCCATCTTCTCCAAGAGAGAGGTAAATAAATAATCCCAGCGTCTAAAGTTAGTGGCTTCTCGTGGGTAGTAGTTTGAATTTAATTATGTTCATTTCACACGACCAAATTCGTCCATGTAGCGTTTAATGTATAGAATTTGTAACCACATAACAGAGAATCCATGCCAACCCCACTATCACTCTTCGTTTGAAATGCTTATATAAAGAGCGAGCCCGTCATTAGACTTAGATCTTAACTCAAAGTTAGTATATCGTGACTGCTGAGTTGAGTTGCTTTGCTTCTTAATTTCTTTATTTGTCTTCCAAAAGAGCAGAGCAATGGCTAAGGGAAGGGGCAGTGCAAACAGTGCTACAGCTCTAGTTGGAGTGATGATGCTTTGCCTTCTCATCAATGGTCAGTTAGTGGAATCGGCTATCTACACCGTTGGTGGCGGTGGAGGCTGGACGTTTAACACGGTTGGGTGGCCTAAAGGGAAGTCATTTAGGGCAGGAGATGTGCTCGGTAAGAGACTTCATTGGTTTCATTTGTAGGTTAAGTAGACTCCAAGCCAAGTGTTAGTAAAGTAGCTAAACTCTAAGCTCTAAAGTCTAAACTGAGAGGGTTTTTTTCCAGAGCAAAGGTGAGGAGATATGCAAAAGAACACAGTGATTAACAACACGTTAAAGCAATTAATAAACGAAACCAAACACAACCTTGTTTATTTCATTTCATTACCAGCCTAACTTTAACTATATATTTGCTGCTCGCCATGGTGCATATGTTAGTTTTCAAGTACAGTCCGGCGGCGCACGATGTGGTGCCGGTGAACGCGGCCGGCTACAGAAGTTGCAACGCTCCGAGAGGATCGAAGAAGTTCAAATCTGGCAACGATCGCATCAGGCTTCGCAGGGGGACGAATTACTTCATCTGCAGCTTTGCAGGCCACTGCCAGGCCGGGATGAAGATGGCAGTTAGGGCTGCTTAATTAATAATTAACAACTAAGTAATTACTACTGCTATACTGAGTCCTAATACGTAGCTCTTCCAGTGTCTTGCTTTCTGTTTTCAGATAAGCTACTTTATGTAGCAATGCTATGTTCAAAAAAGAGAGAAAACGAACTTTATGTATCTTCTTTTGGTAATAAATGAAAGCCTGGATGTTGTTAATTTTGATGGCATGATTATTATTTTTTTCTCAGAATTTATATTAAAATTCATTGTCACTGCTAATCTCAAATATAGTTGTTGGACTATCCGACTTATAGAGCTAATAAATGGTAAGTGAGAATAATGTCACTAATTATCTACTATTCGATAATTTTTCTAGTCGTCCAATAAGCAGGGCTTTTCATGCTCAAATCACTTTAGGCGTCATGAAAGTTCCATCTTGAAGCCCCATAACAGTGCTTCGAGTAACGCTTGGGCCTCCACAAGATATTTTTCCTTAATAGAATTTAAGATTTACAATTTTAAGCTAAGAGTACTATCTCGGCATTCACATAATCGGGACGGTAAATGCTAGTCAATTCAGATATAACTGTGTGTTAATGCATTGATCGTATGTATTTAATGATTTCAATCATATACGAAACAGAATCCATAGATCTATAGGATTTGACTTTATATGATCATAGTTGGACGCATGCATACAGTGACATGCCTAAAACTAGAAGAATCTAAAACTTGAAAAGAAAAGAAGAACAGAAAACAAAAATAGCTTGCTCATGGTATTTTACTACAGCTCAGGAATCTAATGTATATAATCTATGGTGCCGTAGAATCTTTAGCTCGATCACATTTCCTGTATCCTTTCTGACTTGGCACCCCCATCGAGCTGTATATTTTGTGCTTACAAACGTGGATGCACGTCTCTCTATGGAGTTGTGTTTAATCTAAACGCAACCACCTTGCCACTTGGTAGGCCATACTAGTTTATATGCAAGCAGCCCAACTGGCCATCTAAGTGCACTGAGCTGGATTTTGTCTACAGTACAAGGTACTTGACTATTTTGGTGCCAAAAAGAATCCTGCTGGCAAGATTAGAGAAGCAATTAAATGAAATATAATCAAGATTCGGGTAATTGTCCCAGTAATTAACGAGCTATTTTCCGTAAGGATCCATCAAAATCCTCATAGTTTGACCCAATCTAGTCAACTAATTCGTGTAGAAAAGAAGTTAGGCCCTTGGCATTATTATTATCTTTTCCTTTTGTAAGCCTTCTTTTATGTTGTTCAAGTTCAATTAATTCCTCCCACCAGCAACTCAGCTAATCATATGATTTGTTTATCCCAGGCAAGTAAACAAGGAGCATGATCAATATGGTGTACCTCCTTGCCTTAAATATCATATCATATAACTAACTCTAAGTCAACACGGATAGATTCATACTTAGAGCACCGGTTATTCCCACCTCCAGCTGGAAACTAAATTCTATCCTGGCCACTTACATGGATATATAGATGTAAGTGCTCTCTTCCAAAATTCTTATTCCATCATTCTAAGCCTAACTCTCCTGGTCACCTTCAACAATGTATGCTCATCAGCAACCTCAACCTGCACCTGGACCTGCTAATATTCCCCATGGCCTCAATATGGAATCCCAACCTTTCAAGCCATGGTCTACAAACCTCTGTGATTGCATGGACGACGTTGTCAACTGTAAGACCCTCTTAATTAATTTTGTGTTTCCTAATTAAATCTCGAGCTCATTAAATGAAGTTCTTGCGTGGTTGATTGATTTGATAACAACGTTACAAGTTGCATAACTTGCTGGTGTCCATGCATTACCTTTGGGAAGATTGCGGAAATCGTAGATAGAGGCTCAAGCTGTAAGTATAAGTGTTGGATGTCCTACCATTACCATTTACCAAACCATTCAATTAATATTAATGGAAAAGTGATAGGAATAAATTGCTAAATATTTGTAAATGGGCAGCCTGTGGTATGAGTGGAGCGCTGTATGGGCTTCTCTGTTCATTGACGGGGTGCCACTGGATATACTCGTGCACGTACAGGTCCAAGCTCCGGATGCAATACAACCTAATGGAAGCTCCATGCTGCGATTGCTGCGTTCACTACTGTTGCGAGCCCTGTGCACTGTGCCAAATGTACAGAGAGCTCAAGAACCAGGGCTTCGACATGGACATAGGTTGATCATCTTCTCTCTTTATTTATATATCTTAAAAGATGTTATTTGTGTGTGTTTTTTTTTAAAAAAAGAAGAAGAAAGAAGTGAGAATATATGAGCAACTTTATACCCTAAAAGATGGTATAATTCTCCTTTTTAAAATTTCATATTTAAGAAAAAGAAATTCTCTGTTTACTTTTTACGTAGAAAATCTAAATGTTAGGAGAGATATGAGGAGTATTCAAACAAATATATTATATATTTTGCAGGGTGGCATATGAACGTGCAAAGGGGAGTAACTCCACTTTCCAGGCCACCTGGCACGCAGGGAATGACTCGTTAAGAAGATATTGGAGCATATGGAGGGCCAAGTTATATATGTATTATTGCCTAGTAATGTTCGTATTTTGAATCCTCGTGTTCTTTTCATGGGTGTATTTGTTTTGATTTGGATCATTTGGTGTGTTCGTGTACTTGCAAAATTTGTCAACTTCAAAGAATTGTTTTAATATTTGTCATGGATATGAGATTTTGAAAGGCACTAGTTAATTTAATTTTGTAAGGGTTCCCTTCCACGAGCTAACCACTTGAATCTCGCAACTAGAGAGCTGAAAAATCTAATTAATAGAATAATTAAATATGACTAATCTCATACCATAGGCTTGTACGTACTACTTAATTGGTCTCTTAACCAAATTGCTTCTAAATAATGAGATGGCGGCGCCATATTATTTTCTCATCAACTCCCTAATATATGATTATTATATATGGCGTAAACTATAACGCAACGAGATTAGAGGGGCGAATGACGTCTTACGAGGCCCCAAACCTGATCCTTAGAATAAGTCGGATATATACCATACTTATCCATGTTGAATTAGTATCATAACCGTCCTTTGTATATATATTAATTCTTTATCGTATAATTTGATGTTATATATTTTTGAGAAATTGCTCGTATACCTAGCATTGCAACATTAGACTAAACAAATTTAACGGGAAATCTGATAGTATTCATAGACTCGAATATAAACTTGGATAAATATGATACTGTATTATAACAGTTTTCAGGTTCAAATGCTAGCAGAGTAATTTGTGGGACAATATTAGTTCTCACTTTTTTTTTATATATTAAAAAAAATTAACAGTTTTAAACTTTTAGACCGTGGATGCAAGTAAATTAAAGAAATAAAATAAATGGTGGATCTGGAAGCTAGTTATACTTAATCCAATCTTTCACAGAATAGTGAATGAGCTATAAACATGTATACATCAAGATATTTCATGGCTGGATTGCTTATTTATCCACCCAGTGACCAACCCGATATTCCATTCAGACGAATCATAATCCCGGTTGCTTCCGCCAACACCATCATTAGGAATGAACTATTCTTCTCCCTTTTTTTTTATTCATAAAAAAAAAACTTCCAATGCCGTGAGCGTTTGCAGAAAAAGTATAAAAAGAGAATTACGTTTCCGTTGTTTCAAAGTTATATATAGCACCGGAAACAAACGGTATCTTTCGTAGATCAAACACTACACTGGCTTAGGGATCCTGTTGGTTTATAACTTCCAATTCTTGCTCCTTAATTTGAGCGTACCATGCATGCCCCACGGTCAACTATCTACCCGCCGGGACAAGCCGAGCCGATACCGACTGGGTATCCATATTTGGCTGCGCCGGCAGCTGCTCCAGCAGCTGCTCCGGTGGTCGTGGTGGTTGTTCCTCCGGGTTCCGTGCTCCAACCTATTCAACCATGGACGACGGGCCTTTTGGATTGTATGTCGGACGTTGAAAATTGTAAGCTGCCTTCTTCTCGTCTATCGGAGCATAATTTTTCTTTGGTCGTAATTTGCATGACGTAAATTATTGTTGTTGTTGTTGTTTGAGGTTGCGTGACTTTTTGGTGCCCATGCATTACATTTGGTCAAGTGGCAGAGATAATTGATAGAGGCTCAACTTGTAAGTTTCTCATGACGATGGATTAGATTAAGGGGATTTAAAGTGAAAAATGGTTTAATTGAGAGTAATTAAAATTTCGAAACTTTTTGCAGCTTGTGGTTCGAGTGGAGGAATCTACCTCTTAATCTGGTGGTTCACGTTTTTCCAGTGCTTGTACTCGTGCACATATAGATCAAAACTCCGGGCGCAGTATAACCTGATGGAATCCCCCTGCCCTGACTGCTGTGTTCATTTATGTTGCGAGCCATGTGCACTGTGCCAAATGTATAGAGAACTCAATAACCGTGGCTTCCACGTCGCCGCTGGTCTCTCACACACTCTCTCTCTCGCTCTCTAGCTCTCTCTGTGTAATGAAATCTTGGAGCTGGGATTAATGGTTGGTGATGGTAATATTTTTGCAGGGTGGTATGCTAACGCGCAAAGGATGAATCCTGTAATGCAATCACCAGTCGTGCAACATATTGTTCGTTAAGGAGGAAGATCTACCAAGGAACGGATTAATTAAGGAGCATCATGAAGCTTGTAAGAGTAAAATGATGGATGTTGCTGTGTGCCTTTGGTTTGGATGTATTATGTTCGTGGAGCATTGTTTGATGCTTGATTGATATGTTTCGCTTCTGTTTTATTACAAGCTGCACAATAAAAAGAAGTAAATTCTGAGTCAATTGAACAGCGGAAATTGGATTCACCGCGGATTATGGCCCATCTAAATTAACAAGTGCCATGGATGCTCTGTCGCTATCACTGTTTGCAAGTAAATATTACATGAGAATAATTGCTTCCATTATCGAACCACCATAGGCTCGTACAGTCGGATCAACAAACGTCACACCATGACGACATAAGCAGGCAACACCTGCCTACATTACAAGAATGCAATAGAAAAAGGAGTAGAATTAAAGAAAATATATGAAAGAAATTCAACTCAAGCACGAGCGTTTAACAATTTCTGTTGAGATTAATGGCTGTGAATAAGGTGCAAAGTTTTCTCTTACAATATATAAGTCAACTTGTACAGGTGAAGTAATGATCCAGCTGTTTAACTTATTTTCTGAAGAAACTTAATATAACATCTCAATCGTGTTGCTTTCTATATCCACCCGATGTGATAATATATTCACCAGAAAGTAATTTAAAAACATTACCCTGGTGCTCGGTCAATCCCTCTGACTTCTTCAATACGTGCTGAGCAACTGATAATTAAGATTGACTTAGTCTGGCTCATGCATCAGACAAGAGATACCATTTTGGGCTTATCCATTCATAGATTGCTCATCCATTGGTATGATATTAGCATCCAGAACGAAAGTGTGGAGCAGCACAAAATTATCTGACCATTTCTTTTAACCCGTCCATTCCACCAGTAATCGACAGCTAAAACTCAAGGAAATTCAAAGGAGGTATTTCTTCACAAGTCTGTCTTGGCGTCTATTGATCTTTCAGATATCAAGGTATCATACAGCGTATATCCTTCGTAATCAATGTGATCAAGGTCAAAAGAGTTCGATGGCTTCTCTTCATTCTGGGATGCTATGGCCTGTAACAGAAAAAACATGAGAGACAGGTGTGCTGTAACATCTCTGTCTAAAATCCATCAGCATATATTTCCACCCAATTTATCCAGTCCCATGGCAGGGACTCCAATCAAACCAAAGGTAGATCACGTTGAAGATATGATAAATTCCTTGAGTCATTTGACAGGTAAGGACAGATTCTATATCTGCAGCAGGCACGCTTTCATTGTGATCTGAAAATTAAGCAAACATTAGCAATTGCATTTGGAGAAGACATAGATTTTCCTTCAAAATTGGAGAGAAACTCTGTCAAAAAAAAGTAAACCATGACAACCACATTCACAATTAAAGTGACAAGATACTATCTACCAATACTAAATATGAAAACAGTGAATAATGATTGGAATTGAAGAACAATAGTGTAGATAAATAATTATACTTCAAAGTAGAATATGAAAAAGAAAAAGTAAAATGACCGTATATCATACTTGGTTCATACTATGAATTAGATTTCTGAAAGCATCACTGGCCTTACAGCATGAAATTGAAATAAACTAATAAAACCTACTCTGCTTTACAACATTGTACGCGCTGCTAATCATGCCACTATACTGGATAAGACACTCCAACAAGCATAAGAACATATTCAGTTTTCAGGAAATAAGGAACAAGTTCAATAGCCTATCTCAGTATATTATACAGACTTACAATTACTTAAAATACCAACATCACGAGATCTGTGATCTGAAAAGTAAGATTCCAATCTTGTCAAATAGAAATGTAACAAGCATTTCAAATAATAGAATCCCATGTATGGATGAGGCTAAAATAGGAGAAACCGTTAACTAACTAGATCTTCAATATTAAATGTCAAAATCTTGTTAGGCTATGTACTAACATAATTTTGGGAAAAATAAAATGGAATTATGTCTTATATTTGACTTTGTCTTGTGCTTAAGGATAGCTGCCCTAAAGTAGAGAAAAGTGATAACAAGGAAATCGGGTGTTCTGTCTGTTATAATAAATATAAAGTATACTATATTACTATGTACAACTCTGGATGCAGATATAGCAGCTCAAGTAATTAGAGGTAATTCATACTAAAGTTTCTCACTAACATGAATAAATCATAGTCAATTCTACTCCTCTTAGGCATATCAAAGCAGAAAATGTAAGTTGGTGGACCTAAGTTCTAATAAGATAATCAATTTAGGATCTGATGCATCCAAAATCATGGCTAGGCTTTGTCAAATACAGCAAAATAAAATCAACTTAATATCAAAAAGCAATAGAGAAATTTTATCGGAATAATTAATAAGTTTGCTTGTTGATGAAATGAATAACCAAACGCTAAATTAATCAAGCAATTGTTACCTTCAGACAGGATAAGGCTGTTGAAACTTCCACTCCCTGAAGTAAGTCTAAATTTTATCGAGGCCCTTTCAAAAAGCTTTATTGCATTCTCCTTGAAGGCTTGAGGAACTAGGCATGCAAGAAAGAATTGAATAAATCAGTGGTTTACTTCATCCATATGTCACCTTATTGGACAAAATACAAGCACAAATGTGTGATTATGGTGCACTCTTCTATATATTTCCTAAAAAAAGTCTGATCCAATATTCTACTTCAAGCCTACTCATTATTCAAAGTAAGATCATGCTTCCATAATTTTTCATAAATTATCAAGGCAATCCTCACCTTTACTTTGTCAATCTGCTCAAGATTACTCATCAAATAGAACTTTATAGAACCTCTTCCTCTCTTCCCTCTTCTCCACACTATCCAATCCCAACACTTCATCCTCCTCTTCCTTCTCTTGCCTCACCTCAATCTCCCCCTTCTTTCTCCTCTTCTCCAAATTTATAAGCCGCCGCCTCCTATTGTACTCATGAAGCCCCTCCTGCATCAACTCCCCGAGCCTCTCCTTTGCCACCACCACCGGATCCTTATCCACAAGCTCCGACCCATTGTACCCTTCCCTGAGCACCACAGTGTATATCTTATATCTATTCGACACGTAGAAGATGCACGGATGCCGCAGCAACATCCGGTTGAGCTCCTGCGACAATCCAAACTCCCTCTTGAAATGTCCTAGCTTGACTACCGACAACTTCTTCCATATCGTCAGTGAAAGCAACTCATGGACAACTCCGACCGCCCTCTTCTCGTCGTCCGGCTCCCAATTCTCAGCATACGGGGAAATGTAGGGTTTCGCGTCGTTGAATTCATCGAACCGCGCCCGCGTCTTGATCCAGCTAGGCGGCAGATGGCAGGCGAAGCGAGGATCCGATCCGGTCTTGGTCGCAGCAGCTTCGACGGCGGAGACGGCCAATTCGGGGTTCCACCGCGCCAGCTCGAGCTCCATAGAGTTGCGTCTTCCATAGCGATTGACGAGGCGGAAAAGATCGGGGTTCTTAGGGAGGAGACGGAGGAGGTAATCGTCAGGGAGGCCGAGAGCGCGCTTGAGCTCGTTGAGCTTTACGACGTTCAAGCAACGATCGCGGGAGAGCATGAGGAGCTTAGCGAGGCGAGTGGCCATGGCAGGCTCGGAGGCATCGATGGCAGCCTGCTCGTCGGCGACGAGGGCGGCCATGCGCTTGGAGAAGCCGAACGAGATGCCACCGTCGGGTTCGGGAAAGAGGTCGAAGCAGCAGGGGTACTTGCGGAGCCAGTTCAGGGCACGGCCTTGGAGGTCGAGTGTCTTGAAGCGCTTCTGGAGGGACCGGACGGGGATGACGCGGTCCGGGGAGCGGACGAGGAGGTTCTTGATCTGGTTGTTGACGATCCAACGGCGGTTGCGGGAGAGGGCGGATTCGAGGCAGACGTCCTTCTTCATCGACCAGACGGCGAGGCCGCGGCGGAGGAGATGGATGTGCGAGGAGGAGAGGGGTTTGAAGTAATTTGGAAAGATGGCCATAGAGGATCGTGATTTTGGTCTGGGCTTTGGAGCTTGGAAGATTTGTGTATATAGGAAACTAAGCTGGGCTAAATTTCTCATTAATGGGCCTGAGATTTGAGACTAGTCCAAGAAAAAAAGCCCTTTGGCTTTTAAGAAATTTATATATAACACCCTACACATATATCATTTTACTATTCCAGCCCTTATTAGATTAACCGTAACACAATTTGAGTACATGACGAAGAAACGGAGATATTCCGTTAATTCGATTTGATAACTTCGCCATTTTTTTTTATTTTATTTTTATAATCAATCAAACGCTACTTGTTTTTACTGTGTTAATTACGATCGGAGAAAGAGTCAGTAATACGGCTACTTTAACCCAGGATCATGACGCTTATGCCCAAAATTCTACTGCAGGATATTTATTATACACAGTCTTACATGAATACTTGGGCATATATATGTAAAAGCCTAAGTTGCCAGAGCCGTATAAATTCAATTAAGCCAAGAAAAAAAAAATAACACTTTCTTATTCCAGCTTAGCACAATCTAGCATGGAACTTAACATATACACATACGTCATGGCTTACATAAAATCACTTAGGTATCAATTATTGTAGAGCGACCATTATCCACCGGTCCTTCAATTGGTTGTCGGTGGACAACACATTTAGCTGGCCAAAGCCTGGCCCTCAATCATTCAGAACGCAACTTAGACTCCACAAAGAGTTAATTTTACTTCGAAAGCCAAGTCGTCGCTAAGTAAATGACAAAGTTGATCTAGCTTTTAGGAAATTTCTGGGAGCGAGGAAAGAAACAAGATTCTGTGTAGGAAATTTCAGAGCGAGGTCAATTCCAAGTCAAGTTAGGTGTAAGTCTATGAGATGTTAATGTTTTTTCTTTTTTTGACTTTGTGTATACATACAATTTTTCTTGAGGAAATTTGATATGTGAATATAAAAAATAACAAAGGAATATTAAGAGCAAATTGTCTGAATTTGTGGGACAAGGGATGGTTGCCTTTTAGTAATGGTGGTGCAATTAATTTGACCGTATATTACGCCCTTTTAAAAAGTATCAACTCAAACATAGAGGTGTGTCGGATTATAAAAGAATTAATAGATCCATTGTTCTATATTTACTCGAAAAAGAATCTAATAGAAAAAAAAATTTATATTAAATTATATATATATATCCTTAAAGATACTCGAAGAGGGTTTGAAACGAGTGTATATTTCATAGAAGAATCTCGGATTAATATTCCTCTTACGTACTGATAACAGATATGAACGTGTATATACTTGCACATATATCATATATGGCTTTAACATCTGTTACATTAAGTCACTTGAGATTAGCCCAATACTAAAGGCAGGCATCAATTTAAGATACATTCCCAAAGCGAAACGTTGGTTGACTGGTGGATTAGATTAATATTGCAATTAACTTTGCAAGCATTTCATCGAGTCATGCCTTCTGGCGTCTCCGGTGGTATCATTGCTGCCTGACGTCGCTGCCTCTCCATGTTTACAATCCAGCCTGCAGAAATTAAATTACCTCAACTTCTTAACTAAATTATATACTATTCCTTCTTTAACAAAGTGCGCAAATAATTGATTTGCATGCTTTGCCCGAACATACCAACTTTCATGTCGAAGCCACGACGCTTGAGCTCTCGGTATTCTTGGCACAGAGCGCATGTCTCGCAGAAGCAGTGGACGCAGCAATCGCAGCATGGCTTCTCGCGCAGCGAGTACTGCGCCCTCATCTTCGACCGGTAGAAACACGAGTACAGGCACGAGCATCCCGTCACGCACATCACCAGCATATACAAAGCTCCACTCGTCCCACAAGCTTCAAATTATATATTCAACATTCCGAGTCAGATAGATAGATACTTGATTTTCAAGAATTTCTTTTTTTCCAAATAACCCTAGCTCCTATACCGACTGGATTACTTACAAGTCGACCCTCGATCGATGATCTCGGCGATCTGGCCGAAGGTTATACATGGGCAGAAGCAAGTGATGCAGCCTGGAGAAAGATGGAGAAGAGAAGGGAGTTTGAATTGTAGTTTAGCTTTTTAAAGTGAGAAATCATGAGAACGTGTGTATACATACAGTTGCTGACATCGTCGCAGCAGTCGCAGAGGCCGGTCGACCACTGGATCGGCGCCTGAGACTGGATCTGGAGAGCAGAAGGGATGGACGGGGGGGCGTAGTATTGCTCGGCGGAGCTCATCGGAATGCCGGTGGCTAGTGGCGCCGCCGCCCCGGGTGGTGGTGGATAGTCTCCATAGGGCTTTGGTGGTGGATACATGGGGGTGCAGATATTATGGCCTCCTTATAGTGAGATAGAGAGGATTAGATGCAGAGCCCGAGCTTCTGGCCTTACAGTTGGCTTATACCCCTCCTCATCCGTTGTGAACTATATTAATAGGGAGAGATGTGACGCTACTCATATTACGTAGGCTTCCCCTAGTCATTAGGATAAGAGGAATGGGTAAAAATCTTGACATTAATATTCTCAACCATGGTTTGTCGAATAATCTGCATTATTTGTCACCATTTTCCACAAGCTGGGTGATTGCTGGCACATCATTAGTTGTAAATCTGGCCGCCATTATAGACTGGACCTCATCTTAAGTCTCAAGTCTCACGCTCATTTACTCTAAAAGTAAGTCCACTGTTAGTCAATTGTGGCAGAGCTGGCTAATCAGTTTAATAAGAGAGGGATTTTAGATATTTCAATTTAAAAATAATAAAATATTCTCTATTCTAGTAGCAGCTGCCATGGTATAAAAAAAAAACTTCTTAGTATTTTAATTAGCAAAAATAGGGCCCCTATTTATCGAATTATAAATCAGACATTTTTTTATTACTAATTTCTTCTTTTAATTATAAATCAGAAATTAGACATTTTGCATCACTTATGCAAAATTAAAGCGTACATTTTGCATAAGTGATCTATATAAATTATATATATAATTTTTGAAATCTTAATATGCACATTGTTGAAAATTACAGTGTATATTTTATATAGGCGATGCATATATATTACATAAGTGATGCGTGATGTTTTTTAGGACGTATTCTTTTTTAAAAATTAGAGCGTATTCTTTTTTAAAAATTAGAACGTACTTTTTGTATAGTTAATGTGAATAAATGATAGGTGATGCGTAATGTTTTTAGGACATAACAATTTTTTAAAGATTTGTTAGAGATAAATTAATAAAAAAAAATCGAAATTATAATTTGATAAATGAGGAGCCTGGTTTTTAATTTTCTGTGAATTGCCCAGCTGCCATGTTAAAATTAACTAGTTGTTTTTGAGGCATTAAAAACAAAATGGATGGTTGAATGATTAAAAAGAAATGCGAACCCAATAGCTGATGACCATGAGGCCTGCGAACTCTACTTGGGCTTTTGGGCCACTACTGAGGGATAATAACATTGCAAACTAGTAGACATTGGTAAGCCGAAAATAAGATATCGAGGAGAGCCAGAGAAGCCGAGAAAGAGGAACGCGGAGATGAACACGGACATAACGGCGTCGGTGAAACCGGAGTACCCGGTGGTCGATCGCAACCCACCGTTTACCAAAACGGTAGCCAATTTTAGCTCTCTCGACTACCTCCGCCTCTCCACCATCACCGCCGTGTCCGTCACCGTCGGTTACCTCTCAGGTCTCCTTCCCTCCTCTCCCCTTTTTTCTTCTCTAGATCTATGGTTTGGGTTAGGGTTAGGATTTCTCACTGCGTTTAGGGTGGTGGTTTAGGGATCAAGCCCAACATCCGAGGGCCGTCGATGGTGACGGGAGGCTTGATCGGGATCATGGGTGGGTTTATGTACGCTTACCAGAACTCCGCAGGACGACTCATGGGCTTCTTCCCCAATGACGCCGAGGTGGCTCGCTGCAAGAAGGTGTAGATTTTGGCTGTACCGCCCACTTAATCTCCCTTTATTGGTCTTCCTGAATAAAGAAAGTACTCTTCATTTTGAACAATTGTCATGGATTTTTGTCTCCTGATGTTGGTTTCTTATGTTTTACTTTAGTGTATTAGATGGAATTTTAGAAATTGGCAGCGGTCATTAAGAAAGTTCGTAACTTTTGTGACATTTTGATCTAAAGGTTGGAATGGTAATGATGTTTAAATCTGGTTATTTCTGACTTATCCTTCTTCACAAAGTAGGAAAATATATTTGTAATACTTATGTTGTAGAGAAATGGAAGGTTATCACTCACCAGTCCAAGCTGAACATAAATTTTATAGTGTATTTAAATATAAAGACGATGCTTTAGGCTACTTGCACATTTGTACTCACTAATTTCTGCATGTTGCCATCTGTTAAAGAGATCAGAAATGAGAAGGAAGTATCACGAATTACTTATAGGCCCCATAAATTAGTTTGGCCTGTTCTTGCCACGAATCTAAAACTGGCTCTTATTTTAGACCGGAAAACTGATTAGTTGCAGTTTCAGATTAGAAAATGACTGAAACTGGATGTTTAACCTAAGTTTCAATACACGGTTAACATTCTTTTGAATTTCCCAATCTAGAAAAGCTAGTTGATTCACACTTTTCTTTAATGTCCTTTGGTTTTCCGGCAGTGGAAGTAAGGTTATAAATGATCCAAGCTCAGGTCCACTTCATTTCGTTCTGAGGTGAACTTATGTTGCTCAGGTCAGGTTGACCAGCAGAATACAATTATTATATATTAGATTACAAACTTGATAGTATCATAGTATATCAAGCTCTGTCGAGCAGAACAATAGCTTTCTGTGACTAATTATCATAACACGCTACAGGAGAAGAGAAAGATGTTGGAGACATTCCTATCTAAAATTCTTGACGACAATTTCTTGGATCAGTAGAATGTTTCATGTTATTTGAACTTATCAGTTATGAGCACTCATAGCTGGTGCATTATATGTTCAAGTCAAATATAGTTGCAGAGAAAATGATACAGCCATTTAGAGAGGCATCAAATTAGATAAGGTCATATTGTTCTGTAGCAATTCATATTCTTGCAACAGTTTATTGGTCTAACATTAGGTTTAACATATACTAAGCAAATCTTCCTTTTAGGACTTGCATTTGCCATTATCACTGTTCTTTACTTCTTCCCCTTCAATGAGTTTGGTATTCCAGAACTCAGCACTGTGAATTCGACCTCCTTCACCTTCAGCTTCATTTGGTGGTGGAGAAGTTGGCTTCCTAGATTCTGTTGCCAGTAATTTTGATGTATACACCTTCATTTCGTGGTGGAGAGCTTGGGTTTCCTGAGATTCTTGCTGGACTTCCGTGTGGATTTTACCCCCTTCACTTTCATCTGGAGGTGGAGGGCTTGGCCTTCTAGAGTCTCTCACTAGTGTCATGCTGTGAATTTGACCTCCTCCTCCCTCTGGGGGTGGACGGATTGGCTTTCTAGATTTTCTTGCTGGTGTCCTGCTGTCGATTTCATACCCTCCGCCTTCATTTGGTGGCAGAGGAATTGGCTTGCAGGCTTCTGTTGCCAGTGTCCTGAAGTATACTCAAAACTAATTATTGTGCCACTAAGCTAGTGATAACAAGAAGTATGAGAAAGGAGGAGGAGGTAAGCTATTTGATGGATTATTCATTAGAGATATAGAAGAATTACAAATATTCTAGTGTGAAAAACAGCATCACTTTCTTGTGACTGCTTGTTCCATATAATGGTTTTAATTTTTTCATGATAATTAGTTTATCACCTTAGCATAAGTATGTCATGGCGATTGACTGCCCCAATTCTTCTTAGCATCTGTCTTGCATGTAAACTATTTTGCAGCAGTTGCATAATGCATCATCATAATTAATATACCCAGGTAACCATACCTTGTAGATTTCATAGTCCATTACACAAAAGCTTTATGTAACCATATACTAATATTTTAGCATTATTTAGTCATTAATTATCTTAATCTGATGGGAAAAAAGAAATGATTCAGTATCTAGGTAAACCTATAAGGTAGTGCGTGTGCATTACATGGGTGTCTGTATGAATGATGTGTTTATGTTTGTATATATATGTATACCGAATGTATCGCAGCAAAAGATATGCTGAACTAGAAATATTTTGACCACATACTCATATCCGCAGTTAAGGAATTAATTTCATCAATGCTACTCAATAAACCATGGTCCAATCTCAAGATTAAGCTAAAAAAATTATCCTAACATTGCTCAACGTACTAAAATTCCAACATAAAGGTTATGAATAAAACACAACGGGCTGGGTAAAAGATAACCTCGCTGTGGCCTTCGAATTAACCATCTCTCGTTGTGTTATTACTAGCTTCCGAACTTGTTGATCTAATGCAGAGAGGGTATAAGTCCCATATTTATAATGAGCAACTTTCCCAGTGGTAAATCTCAGATATCAATTAACCGCGTATTCTAAGGCCTAAATTTAGGAAACTTATTAAAGATCTTCTTAGTTTATGTTAAAGTATTACTTGAAATTAAGAGCATTGCCTTATTTGTCCCAAAAGTATTCCCTTAATTTTCAGAGATAAATACCATATACCATATTGAAAAAAAAAAAAGACTCTACAGTCTACAACCCCTACTCTTATCCAGCCATGATGGTACAAATTAATTTTCCATTCGTGTTACCTCTTTCCTTTTTCTTTTATCTTGGAGGATATTCTATGATCTTGTCTAAGATATTGGATAAAAGGATTTCTTTCTCCGAGGATTGCCTATTTCTTATTCCACTTATAAAAGTAAACAAATTTAATTACATATCATCCGATTAATATTTTGGAATCTAAGTAGATAGTATTTTGGAATGACAATAATTCACCTCAGTTTCAAGGATTTAGTTTTTGTTATAATCCTCTTTCCGGGATAATAATAGTGTCATATTTTATATCTAAAATAACAGATCACCAAGAAGCATTTGCAGCTGAAATTTTACCATACACTCTCTTTTTTGTCTTTCTTTTTACTGTACTTCCACACATAATATATTCACAAAAGGATTTTAAGATGTTGGTATGAATTAACCATTCTCCCCATAACATACAAAAAGAACTGAGACATCCCCACGAGTGCTCAGGGAAGCAGCCGAATTGAATCCTAGGTAGAACAACACTGAAATCAACAATTCAAATATTGCATTACAAGACCTAAGCAACTGATAATTTTGTTGCTATTATTTCTCAGAGTAAAATTACTCAATGTACCGCCCATCACAAGGCGACAACAAATATTCGGACAATGTATATTTGCAAAGAGGATATGCCATTTGAAAGATTACTAGTTTTACTGAAATAAGTTCCTACATAGCTTATAGGAGTAACCAAATATCTGGCTCTCAAATGGACAAGATATTGTCATGAAGAAAATCTGTAATTTAAGAGGCTTCTCCTCCTAAAGAATTCAAAGAAAATTTAATAACCTGGCCAGATTACAGAACCATAAAAGATAAAATTAGCGTCCCTTTCTCCCACCTTTTTTCTTCCCTTTTCCTTTCTTCTTTCCCTTCCTCATTTTCTTCTGGGGCCCATCATCACTTTTTGATGGTTTGGATGACATGAGATGCTTCACATTTAGGACACCTTTCCTAAAATGACCTTCAGTTGCCTTCAGCGCTCTATCCTCCGGTTTATTCTTCTGTTCTTTGGTTTTTTTGGCACCACGGCTACCAAATCGGCCAAGTATCATGTCCTATGGAGAATTCGAAATATGTCAGTCACCAACATGCATGTGAGTAGAAGAAAAGAATACATATAGTCAGAATTTACCTCTTCCATTTTCTTTTGTTCTCTTTTCTTTTGATTCTTCATAGCCACTTTTGATACACTTAATGGAGTACGGTGCTTCTTAGGAGGCTGTTTAAGACAGCATGAAATATAGTTAAGGTAACAAAATTGTTGCTTACAGATGTCAAGAGTTCTCAAAAAAATCTCACCTTTCCACCCAAAGAAACTATATTTTGGTTCTCCAGCTGCTTTCTCTCTTTCCAGGTCATGTTGGAGGCACCTTTGGCAGAAAAGAAATATGTGAAATAGATACAAGAGTTCATAATGGAAAAAAGATTCCCTACTTGCAATATTAATCTAGTCAAGCAAAGCAAAAAGGACAGAGTAATGAGTGTATCCTGGCCTTTAAGGAACATAGAGTACACTGTCTCTATGTTAAAACAGTATGACTTTATCTTGTCATATTAATTAACTCATAACACCAGCATAAGAGATGAACTCAAAACACTCATTCTCGCAGTCATTTTTCCATTCTCATAGCTACTATATGGTTACCTGAAACTTAGTAAGAACCAGAACACTGGCTGAAAATGGATGCTTCAGAGAATACTCCGAATATAGTGACATATGGTAATGGCTGCTAACTTGAAAGGAAAACAATATAGGTTTCCTTTCCTTATGCTAATAGTGAGACATTGGTTTAACGCTTAACGAAAATATAACTTTTAGCATGCCATATCTTAAAGATATGCATATCTTGAGACTCATGTTTCAATGTCTTACTTCCTTTATATGGACCATGCTATTCACTGAATCTCTAATTCAAAGGCATTACTTACTACAATCTACATTTTGCTTCACCAAGCTTTCCTACAGTACAGTCATATCACAAATAACTACATAGTTTACACGATGATATTTTAATATAATTTCATTTATAAAACACAGCTGCACAAATGAGAAACTGAGATCTAGGACCCGACACAAGAATTAATACATGAAAAGAAAAGAAAGAATAATAATTTGGTTGAAGATTGTGGTTACTTAGGTGGAGAAGGCAAGGTATATATTGTGAACGAACATAACAAAGAACACCACACCAGAAGGATATCCACCGGATTAAAAAGGATGAAGTATGATGGCAGCATGTAACTACAGGGTTTGCCTAATTATTCTTTCTTCTTGGCCAGATCTTGATCACTATGTTCCAACTGATATGGCTGTGTAATAATCCCTATAAACATTAAAGAAGACGCTTCAGAAAGAGATTAAAAACATGGATATCAAATACTTACCTAGGTATTCAATATCTTTTAGTAGTTTTGTTATGTCCATGTCTTCATTCCCTACGTCAGGCCGACCAGAAGATTCTGTAGAAATTGGCTTACGATACATATCTGCAAGATTCGCAGACTGCAAAAGAAAATCAAATGAATGATAGCAATTTTTACAATAAACCAAAAGTTCTGAAAACTTTGAAAATAGGTCAGTGAAGGCAACAATAAAGAGACTTCCAATGTGTTCCAAAAAGCACACGAATAGCTCAGGAAGAGCCAAATACATTAAAAAAAATGTCTGTTTGGAAAGAGGAAATGTCAAACATCTTTCACATCCTTTTATGATATTTGAATGCAGGGTAAGTGTATAGCAATTACATTTCATGATAAAAAGAGGTAAAAGAAGAATATATGGAGGGGAATTTTAAGTTTTTCTTATCTAATTTAAACAAATTGAATTCTCCTTGCTTCAAAATTCCTTCTAATATTCTACTTTTACACTGAATGATTGAGTAAACTACTTTGCTGAGAAGGAAGGTCTTCTGAAGGGGGCCAATGTGGAAGCATAGCACACTGGGTTCATGAGGAATTACTAAAACAAGTACAAGGTATCGGCAGGATTCCATATCTCTCCGTGGCATGAAACAAAGAAATTGCTAGCAAGGGCTCATACACGTAAAAGATAAACTAAATAGCATCAAGTTTTAGCCTTTATTTTGGATTAAAACAAGAAATCCACACAATACCATGAAGTTATCCCGTTCATTCTCAAATTTTCTGCGCCGAGATCCATTACCGAAAGAACTTGAACGATCGTACACTACTTCAACCGCAGCATCTGATTTCACCATCCTCTTTTGCCTTTCCCTACCAAGACACATAGAAGTTAACGAGAGTGCAGAGCAATAAGAGATTCACGCCAATTCTATCTTCAAAAGCAAAAAGCAAACAAAGAAGCAAGAAAACTACAAAGAAGAGGAAGTTCATTCAATTAAAAAGCTTACTAGCTTGGAATTTGCGGTCTTCTCAAATTACCACTAATGCCGGCCAAAGAAGAGGAGAAGGAGAAGGTAAAGTAGGGGTTCGAAAAGGAAAAGAAGCACAAGAAGGGAGTTAGGGTTTTAAAAATAGGTTAGAGAAAGAGAGCGGAAAGCAGTCTCTCCATGTTTGCAATTCAAGAGAGACAGGTTTTGATTTCGACGACTTGTGGAGTTCCCTACTTGTCTTAACGGGTCCGAGTCGGATTCTAGCTCAAGCCCGGTCTAAAAAAATCCAACGCTCCCTTCACGATTGCTTTATCCCGTCCCCCGACCTCGTCCTTCACCGATTGGATGCGACGGCTCGTAGCTACCGGAGTCAGGCCGCCGCCGGCTCAAGCACGACCGCTCACTGTCTTCGCTACACCTCGAGATCTCCGCCGGTATAACCTCGAGAGGAGGAGTAAGAGATATTGCACAGCCTTAAGGCCGCTGTATCGAGGCCGAGGATGCTCGTTCTTTGTCGAATTTCAGAGGAGGTAGGTTGTCAACTGTTGCAAATATCTAAAAAGGAGGAGCTTTTTTACAATAAATCCAAAACTTAGATGCTTATATAATTAAAAACAATCTTTTTTTTTTTTTAAGCTTTCTGTGCTCTTCTCTTCTCTCTAGTTGCTTGAGTGGTTTTAGGATTCTTTTGTTGGTTTAGGTTTGATGTCAATTGAACTTTCGTCCGAATTAAGTTCTGATTAATTCTCAATTTCTGTAACCATTGCCAGTGGAATGATTGAACAATGAATATAATGGGCGATTAATAGTTAGTAGTATATGTATATATATAAGCAAAAATATGTTTGATGCCTGCTTTGAGATAGAGATTCCATGTGCCTTATTATTTTATTCCTAAGTAGTAACTATTCCCTCACAAGCTTAGAATCTTCTCAACTCTGTCAGAGAAGAAATCTGTGTTAGTGGTAACTAGTTGGGTCGAATAATTATATGCAATTAAACTGATATCTGTTATCGGGATTAGAATTCGATGGTATCCGTATTTAAAATTAACTAATTTATATCTGTATTCGTATCAAAATCGAGTCGGATAGCAGATCGGTCGGATTTATAGTCTGCATTATATTGTTCTTCACAGCTTGATGTTTCTAATAGATAATAGAAGGCATTTATATATCTGGACAAAAGGAAGTTACGGGAGAAATGGCGTGTATGCAAACGAAGTACTAATATCAATTAGTACTTATACAATCAATGTAACAATCAGATCACCTTCTTATTGTTCTTTCTCTGAGTTCAGATATTTCTTTCACCCCGTCCCCTCTTTTGGTGCAATATTAGTTGAAGAATCCATGAGTTGTGGAAATATTATGCTTTTGAACCGCACATTCTTTATCTAATTGGAAAATTAGTTTCTACTATGAACTAAACCTTTGTCCTAAAATTTCAGGAAATGGGAAGCGATCACTTAGCTCTTCTTGCTGAGTTCCTCTTCACAGAAACCAGCGACTAGTGATCAAACAAACAATAAGGAGAAGAAAAGAGAAACAAAGAGGAATCATTTGAACTTGGAAAGAAAGGACGAAGAGGCCTAAAAAGGAACTTTGTGGTACTCTTCCAATTACTACTTCAACTCTTCATGCATTTGGTGGAGCTCCTCGTGCTGCTGCTGCTGCTGCTGTATCCTTTGATATCATTCCATAATCTGCATCATAATTCCGGTAACCAGGGCCGTATCTGCTGCTCATGATGCCAGCATGGAGAAGAATGAGGTAAAGCAACTGTGTGAAGGTCAAGATTATGATGAAAGCTTCCATGGTTCTCTGCAGCATTAATTCTCACTTGGTAAAGAGTAGGAAGTAAAATAAGTAATAGAAATGTGTCATTTGTCTAACATACCAGATTTCTCCCACGGCTTCCCAAATTTATCTGCTTGCATGCAAGACTGCAAAGAGAAAAGAAAAAGGAAAAAGAAAAAGAAAAGGAAAATTAATGCTGCTTTAGGCTTTGCAGTTTGTTTAGTATTACTTCAGCCGGGATCCAAAACTTTCAACGTAGTATTTCAGAATAAATTATTAACATATTTACGTTGAAATATTTAGAGAAAAGAAAATAATAACTGAAAATCTAAGAGATATTAAGATGGTTGAGAGGTTAAAGCGTTGAAAAAAACAATTAAAGAGGTTAGGTGAAAATATAATTAATTAGAAATTATTCAATGTGATTAAGGAGTAAATGGCGTACTATACCCGAATGAGAGGGCTGTGAGGGCCCATGACACCAACCCAGAAGAGATCGCACTCGCCAAGCTCTCACTTCGCCACGTTCTCACGTGCAGCAGGCCTGCAAGCACCGAGCACGCACCCACTGCCCCCGCTATTAACGAGAATATCACCAAGTAGCCAGTCGACGAATTGCCTCGTAAATCTACACGAATAAGCAAATAGGAATAACAACGACGAAGCATAGCGTTATTCCACAAAGACTTTGGATAAAGTTATTCGAGGTACTGACGTTGACGAGTCTCGCAGTCGATGTACTTGTCCAGTGCCCATCCTGCGAGGCCAAGAACGGTGACGTACATTACGAAGTTGACGAAGAGAAGAGGGCACATGAAGCCCCTGCTTCCTGATCCCATTGCCATCAGTGATAACTGACAGCAGCAGCAGCAGCAGCAGCAGCAGTAGTAGTAGCAAGTGTTCACTTGCTCGTGAGTAATAAGAATAGGGACGGCGATCGATGTGATTTATAAAAGCTCAAGATTTTGGAGGTATACGTGGGGGACGAGAGTGAGTTGTGATTGCTACGTGGGTTGAGATGAGAGAGTCTGTTGGGGTTTGGTTGTTATGCGTGCATTCTGACTCTTTCATAGGCGCAAACAGTGGAGAGTGGCAACTGCCTTATCACAAAAGACGGGCAAAACTCTCCTCTTTTATCGATGTGGTTGAACAGGTCATGATTCGAGAAAGATTAACTAAGTTTTCCGGTGATTTTTATGCACTAGTTAAGCCTATTTGATCAGGTTAGCCCGTAGGCTAGTACTTTGCAGAGAATCTAGAAGGAAATGTATAATTGCTGGGAATAATGTTTTCCTCATCGATATTGTTATTCACTTACTGCAATGAGAGATTGGAGTTAATTGTATAGCAAAACTAGATACCTCAACCTTTTGGAGCATATTTCAAACATATATATAGTTGGGACATATGGACTTCATCACTCTGTGGAAGAAAAAGATGGCTTTATATAAATGAATGAGAATGTAATACATCCAATCTGTTGCAATGTTAGTTTAAATGAGGACTATCCGATATCTGATCAAGCCTGCTGTTCATAACCTCCCTAGCTCGTGCACTTCGATACTGCAATCTTTGGTGCAGTGCCTCTGACATTTGACTGAAAAATTCGGCATCCCATCTCTGAATCAACGAGGGGTCTTCTGCGTAGCATATGTATATCGACGTCACTGCACCTTCAACAACTACTACTGCTAGTCCCACCTGGAAAGAAGAGAAAGATCAATAATCCAAATTAGAGAAGATCAAAGCTTTAGGAAACTTGTCAGAATCAGCAAAGTATTAGGGCTATTTCGTTTATCCATCAACACAGTTGAATGCATTTGTTTTGTAATTTATGTTTGGAACGCAAAATGGTGAAGAGGCACCTAGATTTGGGGTTAATTATTGACGACAAAAGAAATTTTCTTTCAGAAAACAATGCAACAGTGTCAAAGAATGACGTGATTACAAGCTGATAAGCTTACTTTGCAAAAAATGACAATTCCAACAAAGCTTGAAGAGATTGATAAGTATGTGAATCATGTTTCTGTTGTAGTTACAAAGGAGAACCTAGAGGAAGAACGCAATAACTACTCAACAACTACATAACTCAGATAGTGATATAGACCAAAATAGTGAAATGAATCTGTTAACATGTTCAAAGGAATACAACTATAAATTGAAATGGCAATTAACAATGACTCAGAAAAACATACATAAATATAGCAAAAGGGCATACCTATACTTTATTGATGAAAACTTGAAAAGTATGCATACATATCAAGCGGGAGAACGTTTATATTTTTCACTAGTGAAATATGGATTAAATGAATAACCCAAAGCAAAGGCAATTTTGGTAGCGGGTGGAGTCAAAGGCAAACATGTTCCCTCCTGTTCGGGAAAGAAAGAGGGAAGACCATCTACTGCATTGAGGAGGATGTAGGGAGGAAGAAGAGAAATCATGCCGTCAGCACTACAATCCAAGTAACCGGAATGTCACTGTATGATGAGATGAAATCCTTATGGTTCAATAGATATGAAATCGTCCTTTTTCTATAGTGCACATTGCATAAATATAAGAAAGAATAAAATATAAAGTGAAGACTCACTAAGATCATGCCCATTAATGCAGCAGTTGAACCAACCATGATCACTTTATCGCTTCTTTTAAACCATGTCCAAACCCCTGTACATGTTCCTGCAATAAGCCCACCTAAAATAGTACTCATCAATAGGACTGCACCTGAACAATCATAGGCAATGAGTGCTTCAATTCCAGTAGACTGGAATAACTCCCAGGCATCCCTAGCTGAACGGTTGAAGCCCTTTCCATTAACTGCAATCTGTATGTAGGCAAGGCAAACCACACGATTCTCAAATATATCAAGAATTACCAATGACGCATAATTACAGATACCAGTAAGTTTCTCTTGCCGTAAGTCCTAAAAGCAGGGCATGCAACAGAAATGAAAGCGCTCTTCCACAAAAATATGAACATGCACGCAAAACAAGACAAGAGTTCATAATCTAGGAACAGGGATTATTCTCTTGCAGAACAAAAAACAAGTTCATGATGAACTGAACACCTAGTAAAAGTGAAATTATCTTCTTGTATAAGAATAATCATGGCAAGAAAAATGTAACAGGAACCAACCTGGACATATGCATACTTGTTGAAGAAACGAACAAGCGTCTCCACAAGATGAAACAAAAAGTCAACGCAACAAAGCAGACACTCGTTGTTGCCAATTTTTGAACGAATTCCCCTGATCTGAAGCATTTGGTTAAACAAACCAAATAAAAATGGCATGAAATGATAGGCAAAGTTCATCATTTATGATGAAACACATACAAATGAGAGCGGATCCCACTGGAACAATAAAAAGAAGGAAAACGAAACAAATAAATTAAGAAATGAATAATACAAGATCCATCTAAATATAAATAAATGGGTACCTCCCATCGCAAAGTCCTAATGGCAGCTGTAAAAAGTGATCCATAGCAAATGCTGCCAAAAGAAGTTGTTACAGCATAGCGTAGGGACTTCAAAAGTGGTTTTGGAGGCATTGATGCAGCTCTTCGACCACCATGGATGAGAACAAGAAATACCATGCCAGATACTATAACATGAACTGTATTGCACAGCACAGCTCCAGTCCAAAACAAACTTACTGAGAAAACCTGTGATTACAGCAAGAAGGAACATCATATTATCAGCAAAGTCCTATTTTAAAGGTTAAATGGCAATATTACATAAGTGGTAGACTGAAGATAAAAGACTTGCCCGCTCACCACAAGGAGCCACCAACGCCCACTATCATCCATGCTTAAGGCGACAATACCGGCTACTCCAAAAGACCATAATACCATCCAACAAAGCATGATGGCCATAAAAATATATGCAACCCTCATCACTTCTGGAAGCCCCCAGACCATATTTACAGCCTTCTGCAACACTAGCATTGAGAAAGGAAACCTATAGAAGAAAGTCCATCATGATTGTTACTTAAGCTGACTATAAAGTCATGCGTCTTGGATGACTAAGAAAAATCCATCTAGTTTATGCATTCTTCAAATTAGCAAGAAAAAAACACTTTTTTCTTTAAGCAAGTTCAGAGCACTCAGAGCTTAAGAACAAAGGAAACTACTCTCAGTTGCTTGACAGGTTGGGTCATCTTACTGCATCTTCATCAAATAAGCCAAGAATGCAGCTAAGAAAAATCAAAAAAGAGAAAAGTTTGAAATCTGATAAGATCTGTACTCAACAGCATCACCAAATGGATAGAAGATACCATTTCTGGTGATAGATAGTCCAAATACGCAAACCACTACATATAGTGCAGTGGAAATTGGTAGGCCTTTGTTGACCAAGAAACATTACTCTACAAAAAGGAAATTCTAAACTACTTTGTTCTTATTCCCTGTTTCTTTACCAAAGGTCTTTGTCGAGATATGTGGAGCAAATCATAAACGTTAGGCTGGGTGCTAATGCTCAACATTACTAGGTCTTATTTTTATCACGATATAATATCTGAATGAATGAATTTAAAATTGGTTACTGGTAAAAGAAGAGATCTTTATATCTCAGTAAGTGCTTCAAACCACTACCAGCGCATCAAACAAAATTGAATCTTTGGAACATAAAATCAAATAAGTGACGGGCATCAAATTAACCAATACCTATCCAGCACGGACATGACATACAGGAACTGCAAGAGAGCCCCAATGGCAAAAGCAACTCCCCACAAGAAATGCTCCCCCCAGAAGCACAGCACACTAATCACGGCGAGATATGTCGTAAGGCTATGCACCGCCACCTTCATCATCTGCCCCGCCCGGCTCCCCAACAGCGAGAGCCACGCCCAAGCGAGCATGGCCCCGACGCCGCCGGCCACTCCGTAGAACGGCCAAAAAGTCTCCGTGAGCTCCCCCGCCGGCCGCAGCTGCTGCTCCGGCGGAGGACGCGGCGGCGCAGCGCCGCCGCCGGTGATGTTGGTGAAGCGATCGATGTTGAGTCGATCGGCCTTGCGGAAGCGGTTGGTGCCGAGGATACCGAGTGCCGCGCCGAAGACGAAGAGGTGGAGGACGAAGATGAGGAGCCAGAACACGTCTCTCCAGTGCCTCGCCGGCTCCGGGGAGGCCGCCGCCGTGGCTGACGAGGTATCGCTAGGGTCCCGGCTACCGTTATCGCGCCGATCCTGAGATCAAGTAGGTTTAGTATTCTATCCCAGAAAAGAGGGACAAAGGAAGATATTACAAGTAAAAATAGTACCTCTTCCTCTTCGATGGCGGGGGATGAGCCGAGATCAATGTCTGAGTTGCTCATAGCTCGCGGGGAAGAAGCAGCGGATAAGAATCGAGGTAAGATTGAGTCAATGCTTGCGGGAAGGAGAGGGGAATGGCGAATAAAAGGAAGAATAGAATAACGGAAGGAGAATAACGGCTGGGAACAAGGAATTGAGTTATCCAACTAAGAGGAAGTTTTTGGGCAATTACCCGAAAGCGTCCCACAGATTGTCCCCCATAGCTGTACGTGGATACTGCAATTACAATTTCACCCTCCAAAGAATTGAATGATGATGCGATGTATACTGGCTCATCCGGGGATGCATGCGTTAACATGGATGGTGGATGCCATCATTTTAATAATAATAATCATAATAATCATCATCGCAAAAAAGACCGAGTAAAGGAGATTAGTGTGTGCCACGTGAGTCCTCACGTTGGAATACAACTTGGAATTGACATGATGTGGGTCCTCTTGTCTGTTATCTGAGAGGAGAGAGAGAGAGAGAGAGAGAGAGAGAGAGAGAGAGAGAGAGAGAGGAGGTGTTTAAGCAAGGTGTTGATTAATATAAATTTGTTGTTGTTTTCCGTCATTTTATTTCCTACTTTCCATCTAATACAAGTAGACGAGTGAGTAGTTGAGGCATTGCCTTCTAGAATGTCATGGAGTGGTTATTACCTTGACTTACAAATAAATGAAGATTAAATGACTAATTAAACAATTTATCTACTAATACAAGTCAACAAAACCGAGATGGATTAAGAAAAGAAAATTTCGTTGCGGGAAGTTTTTTAGCATGAACTCCCATGGATAACATCACTACTGAGGCACTACCGATTGGGATTTTGATAACATTAAACGTGAAGTCTTACTATCGAATTATTTTATTTATTTTATTTAGTCCAGGATCTCTAGATAACTGAGCTGGCTTGGATCCTCTAGAGCCACGGTTGCAGGAATTTCCTCCAATTGAGGTACTTGGCGTGGCGAGCCTCTAACTAGGCCCGAGTTTATGAGATATATAATTAGAGCCCAGAACGATTTCATGGCCCAGGAGAAAATTTATATCTAAAGGGCGGGGCGCAGTGGCCAACCAAATCTTGTGAGACCAACCTCAGATTTTGAGATAAAGAACCAACCAATCATAACAATCTTTGAGCCACGTGTCAGTTCCTCCGAGCGAGTGGCCAGGGAGTAGGCGAAAAGGAGAAAAGAATAGCGAACTTGGTAGTAGGTAAGGCGATACGGCAGTGGAAAGAAAGAGAGGTCAACAACTACCGAGAACGCAGTAGGATAAGGAGAGACTACGAGCTCGATGGCGACGACGGCGTGCTCGGCGCCGGTTCTCGGAGGGGCCCGACTTCCCACTCCTGTTTCAATTACTCCTCGCGCGCTTCTCCTACCTTCTCCGCTGAGGCGCTCGGTTTCCGCCTCTTCCTCTTCGGTCTCTTCCCTCGTGTTTGCCTCTCGTCTCCAAGGTAATCTCTTCCTCTATCTCGTTGATGGATTACCTCTTGAGCCCATTATAGTGAATCTTATATGCTTGCATATTTCTATATTCCTTGGTTGCTTTGGCTTGTCATTGGAGAATGAATTTGTAGGCTTGTAGTAGTGAAACCTTGCTGCGTAATATGTGCTCAATTAGGGACATCTTGTGGTTTTCTAAATGGAATAAATTACCCAAGTCAAAAGGCTTAAGCTTTTTCCCAGAATTAGATTCCAACGAGTGTGATAAGGCATGTGTCAGTTTCACTGGATTGAGCTTACTCGTATTCTGCAAGGGTGTTGATAGAGCTTAAAATCGTATTTATCTTCGTCGTCTACCATCTGTTCGATAGATTGTGAGCCTAATTGCCTGGCTGAGTTTTCTGAATCTTCTTCTTGATGTTTAATATGCTTGAATTCCATCGTTAATTCGGCCTCTTCTTTTAGCGAATTTTGAAGGAGCTGGCTTGGTTTTGAGTCTTTTGACAAATCGATACAAAAGGCAACTTTGCAGATATTGATGTTGGTCTTTTTAACAGATACACGCAGGTACCCTTTGCTTCAAGTAAGAGCCACTTCTTCATCTGAGGATACCTCTAGTTCCATTCAAAGTGATGAGCTGTTGTCTGATTTAAAGGAAAAGGTAATGCCTGCCTATCTCAGATTCGAGAATATCTATTGTTATGCATCTTATACTGAATGAATGTTGCAATTACAGTGGGATGGCATTGAGAATAAATCCACTGTCTTCTTATACGGCGGAGGTGCTATAGTCGCAGTTTGGCTGTCTTCCATTGTTGTTGGCGCCATTAACTCTGTCCCCTTGGTACTCTCTTAATACTTTTAATTGTTGTTCTTCATGTATACTGATTATTTACATTTTCATAAGATAGTCAGAGCACTCTGGAGAAGGTTTGCATAATTGTCATTTTATTATAGTGTTGTAACTTTTTGATTAATTTCTTCAAATTGTTGCTCACATGCTCTGTAGCTTCCAAAGATCATGGAGTTAGTGGGCCTTGGATACACCGGATGGTTCGTCTATCGATACCTACTCTTCAAGGCAAGCCTCTAACTTCTTGTTGGAGTCATGAATTGCTCTTCTAATTTTTGCCATCCTTCATCACTTCTAACATACATTAAATAATTAGTTGGGAAACCTGATGATCTCTTATCTTCATCTCTCCTTGATCACTATACTGCGTTATCCCACTTTTTTACTGGCTTTGTGAACCATGATATGTGAAGCTTCTTTTTGATGGAATAATCATCATTATATGTTTTGGTTGAAAACATAAATGTTCTTTCAAGATGCTAGAATTTGATATTGATCGCCTACCCCAAATCTAAGGGAGAATAAAATAAGAAAACAGAAAAGTTTTACTTCTTTTTTTTCTGAAAGTGCTGCATCTTTAAAAGAAAAATCCATTTATGTCAAAGATAGCATATGTGATTATGCTATATCTCTGTTCCCTTCTTGAATTCCCTTTATTTTCAATTTTTTTTCTGACAGTTAATCCTCTCCTTTACAGCAAAGTAGAAAAGAGTTAGCAAATGATATTGAAGGTTTGAAGAAAAAGATTGCTGGAACAGGCGAATAACTGCAATCCTTCAGAAATTTTATGAGCATTTTGCTGGAAGACCTTTATAAGAGGAACATTATCAATGTACCTATTACCTTTGTGCCGTTCCTTGTATCAAGCAGTTTTCCTCTCTTCCTGTAATGTGGCCTTAACAATTTATTATTATTGAACTTTATTATGGATATGCCATCTGCTTTTATTCGGTCATCATTTTACCTCTAATATTCCACCTTCAAGAATTTTAACTTGCCCCTTGCTGCATATTATATCAATTTTCAATTGTGCCGAATAGCATGGATTGTTGGTTAATCGAAATTTATTTACGTATCGGTGTTGCAAAATTGATTTATGTATTAGTGTTACATGGAGCTTACTCGATTATAAGGCTGATACACATAAAAAAAAAATGTGAGATATTTGGAGCAAGCCTCATAACTCGTGAAACATCAACGACACAACCAAACAGCGTATAGCGCCAAACCCAAAGGACATAGACAAATGAAACAAAATACAAACATGCTACAATGCTAAGGCATCCAATGGCTTTGTCATGACCCTTGAGAATCTAGACTATCCGTAAAGCTCACCGCTACAAAATGATCTATATGAATGGTATCCGACAAAGAGAAGGAAGAAGGAAAAAAAAAAAGTCTTAGCTACTACAATGGTAATAGTGGTTGATTAGTGACAATGTTGATAGTAGTGAGCAAATCGGCTATGGTAGAGGTAGGGTAAATAGGGCTGAGAAGGTGATGATACAGCAGACGAATCCAACCAACATAGCGCAGAGAGAAGGTGGAGACGGTGATGGATTAGATAGAGGAGAGGAGGGCGACAAAGAGGGCAGAGATGAATATTATGGCCGAGGAGGAAGAGGGAAGAAGATTTGATAGGCAAAAAAGGTTGAAAGACAGGAGGAAGAAAATGGAGAAAGAAAAAAGCGAGGGTGACAGTGAGAAAGAGAGAAGATGTCGACGACGGCAAGGGAAAACACCTTTATCTTTCATTTTATTTTTACATATATACTACTTTAAAATTTCTTATTTATTTATATTTATCTCTAAAATTGATATTCGCATGCACCGTATATCTTCAAAATACACAGTTTTTTATGTATATTATTTAAAATCTTTATTTATTTATTTACATAGATATCCTTAGAATTAACTAATGGCTAAACGATTTAAATATAAAAAATAAAATAATTTTTATTCTAGCTTTTATATATTTCTCTCGGTTCACAGTACTTTTCCTTTTTTTTTCTACCAAATTAATCAGAGTTTAACTTAAAAGGCAAATAAAGAACGATTAATTTTTTACTCCTAATTAAACAATTAAGATTAAATAATACTAAATAAAATTAATTAAAAGTACCAGTTATATAAAACTGAAAGTGTCATTCACTTTTCTAAATTATAAGAGTAAATTAATTCTATTTTATTTCTCTATCTTATTAGCTATCTATTTTTTTTTATAAAAACTAAAAAAAATAAATTGGTAGAAGTTTACACTCAAATAATTAAGGGAATAATTATAAAGATAAACAATAAAAAAATACTTAAATTCTATTTTTTTTTATCAGTAATCTAATCACATTAAATATCTTATATACTTTTTAATTAATCAACAGATAAAAGTTGTTTTTTATAACTAATCGGTTAGTATCGAATAATTGCTCTAACTTAAAAGGTTATCTGAGGGGGTATCTAAGTAAATAACACTATCACGTGGCAACTTGTAATTGGACCACATAGTGGACGGAGAGGGACTTATATGAGGGCTGGATACCTCACCATCGGAACCTCAACCCCACCTCTTGCATTCAAAACCAAACCCCAAACATCATAATACCAGCGATCCAAAGTGAAACCGCGATTTTTTTCTCGGCGGCGGAGGAGAGGATCCAAGGTTTTTATTAACCTTTTCTATTTTAATTTGGTTTTTTCATATCAGTGGTAGTCTCCCTATCGGATCGCCCGATCTTGTCATTCTGGTGATGATTCCGTGATTTTTTTTCCGCTCTTTTGTTTGTGTGTGTGTGTGTGTGTGTGTGTGTGTGTGTGTGTGTGTGTGTGTGTTTCTTTTTTCTTTTTGGTTTTGAATCGGTATTTCCGGTCGAAATTTTGACTCGGATCGTTTTAGCCTTGAATTTTTATATTTTTATATTGTTTGAGAGTCAGTTCAAAGAGATTAGAGGACTGAAGGAAAGGACCAGTCTATTGGAAAGATTTTGGTTGATTTATGTAATAAATCGGAGGTGAAAACGGAAATAAAATAGATGCTGGTATTTTTTGTGATTGGAATATAAAAGTCCTCCCTTACATGCTTAATTTTTATTTTATTTTTTTGTCTATTTGTTATGAAAGGAGACGTTTAGAAACGTATCTGGTCCGGAATTTCTGTGAGCTAAATGTCGATAATTACACCATTATATACTCGACAATCTTGAGATCATCCCAAGAAAGAGAAGTAAAGATTTTAAATATTTTTATCTGAAGTTGATATTGCTGTATTTGTCGAGGTGTACAGAAGTTTCTCTGATTTATGCTTAAATGTCATTTTTTGGTGTCAACAAATGATGCTGCATTTTGTGAGTCAAGTATCAAAAGCATCTGCTTTGTGCGGAATTTGTGATATATGCTGACCTTTATCTGATGGGAAGTATCTATTTTAGTAGAAAGATGGCGGGAGCTGAATCATCTCGGGAGGAGAATATCTACATGGCCAAGCTTGCTGAGCAAGCGGAGCGATATGAGGAAATGGTAGAATTTATGGAGAAAGTGGCTAAGACAGTGGATGTGGAGGAGCTCACAGTGGAGGAGCGTAACCTCCTTTCTGTGGCTTACAAGAATGTCATCGGGGCCCGCCGAGCATCTTGGCGCATCATCTCCTCCATTGAGCAGAAGGAGGAGAGCCGAGGGAACGGGGATCATGTTGCTCTGATCAAGGAGTACCGTGGAAAGATTGAGGCTGAGCTTAGCAAGATTTGTGACGGCATCCTGAAATTGCTCGATTCCCATCTCGTACCTTCCTCAACATCTGCAGAGTCCAAGGTGTTCTATCTCAAGATGAAGGGTGACTATCACAGGTAGAGAGAATCAGAGAATAATTCTGGACAACATTCATAATTGAAGTTACTTTAACATCATTATTCTGATTTGTTTGAGTGGTAATGGATAAACAGGTACCTTGCGGAGTTCAAGACTGGAGCTGAGAGGAAGGAAGCTGCTGAGAGCACACTGCTAGCTTACAAGTCTGCCCAGGTTAAGTTTTTTGTTTGCATCTTTTGTAGTTGGGTGTTTGCTATCAAAATGTAACTATTTACACTGCATATTTTACTTTTGTCCTTTGATCATTCTTCCAGAAGTTGTTCCCGTACTGCATCTATTGTCATACTAATTATGCTGAATTCCATTCTTTGTGATACACTTTTCAGGATATCGCTTTGGCTGATCTTGCACCAACTCATCCAATCAGGCTGGGACTAGCACTCAATTTCTCTGTGTTCTACTATGAGATCCTAAATTCGCCAGATCGTGCCTGCAATCTTGCAAAACAGGTTTGTTTTGAATGAAATTCGCTTGTTCTTTAGGTATAATGTTAAGATGCAAAGTAGTTTCTGCCTTCTAGCAATCATCTTTGCTATGGATATGCATATTTAGCAGAAACATTGTTTTATGTTTGTGAAATTTTACTCAATGTGCCACATTCTTGGTTGCCAATGTTCAAATTTTAAGTTCATAAAGTAGAGTGTAATGTTTTTTTATAATGTCTACTAAGTGGTTCATAAAGTGGAGTCTAATGTTTTTTAGTAATGTCTACTAAGTGATGGCAAAATTTTGTTATGTATGTTTTCTCCATTGTTACTAATAGTTATGGAGCAGAATCTAATAAGTGATTTTTACAAATCACACCCTATTCTATGATTTTCATCTGTTCTTGACGATTTTGTAATTCAACCTGTCCTTTTCTTTTTATAATTTATATGTAACACTTTGACGTTCTTTTGACTAACTAACGTCGACCAAGTTACTAAAATATCTCCACCATTCTTTTTATTTTTTATATTTCTCCATCATTTTCTCCATCTACCTCCTTTACCGTTACCGGTGCCGTCTTTCCTCATCTTACCCCCTCCCCTTCCTTCTCCTTTTCTTTTTCTTCTTTTCGGGAAGAAAAAAAAAAGATGAAGATGGCATGAGTAATTTAGGTATTTATAAATTATTTTATATATTATAACAAAATATTTTTTTTCTAGTACCGTCTAAGTTAACTCGAGGTCTTAAATAAGAATTATAGAAAAAAAGAAATGGTCAAATTATAAAATCCTTAAAGACATTGTTTGAATCATAAAATAAATAAAATGTAAGATGTGATTTGTAGAAAGCTCATCCAATAATTCCTACCTCTTGTTGAATACCACAACATGATGAATTTAGCAAGTCATTATGTATTAATATACACTCGGCATACTATGCTTGTTGAACATATGCTGTTCTCCAATTCTTTGTCATGATTGCTACTTGATACTGATGTTTAAATGCTCTTTGACTGTCAATGCACATGCGTGTGTTAATGTGGCACATGCATACAGATGTTTTGTTGTTTTTATCTTGGGTAGTATGGATGTAGGTTTGTCTTTCTAGCTCTATTAATTTGCTTTTGATGATCTCAGTGTTGGCTTGCTGCCAAACAATAAAAACAAATCATGTATGTACTTTTGCTGCTTTGACTAGACAGACCTCACAACTGCTTCCTTTTTTTTTAAACCATTGTACTTTTATGGAATACCATCTTTAAGCACGCACCTTTTATTCAATAGTCCTGTTTCCTTTGCGCCACCCTTACAACTTCATATTTTCAATGTGAATGATTTATTCTACCATCTGTGTTCATGTAAGATGGTTAATATATACTTGTATATTAAATTTCTGCATACTTTTAGAAATGCCCCCCTCTTACAATATCTACCCAAATTATCGTCTATCTACAGTTCATTTACTTCATCATTCAGCCTGTATGCTCGCCTATGTTCCTGAACTTCTTATAGGGCATACTTCTATTCGTTTCTAAGTTCATTGTTTTGTCTTTGATAGGCCTTTGATGAGGCTATCTCAGAGTTAGACACTTTGGGCGAGGAATCTTACAAGGACAGCACTCTGATCATGCAGCTTTTGCGTGATAACTTGACTCTGTGGACTTCTGATATAACGGTTAGTCACTTTCTGCTTTCAAGTTTTCTATTTTTCTTCTCCCATAGATTCCCATAACCATCTGTCATATTTTCTTGCTGCCAGGAAGATGCAGGGGATGAGATCAAGGAAGCCCCAAACCGTGATTCAGGAGAGGGGCAGTAGTGATGGGTCCATTTGTTCTAATGAACAATTAGCTTAGATGTTCTCTTTTGTGAAATCGTGCATGGTAGTATGAATTATGGTTTCTTCAGTCTAGATGTAGTGATGGAAGCTCATGCTTGCTTGATTAGCACCGGAGCTTAACCAATAAATCTTGTTTCTGTGTGCTGTGTATTCCAGGTATTCTGGATGTTTGATATTTCTGGTTTTATTGGCATGTTTGGTTCCTTTTTTTTATAAGCCAGTTCAAATTCTCTTTGATCTATGCTGCTTGAACAAATCTTTTGACTCTGCAAAGCTTGTATTGAAACTGATGGCCTGGCAAAAGTTCATTTGTTATTTTGTTTTCTTTTACTCTTCTTCTTTCCTAAAGGTGCAGTACTTCTGATCACCATTGTTGGAATTTTTAATCTTTTATCACACCTTAGTGATATAACTCTGACATGGCATTTGTCTTGTAGCCAAAACATACCAGAAAAGCCCTAAGCCGATGAATATTTACATACACGTTCAAACTTTGCTGTTGAGCTCCACTGCATCATCTTCCACCTCCCTTTTCCGCAGCTGTAGGGGCTTAAACGTATAAAATCTCGCACAAACGAGGTAGTACACCAAATTCAAAGCCTGCAACACAGTAATAATCCAGTAGAAGTAATCCAACTTCCCTTTATTCAAGTTATCCGACAACCAATTCTCGTTATCCGGCCCGGCGCTATACTTGTGCACGACCTCCACGAGCAACGTGCTGACGTAACTCCCGGACGCGATCGCCAGCCAAAACAGCGCCGTCGCCGTGCTCCGCATGCTCTCGGGTGCCTGATCGTAAAAAAACTCCAGGTGGCCGATCGACGTGAACGCCTCTGCCACCCCGTGCAACGCGTACTGCGGCACGAGCCAAAAGACCGGAATGGGCACGACGGCGTTGGCCGAGTCGACGAGCCCGGACTCGGAGGCGACGCGCTTGCGCTTGGCCTCGACGAAGCCGGCGACGAGGGTGGCGAGGGTGGAGATGACGAAGCCGACGCCCATGCGGTGGAGGAAGGAGAGGCCGCGGTCGAGGCGGGTGACGCGGCGGGCGAGGGGGATGATGGCGCGGTCGTAGAGGGAGATGGTGGCGAGCATTGCGAGCATTGTGAAGACGGTCATGGAACCGGGGGGGATGAGGAAGGAGGAGGAGGGGGACACGTGGCGGTCCATGGTGCGGGCTTGTTGGAGGGAGAAGGTGTGCTGCTGAGAGGATGCGGTGATGACGAGGATGCCGGCGGCCCAGATGGGGAACATGCGGATGATGGATTTCAGCTCCTCCACGCGGTGGACAGTGGAGAGCCGCCATGGATTCGGGTAGGTTTTGGCGGTGCCGGTGATGGCGTCGGACGCGGTTACGATGGCCGCTTTGTCCAAGAACCTGCAGGTGATAATATACAAATATAAATAATTCTGGGCGTTATGTGTAAAATACCGTAACAGTATAAATAGTTGGTATATATCGAAATATTTACACATGGTTAGGTCGCAAATGCCACTAATTTAATGGATTATAAACTATGAGGGTGACGAGTGTTATCTAGGAGCTCTAATTATTGATGGGTATCTTCTTCGAAGTTCTTGTTCATATGGGCATTAAACGCCTTGACGCGTGGCAAATTTTTAATTTGACCAAAATTTTAAAAAAGTTTAGATTTAATATGAATCCTATAACTTAATTCTTACTCAAATAATTTATTTATAAAATAAATAGATTTATAAATATTATAAATCTATTTATTTATAAAAAATTGTATAATATGTGTCACCTGACAATTCAATAAACTAATCATATTCATATTAGCATATTACATTAATCACAATTTGACTACTCTGATCTAATTAACACCCAAGTTAGAAGAGTCGAATAAAGTATTGGGAATCATGTGCTACTTTTGGGCAAGGCTGAGAATATCTTCGAATAGCACAACACAAATTACTACAGTTTACGACTAAACATATCGATGGAGACAAACTATAGCTGTAGATATTTGCATAATTCATGGTGTTATATGCAACAATAATATCCTCGTCGACCTTGTTTTTGTAAGAGCTTCCACATTCGGTGGAAGATGATGGCATATGACCTCACGTGAGAAATCTAGCATATATATATACGACAATGGGCATTTATCGACGTCACCTTTCCTTGGGCGTTCTCATGGAGAATTGGAGATAGCCATTTCTCGCCGTTGGCCTTTTCTTCATCAATAATGGCCTCTAAAACGATGAGTACTTTGATCGACTACTTATGTCATGATCACCACCGTCGTATTGGATATTTTCCAACATATTCACGTGAGTCGACCTCCAACGTCTATCCATATCGTGTAGGCTACTATTTACCTTTTATCGTTTCACCTACTTGTACTATTTGTATTCATTATGTATATATATATATATATAGCTAAGTAGATAAGTATATCCTATTTGGTTTAATTTTTTCATAATATCTTTTTAAGTCATAAATGTTATCAAATGTTATAATTAAAAGGGGGATAAATTAAACTATGTGTAATACCTGAGTTGCTTCGTGTGCGCGAGCTTTCCTAATATCGAGATATCCTTATCTAACTCATCGTTCTCGTAGAGCTCTCTCGGATCTGACACCATCTCCACCTTCCTCTTCCTCGCGGCGGCCACCGCCACCTGCGCCAGCCTCGTAAACGGGCTCCCTGACGGCTCCATCCTCCGGTACATCGGATACCCGGCGACGAATGACACCACCGAGATCCCCATGGCCATGGTCGGAATCCCCAACCCCCACCCCCATCCCACGTTGTCCTGTACGTACACCACCACCGTCACGGCCAACAGCATCGCCACCCCCATGCAGAAATAATACCAGTTGAAGAAATTCCACGTCTTGGTCTTCTCCTTCGGGTCCGATTCGTCGAACTGCTCGGCGCCGAAGGCCACCACGCACGGCCTGATCCCCCCGGCCCCGAGCGCGTTTAGTAGCAACGAGGCGTAGAGGACGGCGAGCTGCCAGGGCGAGGCCTCCTTGCATTGATGGTGGTGGGCAAGATCGCATCGAGGAGGTCTGAATAGTGGGAAGCTTGCCGATATAGTCAAAGTTATCATTCCCTACCAATAAAAGCAAATCAAAGTGATTTAGAATAGCTTGCTCTGGTATCACGTTAAGAAATTTAATAAAAGCATCGTGAGAGTATTAACTAATTGGTATATGAGGGAGCCGGCGGCGATTGTCCAGAACCGACCGATGTAGGCGTCGGCGATGAATGCGCCAAGGAGCGGCGCCAAGCTCGCCGTGCCGTTGAAGTTTGTGAGAGTAGTAGCCGCCTTGGTTAGAGGCATGTGGAGCTGCTGGGTTAAGTAGGTGATCATGTTCGCCGAGAAGCCGACGACGGCGAGCTTCTCGGAGATCTCATTTGCTGCAGTAAAAATAAACGAAAAAAAGATAAAGATGACCACACACCACATAAGATGGTGTAGATTTTACTTAAAAGAATATGAGTGGAAATATTGATTACCAAAGATGAAGGGCATTGTTATTAGCCCTCCTTTCCTTTTCTCTACGTGCTGGGCATGGCGTTTCTTCTGATCATCTCTCTCCATTTCTTTGCCCATGGTTACTAAAACTCTCATGAGCTTCAGAAGATTGGGCAGTGGCTTAGTATTTATAGAGGTTTTGCTCTTATCTCTCTCTTGGTGAGAGGCACCACATGGCAGATTGATGCATACGAGTCCAAAAGAACCCGCCTAATCGCAGGGGTTGGTCCTTTAGTGCATGAATGTTCATCTTCTTTACATAGTTTTGTCTGTTTGTATCCATAAGAAGTGTGGAGAGGAACAGTATAAGAAGCAACAAGTGCTGTTAAAAGGGAAGGAAAAAAAAAATGGCTTGGTAAAATTTCCCACTTTTCGTTCTTTTGGCAGAATTACCTTGGCATATGATGAAGGCGGTACTCTGTTGTGTTGATTTATGGGAATTGGAATCTAACTTTGAGATGTGACAAAGAGAAATGGACGAAGAGATTGACTGTGATCATGACCAGTCCTAGCTCGAAGAAGACCATTAATTAAAACAAGCAGCTCTTTGGACCCCAGTGGCCCTTCCATGAGTTTTATAAAAGGACTAGTACCTTGACCCCAATTTAATGTTCGAGGAGCCCCAGACCAATCAACTACTGGGTTAGATTTGGATCTAGAATCGTACACAAAAGCAGAGTGCCAATTGAATAAGATCCTGATATTTAATCCAGTATCTTATTGTTTTGGATTCATGGTAAATACAGAGGATAATGTTGACCCAGCTCCCACTTTTGCCACCCACAATATAAAAATCATTCCAGAGCTGTCCCAGAAGATAGAATGATTGGTAACACAATTAACTTTCTATTCTGATAGTGTTTTTTTTCTTAAAAAAAATTAGGTGTAGTTAATTGGGGTTCTTTTCAAATATTACAAGTGGTATCCATGCCATCCATGTTCAAGAGAAATAATTTATCTCAAGCAACTATAGTCATGTGAGTGTGTGACCCTCAACAGTTTCTCATAGCTGCACGCTTACGCTGCCAAAGATTAAATATTATAGCCGACCTTTGATTGCCGAATGAGACTGGTAGATCCACTCACCTTTCACATCGGTTTTCATTTTACTAGCTTTAGGTTAGGTACCTCTTCTGGGCAACCTCCCTTTTCCTTTTTCTTTTGGAAGAAACCCCCTAGGCAAATCAAATGTCTAATTTCATGACAACGATGGAGACCAATATGGCATCTTGTGTCTTTCTTTTGTATTACAATTTCACGACCGACGGCTCCCATGACTGATACGTGACCTGCCACCAAGTCCTATTATTTTCAACCAAGACAAGGACGGAACCAAGATTTGGTTCGTCCTTATTTGATCAACCAACAAATCAAATCATGCATCATGGCCCAGTAAAAAGTAAAAAAATAAGTGCTCACCGAGAGAGCTCGACACCCATCTTCTACCAAGGAGTCGATCAAAACACATATGCAAACAGTTTCTAGAAGCAGTATGTTTCATAGAAAACGATATCTGCCTATACAGATAATAAAAATTTGCAAGGTCCAAATGAGAGTATACCTGTAAGAAATTGGAAATAAGCTGATGACACAGCTTGGAGCATGCTATCAATGAATAATCCTATGAAGAAGTTTGTTCCCCTCACGAAACAAAAGGAGAGAACAAAAGGCAACAAGCTGAGGAGAGAGAAAAATACCATCCCATCTAGGAGAGAAGCAAGACCACTTTCACTTTAGATATATTGTGAACCGCAATAGAAAAAGGAGAAACAAATGGGCTAAACTTTATTGGTTCAAGCATGAGGTAAGGTTAGGTGAAATGATGCACATGTTCCTGTTTCGCTGGTAAAATAACCCATGATTCATCCTTATAAACAATTACAACTTCGTTACATTTATATATAGATGCAGCTAAAGGATAAATCTCAAACAGGAAAGGAGACCGACAAAATGAACTAAAAGACCACTGACTAACAAACACTTTTATCTAGACAGAGTACTCCAAGCTAATATTGACAGTCCACACTGCTGTGCTATGAATCAACATGTGACCCAAAGATGCCAAACCACCTCATGTGACTAGTTAATCTTCGAATTCATCACTGTGGTCCAAAAGATAGTTTGCAGCCAATTCCTCATTCTTGTTGCATGCAAAGAACACCTCCAAAACAAGTGCCCGGTCAAAGCCCATAGCTTCAAGCTGCCATTGATGCAACGATATAAGGAAAAAAGCAATACACGAGAATTTCAGGAGAAAAGAGGAATACAAATTAACTATTGACTAAAAAGAGCAAACAGACAAGTAAAAAACAAACAAACAAGGAGTATAGCTAAAATGAGTTTAGCCTCTAATTTCCATTTGAATCAAAATTAATGCATTGCGCTTCTGAAAAAAAATGATAATAGAATGACAAACTTACACGCTCAATAGCTTCTCGCTCCTCTGGAGTAACTTGCACTGTTTGTGGCATTGCTGCAGCTAACTGACCTAATATATTTCTGGTTGACATAAGGTACAAAATCATAAGTTAAATTAGTACTCTGATAAGCACATGCACGCATATGATACACACACACACACACACACACACACACACACACACACACACACACACACACACACACACACACACACATATATATATATATATATATATATATATATATTTCTTACCCCTCTGCTCCCTCAGCAGCAGGTTCATTGATTAAACGAAGAAATTCAGCTTGATTTTCCTGAATCAACCGCAAAAGCTGTGGGTTTTGTTTTCCCAACTCTTGAAGCATAGGCTGTCAATTAAATGAGACAAAGATTAGAGAGGCCCATCATAGAACTACAGGAGAATCAAGTGATAACACCCAATCAAAATCATAGACCAAGAAACAAGAAAAGACCTGTAGGATTTGAGGGTTAGCCTGTACCAAAGCCAGCAAGGCCCGAAACTGAAGGAATGAATATAGTGTGAATATGTGTAGAGCAATTACTAATCTTTTTTATAGCTAATTCTATTTCAAAAAGAGAAAGAGTTCAAGTACCTGTGGACTATTACGAAAGATATCAAGGTTGCCAGCACCTGCTCCAGCATTGGATCCAACATTTGGAAGGCCCTGTAGAAAGTGGCGAAAGGGAATTGGTCACAGATAAATAAGTATTTCTTCTGTATATGTTGGGTTAGTATGTTCTACAGCACATACCTGAGGAAAAAGGTCCAGGGGATTGGCATTAGGCCCAGTTGATGGAACTGCAGGCTGAACTTGTTCTGGGGCTGGAATTGAAGGATTGGCTGGTTGGCCAGTTGTAGGTGCTCGAGCCACAGGAGCGACTTCCGTGTTATCAGGAATACCCTATTAGAGATTAAAAAGGAATTCATGTCAAAAATGATTAGTCCACACACATCACAAATGCATACAATGTGTAATCTAATGACTGGATAACAAAAGAACTACTAACCTTTCAGTCCTTTCCTTTTAGGAAAAAAAAGGTAAAACTACTTAATACATATCAGGTGATAAATGAAATATATCTCATGAGTTCCAACTATTATGAAGTTGTCCTTAGACAACTATGGGAGCAAGAAGTCAAAAAGGAAAAGAGTTCATGCAATTCAAATAAAACTGAATATTTCATGCATAAACTGAAAACATCCAAGAAATTGAAGCAATTATTCCAAGCACAAAAAAATCATGTGAGATAAAACTAATATAAGGCTACTGCAATCTCCTTATCCCAGTTACTAAAAGATTTTTCCATCTCAAAACAGCACTAACAGCTGGCCTGGTGGTAAGCCTTGTTGTCAGACTAAATAACATCCTCCCAGCAGCAATTTTTTTAAAAATTTTAATAGACAATATTCCCCCTAATAGCTATAGCAAACTAGTCTCAACTGATTGAATGGACAAGGTAAAACCCAATTGACTCTGACCCATAAAACTCCTTATCATCAACTCTCCAGATTATCACTTGTAGATTATAGAATATAGACCATACTACTACATATTCTCTCTGTCTAACAAAGTGAAGGGGAAGTATAGATAATATCCAGAAAGAACATGTCATCTATCAAGTCTAGAAAATCACACAAACATAAGAAAAGGAATGTGTAATTAGTAAAGTTGGCACATCTCCAGGGTATAGGTCAAAAGGAGCTCTACTTCCTTGAGACACAGGAAATAGTCTAGAGAACGGGAAAAAAGTGAGTGAGCAATTGTCTTCATCTCTAAGGTATAGATAACCCAAATAGATAACGAAGAGTAATCCCACAGAAGAATTATCGTATGGGCTACTGAATTTCCACACAGTGATTCTCCCAAAGTGATCTCTCACAAATATACTGCCATGTGAGCTTAAAAAAAAACCCAATTTTCTGTATGAATCTCCACAATGTAACCCTACCTGGTAGCCTGAAACCTGAAGCAGCATAGCTGCATACTGTGATGACATTATATATGGGAGCCCCAAGAAAGGAAAAATCTTCCATGACACTTTCCTAAACTGATTAGGCATAATGCCTGGAAATCCTAAAATTTATGGTAAATAAAAATAAAGAGAGACCACCACTGACCCAAAATCAGAATCATAATTCAGAAGCAATCAATAAGTAATCTAAAGATATTGACAAATGCATAACCTAAAAGGTGTGGCAAAAGAGTCACTTGCTCATGTACAAATTGTCTGACCAAACTACGATAAGGATAATGTAGATGCTGCCTCTGGAGAAAATATAGGAATGCATCTATTAGCCAAATATATGAGGTGCTTGCATCACTTTTCGATCCCCACTCAACAAGAAAGATCAGTGCAGAATTTAAAAGAAGGAAAACAGAAAATTGATTCTTACAGAGTACAAATATTCAACAGCCCTCTCAGGGTTATTGTATGCAGCACGTAAAGCACGGACAACAGTGTCCCTCTCCCAGGTTCCTCCACCCATGTCAAGAATCTGTTGTATTGTTTGCTCTAAGTTGCTTCCAGCGACAAGGTTTGACGCAGCTTGACCGTATACATCAAATTCATTACTGCATCAAATTAGAACAATGGTAAAGAAATTAAGTAACATTGTTTGTCCACCTTGCAGAAGCTATACAAAAGAAATACATGAAATATTGAAATAAAAGTCAACAATGTTAGGAAGATATATACCATCCAAACTGTGATAAAAAACAAGGAAATTTCACAATTACCACATATACAACAACAAAAACCAAGCCTTTAGTCCTAACTATTTAATGTCGGCTACAAGACTAGCACATAATAAAAGGAAAATATCAGCATCAATGCGTATAACAAAAGGAAAATATCAGCATCAATGAAATAGATGGATAATCTAATGCATTTCAAAACACAACCTATCCTTCTTGGTTCAAAAAAATTAAAAAGGTATTATTGAACTGAGCTTCAAATGCATAATAACAAAAGATACAAATTGGAAAGCTAATTACATTCTTTGGAGGTATGAACCAAACATAGTTGTTCGCCTAGGCAACAGAAAACAAATATCTGATTTTATAGGAAATGGGATTAGGATGACCAAAACAAGACAACCAGCATATCTGACTTGCAACAACATAGTAATTAGGTAAACTGATCTCAACCACCTAATTCATATGAAAATACAAAGAAATTAACATCATAAAAAAGACTATATAAAGTGCACATTTTGCATCACATATCCATAATGCAAAAAGAACAAACCAGCTAGGCGCTGATGAAATTGTGCTACTAAAAATGTGTAAGACTAACTGCCGCAGAAAATCTTATAACATAACTCTATTTAGAGAAACAGGATGCGACGGTAATTAACAGTTAAAAACAAAAATGTAGGACACTTACGCCACAGTAACTGCAGGAGCTGGGGCAGCTGTGGCAGTTGGAGTAGGTGCATTGGCAGGTATCCTGTTACAATAAACAGTAAATGACAATTAACAATGCACTGAGGTGATATAAAGATTAAGGATATTAAAGATGGCTCACGATGCCAAAGTTGTGGCAGGTGCTGGAGAAGGAGCTGGTTCTGGAGTTGGAGGGACAGGGGCAACTGTATTAGTAGGTGTAGCCTACAAAAACAGGACACGAACATCTGTAAGGACTTATCAAAGAACCAAATAGATTGACTCAAACGTAAATCCAGAAGATATATAAAGGCCACTTAAAATATTGACAGAAGTGCTTCCATTCTAAAGCACTCAAAGGTCTTGAATATAAAGCCAGCAAAGAAAGCATATGAACTGAAAAGGATAACAACAGTTAAACATGGATCATTTTGGGTTGCTGTTTACCTGAGCTGCAGGTGCCTTTGTAGCAGTAGAAGCTCCACTCGATGAGCCCTTGCTCTACAAAACAGTTACCAACATTACACTAACAAAACATCAAAAGTTTATGCCGAAAGTTACTGTCAAAAGCATGAAAATATGGTCTGCTGCTACTAATAAGTAACAATAATTTGACATAAACTAATTCAGTCAATAAAAAGCATGATTACATAGGTAGCTGCTGCTAACAATAATTCAACATGAAATAGTTCACTTAACCAAGGTCAACCCCACCAATGCATGCCCCCAGTTGGCAGGCTATTGCTGGTACAATACTAATGACGGATCAGATGAGCCTTATGGCAGACAGATCAGCCCCAAAACATGCACACTTTTAGTTGCTGAGGATTAGCACCACGCAAGAATGGATCGTTCTGCTCAATTCGTGGAGGTATCGAGATAATAACACCAATTCAACAAGATCCATCAACACAGATTGAAAATATCAGTTTTATTATCTTTCAGTTGATTAATGCACCGATTATACTAAGCAGAAGACAACAATATACGAATAAACTGGTTTCTCAATGAATCAGTCGAACTCAATACATTCTCACATCTCGTAAGATCCTAGTTGATACAACTATTTTGTTTTCTAAGCAAATGAGTTTGCATGAGAAGCAACTAATATAGTATAGTTATCACTAGCTGGTGCAAGTGTTCGCATTAACTAGCAGCGGTTAGCTATCTTTAGATGCATCCAGTAAATAATAGATATGTCTAGATTAGCATGAACATGAATTACTTAATGCAGTTTGTATACTACAACAAATAACATAACTATACCTTTGACAACATTATCACGATAAAACTATTCTCTGCAACTTTGTTCTCATCCAAGGTTGTGTCATCCTTGAGAATTTTCCCTTGATATATGAGCATCTGCTGATCGGCAGGATAGACACTCTGCCCTTGAGTACTCTCAATGTTCTTTTTCACATCAGCAACCTGCACATCCGATACAAATAAAGTTACAGTATTCATACAATAAGACAATGAACAGAGAATAACCATTTAGCCAACATATACAGTTTTCCTTTACTACCAAAAGATTTTAAATGCCATATATAAACAAAAACAAACATATTCTTTACTGATCATTGCACATCAATGAAACTCAATGAGACGTTGAGAAGGGAGAGTCTAAGTTGACCGAGAATCAATGAATTCCAGGTCACTGGACTATTCCATCTAGAAAGTTTCAACAGAAAGAGTATGCTCAAAAAGGTAAAATTCAGGATTTGAAGGGAAATCTCATGCCAGTTATTTTGAAAATAAAGTATTGCATAAAGCAATCTGTAGCACCTTCAGTTACCAATAAGAAGATGGATGGTGGTCTCACGCGTGCAGTGCTCTTGAATAGACTGCAAAGACCTTCCTGATCCAACAATTTTTTTGATGCCAACATTTTTAAAGCTAAATCAGCCGCAAGTTATTGTCAGGAACTCGTCTATTATGACTAGAAGCTAAAAGTTTTTGTAATGGATGTAACATCATATCCTTTTGGACATGTCAACATCTGAAAACTGATGCCCTTTCTAAGCTTTCTTTCAATATGATAACAATTTTCTTCATATACATGCAAAAAGACAGTCCAGGGGGAGATCAGTAATTCAGTATAAGGTAAGATCTATTATTCCTGACAATATCAAGGCTATATGTTCTTTCAAACCAGAACATTCATAACTAATGACCTCAGCAGTTCAGCTCAATCTTGATCCCACAAGCACTTCCTACAGCCCAGAGTATAAGAAAATAGTTTATGTAGCCAAACAAAAAACAGAAAAACAAATAAGAGAAGTTGACTATTCCCAATTACAATCACGAAGATGCTACATAGTACTTATATGGTACAACAGATAATCTGCCTTAGATTTCAGATTTACTCAAGTTGGACCCACAAAATTGGATAAAAATATTCAAAGCACCGACGCGGCAAAAAGGATGTCGTGGCCAAGTCCGACACACCAGGGACACAAACACCGTGGCGGATACGCCGCCAAGTATCCAATAATTTAAAAAAAAAATTACAGACACACCGACGAACACTTACAAGTTAACGGGTTTAGAGTAATGGTTTTTTTCTTTCCCAAACCCAATAGCATGTTAAACAAAAACCCCAAAACTCAAACCCTAAAGACCGAAAAAAAACCCCAAATCAAAGACGAGCTCCTCCTTTCCCAACAATAATGCTTCGCACTCTCGCTAAGGTATATCTCTCTCGCTCTCTCAATTACTCTCTCTCTCTAGCTAAGTTGAGGAGTGGGTGGGGGTTAGGTGAGTTTTTATTTTGATTAGTGGGTGGATGCATTTTTTTTTATACAGCATAGCGGTGAGTAAAATTTAATTATAGATAGTTTTATTCAGTGTTTTAAACACTACAAGTTAGTGATTGACATGATCTGGTGCAATTTAGTAATTTAAACAGTGTAATTAATTTATTAAAATAGTAATTGTCATGATCTAGTGGGTGACATTAATTTTATTTATTTATATTTAAACAGTAAATGCATTTAATGGATGACACTTATTTTGTTAATCATTTTATTTTTAATATTATAGTGAATGTAATGACCGGAAAAAATGAATAATCAAATTTTGAAATCTAGCAAAGCTAGTGAAAATTCCAATAATGTGGATGGAAGTGCTCCATTGTGGAAGTATATAACTAACTTAAAAAAATTGGGAAAAGGTGAAGGCAATTTAAATTTCTAATGCAATTACTATCAACAAATTTATAAGAGCTCATACTATAGGATAAAAACACATTTGATGAGACTAACTGGACATGGAATTAGGACTTATCGGAAAGTGAATGATCAACACATGATAAAAATGAAAAGAGCTGTAGAGGAGGCTGAGTTGAGAATAAAAAATGCAATGCCTAAGCAACTTCCTTTGCCAAAAAGTGTCCAAACTTCATAATTTAGTAGTTCCTTTGCATATCCAGGATTTGATATAGCAAGAACATCACGAGAGGGAGAACCAAAAAGAAGAAGAGTAATAACAGCTATTGAAAAGAAATTTAACTCCAATGCTCGTAACCAATTGCACTGTGAGATTACAAGAATATTTTACTCAGCAGGGTTGTCTTTTCATTTAGCGAGGAACCCTATTATGTTAGGGCCTTTTCATTTATAGCAAATAATTCACTTTCAAGTTATTTACTTCATGGATACAATATATTGAGAACTACTCTCCTTCAACAAAACAAAAACAAATGTTCAGCAATTGTTAGAACCTATCAAGAGCACATGGGGAATAAAAAGGCTTAATATTATATGTGATGGATGGAGTGATGCATAGAGAAGGCCTCTCATAAATTTTTTGGCTATAATTGAGAGTGACTATGTTTTTTAAAGCTATTAATTGTGAACGAGGGTACAAGGAGGACAAATTTTTTATTTCTATTTTGATTAGTAATGTCATTGAAGAAGTGGGGCCTCAAAATGTAATTCAAGTGGTAATTGACAATGCTTCTGTTTGCAAGGCAACATGGATAATACTTCATTAATTTTCAAATATTTTTTGCACTTAATGTGTTGTTCATAACTTCATATTCTTAACCTTACTTTGAAAAATATATGTGCAGCAAAGAATACTGAGTCGAATCAAATTGTTTTTGATGAATGAAGCTGAATTTCAAAACTGGCAAGAGATGTGATGTGCATTAAGAATTTTATTGTACAACATTCAATGAGATTGGCCATCTTTAATAAACTTGTGAACTTGAAGATGCTTGTTACTTATACCTGCTTTGCTCAATAATTATAATGTTGATGAGATTCAGGACGATCAAACAAAACATTCAATCAATGGTGATTAGAGATAGACGGAGTTCTTACAAAGAGGATGATTTGGGCAAGACACCATTTGTTTAAAAAAAAAAACTCTTGATGATCTTTGGTGGGATAATATTGACTATATACTTGCTTTCACAAAGCCTATTTATAACATGTTGAAATTTGCAGATACCAACACACCTTGTGTGCATCTGACATATGAGATGTGAGATGCAATAATTGTACAGGTTAAAACAATCATTTTTAGACATAAACAAAAGACGGAAAGCGAGGAGTCCCTCTTTTATTCGGTGGTGTATAAGATCCTAGTTGATATGTGGGACAAAAATAATACCACTTCACTGTTTAGCACATTTTTTGAATCCTAGTTGTCCATATCCGTGCTTCATTGATTGAAATTTAAGACACCACATATTAATGTTGAGAGATAGCGAAACTCTAGACCAAGCGAAATAGGATTTAATACAAACCTTAAAATCTAACTCAACACAAAAGCTTAAGCTATTCAGTAAAGTCCCAAGAGTCTATGTAAATCCTTTCCCTTTTTTCTGATTTTTCGATGCAAGACTAAAACCCTCAGATGTGATACTCAACAATATCCCCTTCCACATGTGAGACAATATTAACTATTCTCTCTCAAGTCCAATCTACTAGTCTCAACCAAGTGTTGTAACCAATTTCCTTTTCAATTATTCACTAGCCTCAAGAATCCAACGCTTTCGTGCCCTTTTAACCATTCTTCATGAGTCACCATGAACCCACTCATTAGAGTTGTATGCATTCTTGTCCTAAACTAAGACCTTTGCTAACCGAACTTGCACACCAATTATGCGTGCCAAGCCCAAACCAAGGCCTTTTAGCTCTCGATCAGTCGCACCACATTGCAACTATGGTCAAAGATTATTGAACCATCGGCTCTAATACCAATTGTTGGGAGATATGAGAATCTTAGTCAAGTAAAACAGGGTTTGATACAAATCTTAGAACCCAATTCAACCAAAATCTTAAGCTATTAGGTGAGAGCTCAATAGTCTATGTAAACTCTTTCACTTTTTCTTGACTTTCCAATGTGAGACTAATATGAAACATGAAACAAATTTTAAAAGATGACGCATATGCTTAATCTATAGTCATAGTCAAGTCAACTAAACTCTATGTATATATTGTTAGTGACATTGTTTAGTATTTTGTTTAAAACTTCCAAACCAAGGCTTGATCTACTATTATTATTCCACTTTTTGTTTTTCAATTTTCAATGGCTTTGGTATCAAACTACCAAAATTTCAAAAATTAATCATGCTAGATATTGAGATCCACATCCAGATAAGAAGTCATTATAGGAGCTAACCCAAGAAAGAGTATCCTAAATGACTCACTCCAAGAACATGTCACTGGAGCACAACCCAGGTAGCGATAGATAGCAAATTAATCAGATCAATCAAAGACAAGACCAAGGCCAAATACAGGATAAGTAAGTGCCTTGGATTTAGGCAACACATTTGAAACTGAAGCTATCTGTTTGTAAAAGATTTGACCTCTACTCACTATCTTTAGCTACTAAATTAACTATCCTTGAAATTGCAAATGAAGTAAAGAAGAAGATTGCAATCCAGGGTTTCCTCATTGTTATCTCCTATCAAAATGTCAATCACGTTACTTGGTCATCGTCAAATGAGTTTTAAAAAAAATAAATAAAATATAACAGGGTTTTTAGACCTTCTGTTCCATCTAGCTATGGCTTGGACCGCATCCTGAACACATCAGATTCAATGGAAGAGAGAATGTTACACTGTCTTCTCTATGTTTCAGACTTAACTTCATTTACTTTCTTAGGTGGCTCCCTCCTGGCAATGCTTGTGGTTTCCACGCATCAATCTAACTCATCCATCAATCCATAGTTGAGATTTGTTGCTAAAACCAAATATTTTCCATCGTATCGATCCATACAGGACTAAAAATTCCTGCAAATGAGCTCCACCTATCTGCCCTAAAACTTAAAATCCCTCAAACAATAAAATGACAGCGAGACAGAAACCAATCTAAACCCCAAGACATCATATCACACCAAACTCTTCAGACGAAATCTAACATCAATTCCTCAAGATTAGCCGCAAACCCTAGTTCGCGGGGACGCATTATAAACAGAAGAATCACATAAACAAATAAAACAAAGTAATATTCTAACGATCGAGGAGGGGACAAAGAGAAAGAAGTACAGATCCAAGAGATCGAAGAAGGGATTACCGAGTCCTCGGGCTTCGCTTCGATCTCGAAGCTAGATCCCTTTAGGGTCTTCACCGAAATCTTCATCTCTGTCTCTCCTCTCTTCTGCAGGGAACCTCTCTCTCTCTCTCTCTTTCTCTTCTATATCTCTCTTCGAGGGTTTCGACTTCTCTAAAAGCGGAGAAGGTCGAGAAGAGGAAAAGGGAATATATTTATAATTATAGAATAAAGAAAACCGATAGCGCATTCGGTGTATCCACTCGGTGTCCTCTTTAACCCGGGGATAGGTTTACCACTGCCGATCCCGAACGGCGTACAGATTTATTTCCGAATCGGGTACTGACACGTTGATATATGCTGAGGGGCCCACTCAGGTGAGAGGCTGCGCGAGACACGTGTTGGTCTGGGCGACGCGAGCGATCGGGGAATTTGCGGTGCGCGGGATGAGGGGATACTTTTGCAGTCGAATACGGATGGACATCGAACCTAAAAAACAAAGAGGAAAAATGAAAAAATAAATAAAAATAAATAAAAATAAATAAAAGGGGGGAGTAGAAAAGGTGAAGCGGAGAGAGGAGAAAGATGAACTCGATCGGAAGCAAAGCGATGCGATGTGCTTTACAGAAGTTTATTTTTTTCTTCTTTTCTTTTCTTTTTCTTTTCTTTTTTTCCTTTTCTGAATCGGCAAATACGGCTATACGCTCCTCCCTTCACAAAACTTTTCTTATGCCGAGGGGAAAAAGGGAATGGAAAAGGTGTTGGATGAGATGGGTAACATGGGTTGGTATTTATTTTATTTTATTATTTGACGACCCAAAAGTTAGATATATATATAGTAAATTAACAATCAATCATCTTCTAATGTCGAGACACTTAGTTTCGATCAAATTTTGATATGTCTAGTCTAGACTTCAAACAATGTGTTATTAAATTATTGTTCTGTTGATCTTCTCTTCTAAATTATTGTACCATCGAACTTGATCGTAATAGGAGTTTTTATTGAGATATAATAATATCTTATTAATATTTATATGTATTTAGTTGAATATTAATTTAAGATATATAAATTTTTATTTTTATTTATGTAATTAGTAAATTGTGCTTTAAATATAATTCTATTCGTTGAATATATATATATATATATATATATATATATATATGGATTTTAACGTATGAAAAATGGATCAATAGTGAGGATGAATAATACTTTGTTCAAACGGCGAACAAAGCACTCGAATGGCATATTAGTGGCCCAATATACTTTTGGGCCTTTATAAGAACCTCTCAGATGGGCCATTACCCATTACTGTTGTCTATTGAGTTACCATTTCTATTCTATCACCGGATCACCCCCACATCACTGCTCTCAGTTTCACTTTTGAGCTTCTCTTTTTCATATTACATTTTTTTGGCCTTACCGTAATAATATCCCTCCCCTTTGACTAATTATACTCCAATCTAGGAGAGTAAACACAATCTAATTAAAACAAACATGATAGCATTATAGTTTGTATATATGCCTTCAATAAATTCCGACAGTCATGATTACCTACACCTTTTTATTTTCAATGAAACAGGGCATTTTGTTACACTCTTTTTTTTTTAAAAAAAAAAGGATGAAAATTAAAAACTCACAATTCATTGAGGATGCTGAAAATACCCACTTGATTAGCTACAATTAATGTCAAAATATTGAGTTTTTTTTCATACTAATCTGTATCTCTAATCCACGTAGTCATGTAAATGTAAAGCAACTTCACAATTACCTCCTAATTAGAGGCCGAAAGATACAAAGATAATCGATATTCTTCCCATTTAGCAAGCACTGAGAGAAGCCCCCTACCTCAGCAACCATCAGAGAAACGTTGATGGAAAAAAAAAGGTAAGGAGGGTAAAAAAGAAGAAAAAGAAAAGGATAATTCGACGAGTTTGATATGAGGAGTAATTAATTAAGCCTTTAATGGCTTAATTAATAACCTCCTCAACTGAGATAAACAGCAGCTCCAGTGTTAGCCGCAGCAGCAAATGGCGCCCTTTTAACAAATCGACCCTTCATTCTTGGCCTCTTCTCTGCATTCAATTTACGCACCTCGTAGCGTATCTTTTTCGAAAACAACCTCGTTCTTCTCTTCTCCCTGTACCTCGACACTCTCGCTTCTCTTCCTCCATCCATCCTCATTCTTGTTACTCCCACCTCCTCCCTTTGCCCTCCTCCTCCTCCTCCTCCCATCCAAATTCCCTACACCCACGTAATTAAGAAGTATCTTTGTTAGCTATAATGTTTACCAAGGAAAAGATTAATAGAAGGAAAAGGTTGGGTTTTTATAGAAATTTACCATGCAATCGGACCAGAAAGAGTCGAGCCTGAGCTGCGGCCGCTCGCCGTCAGTCCACGGCGAGCTTTCCCACGTCGCGAGGATCGCCTCGTAGTCCAAATTTAGTATAAATCTCTGCTCCGAATCTGATGCCGCGGTGATCTTTTGCTCCTCCTCGCCTTCCTCCACGACTATCCGCGAGCCGCACTCGAAGTCTATGTCCAGCATCTCGCCGGCCGCGCCGGCTCCGAATCCGGCCGAGTCCATGAGCCCGAGGGTCTGCATGCAGAACGAGTCCTCCTGAGTGCTGACGTCATCGAGCCCGTGCCCGAGTAGCGTCTCCATGTTATCGGCGAACTCCTTCAGCTCAGCGTCGGACGGGCCGAATCCAGCGAGGCCGCCGGGGTCGCTGCTTGTGGTGATGGTGGTGTTGGAACCGGAGGTGAAGTGCGACGGCGAGAGGACGGCCGGCTTCGACTCCTCGGCCTCGCTACCTTTCGAGCAATTCGAGTCTTGGAGCGACGGCGGTGGCGAGCAGAACTCGGCCAAGGCGGGAACAAACACCGGGACGCGGTAGAGGAGCTGCCCCTCCTCCTCCTCCTCCCCCTCCTCCTCCTCCTCCTCCTCCTCCTCCTCCTCCTCCTCCTCGTTGGTCTCGTCGGACTCCGTCAGCTCCGGCACGACCATCCGCCGCATAGACTTGAGGTGGTGGTGCGCGCGCGGCGTCCTCGCCTTGCGCTTGAACCACGCCGGGACCAACTCCTCCGGCTTAGCAACTGAAAGGGACGGGGGAGCCGGCGAGGCCAATCGAAGACGAAGGCGCTCATGGCGGCGTGCGAGGGGGTTGGCGGAGTGGACGGAGGCGTCGCAATTCTGGCAAAGAAAGGCGTCGTCCGCGGCACAGTACCACCTCGCCCGGCGGCGGAGGCAACCGTCGCAAGCTCGCGCGGTCTTCCCGCCCACCGCTGCCGCCGCAGACTTCTCCTTCTCTACGTTGCTCATGGTATACAACAATATACAATAATTCTAATTAAGAAGCAAAGAGTAGGAAAACCAATGCGGAGAAATATCGTGAATTGATTTTATATGTATAGAAAGGAGAGGAGAGATGCGTGGTGACCCACAGATTGCGCTTTTGAGATGGTGGGCGTCGAGAAGGGGACCCTTGCACTTTTATTCTGCCAGGGAAGCTAGTACAGTACCGCTCGGACCCACCCATTGGCCTTATCTGGAACCCCATTGGCTGCGCCCAGGAAGGCCATCCGTTCCTCTCGACTCCCATTGGCTGCTCTTACCTCGCTTCAGATTTCTCGCGGGACCCACCGAAGACGGCGACGGATCGAGACCTCTCTCCCGTCTCCAATCCGGCGAATGGTGGCTTCGTAGCCTCTTCGCCACGGCGTCCCCCTCAATAATTCCCCCCGCGAGACGCGTCTCCTCTTGGCAGCTCCTGATTCGCTGGCTGCAGGAAACTCCTGCGTTCCGGTATGCAGGGCGATCCAATCCGAGGTCCCCCCCCATCTTTCTCCGCTATCCCGATCACGTAATTTTCAGTCGAAATTTATTCGACTACAAAAAGTTATATTATTATGGGCATATGGGTTTGAATTCTTACAGTGAGGAAAAGAAAAAAGAAAAAAGAAAAAAAAGAGTGAGATGCTGGAACTTGGTGGGGATTTTATTGACTTGTAGTATATTATTGTTATTATTGGGTGTAGACTTTGGAGGTTTCTCTAGGTCAGCATGGTTTAAATGAGATAGAGGAAGGTTGATGGATAGATGTATGACCTGGCAAACGGATCTTATCTTAATAGGATAATGCTTTAAATATTTATGTGTCTTTTTTTTTTTAATAATTTTAATTCCGCTGTTCTTTGTTTATTACTGTAGGCGATTCCAAGGTTGTGGGATGCATACGTACGTGTTTCCTTCGCAGTCAAATAAATTGTTTTCTTTTACATTTATAAGTTGACACGATATATATATATAATAACGATATAGTAATAAGAAGAAGTCACGTAATGGTAACAAATTTCTGCTGTACTTAAACATTAACACGTGAATTTGGCATTTCTGTTGTCGAGATCTTTCTGGTCCAAAGTAATATTTAAAAGATATTTTACAGCAACCAACCATTAAAAAGAAGAAGAAATAATAATACTTTTAATGAGCTCTTTGGTTCCTTTTTAAAGTGCTATAATTTCCATTAATTTGTATATGGTTAATGGAATTAAGTATTAATTGATAAACAAGTACTGGAAGGACTTTCTTTTTGTCTTAAGAAGTTTCATAAATCAACGTCGTGCCCCATCCTGCGGTCCAAACAAGGCAGGTGGGTTCTTGCTCTTAGTCCTCTCATTTCTACGTCCAGGAGATCGACTTCCTTTGTTGGTATTTTTTTGCATGTCGTTTGCATATGATGGGCTCGTTTTTGTAGTGTAAAAGCCTCTTGTCCTGGCTTGGTGGTCTTGCAGATCATTTGCAATAGTATGTCAATTGTCTTTATCCCATTGTGGCTGGGTTCTTCTTCTTATGTGTAAAAGATTAAGTTTGTGCCAAACGAGTGGTTAAATTAATGGTTACTTAGTCATTCATGTCCACAAATTGATATCGATCTTGTTTTCGATACTTCTTGGTTGATTTGGTTCATCAGGTGGGTTCAAAAGCAGTGCCAGAAACTCTGATTAGGGGTAGAGAAACAAATCCAGATGTTCTTACATAGCTAAGCCCACGAGTGGGTTGATGATCTGATGTATAATTACACAGATCTCTTTTTCACTTTCTGACAGTATTAATAGAAAACGTTATCAGAAGGGGTTGTACAAGATTAAGTGATATTATTATTTTTTTTAATGAGAAAATGTAAAAGATAACTAAGGAATTGTCATTCGAAATATAATTACCCGATAATATAATTACTCTCTTTTTTCTCTCTCTCTCTCTCTCTTTTATATATATATATATATCATATAAGTTATCAGAAGGGGTTGTACATGATTAAGTTGTCCCAATATGATACGTCTTATGCAAGGGATCTCCGACAAAAGTATCCTGGAGTAGTTAATGATTAGCATGTGATCTTATCCTCCCATCCTTTCCAACACTTGCAGATCTAGTGCTTGATTGTCTCACTAGATCTGCAATTCGAATTAGTGATAAGTAATGTTATAATATACAACAAGAGGTGTTGATATTAATCAGGGCGGTGGCATCGGGTCGGATTATTATAGATTTCTACCACCCGATCCGTTGTTTGGGGGCAGCTCATCGAAAGGATGGGAGCTGCATGTATGATGTGAACCGTGAACTCTATATTATTTAATTTCACTAATATCTCAATTCCGGGTCTAATCGTGTATAAAGATTTGATTCATATTCATTTAAATAAATTATGTAATTGTAATATTCTTATCCGATCTATTTATTTTCCGATCAGGATTTGTGGATAGGTTTTAAATTTCTCATAAATAATTAAGTACATTACAATATTAAAAATATAATAATCTTATTATAAAGTAACAGGTGACAATTTTTGACACTCCACTATAATAATTTAGTAGCATAAATTAGAGCATAAAATTTTAATTATCTCACTACAGATGACACAGGCATAATATAATTAAGCAAACATAATATAAGTAAGTAGGTTATTTTTTGAGAGACTCAAAATTATTCATATTATTTAAGAATTATAATAACTGAAGGTTTCTTATTTACATAATTACTGTCAACCAACTTTAAAAAAAAGAAACCTTAAACATCCATCAGATCAACAATAGATGTGTAGTTAGGATCCGATAATACTTGACCGAATCCAATCCGTTTATTAAATGGATTGAAATATTAAGATTTGAATCCAAATTAATTGGATTCAAAAGCACATTCGGCAATGGATAATTTGTATTCAATTACACATGTATCTAAACTTAACACAAATAAACATACATATAAATATAATATTATTTAATAAAGAGATAATTTCTTTTTCACCCTCCCGAACTATCACTATTTTTCAATAATAATACAATGGCATATTTTTAAATAAATAATAACTTCTTAAACTATTAAAAATATCTCAAATCATCCCTTCCATTAGATTCTGTTATTTATTTTCATCTATAAGTTGTTATGTGATAAAAATATAACATATTTATTTCTCATATAGCAACTCAAGAAAGGATTTATATTGACAAAAATTAAGAGATAATTTGGTCATTTCTCTGATTCCGTCTAGAGGGGTATTTTTGATATTTCAAAGACATTATGTACTAAAAAATAGTTAATACGATCATTGTGAAAAATATTGATATTTTGGGAGTGAAAAAGAACTCTCTTCAATTATATAGTCAATGGAAGTAAGCAACAAAGGAAATAAATATGAAATTATTATTGTATATATATAATAAGTATCTTATATTAATATTACGCATAGTATTTAAAATAGTTAAACAGTATCATCAACAATATTGTTAAGAAATACTATTAGAGTTTAAATATCGGCAATTATATGTAGGAAATTTAAAATATAAAATCACTTGTATTCTAATATTTGGTGAAATTAAGATAGATACATTCTTCTAATAATTATTTATTTAGTAAACGTTACTGAAAGTAAAAATATTTCAATATTTTAAATTTCATATTCTTAATTAATATATTCTAGAGTATAATAAAATTAAAGAATTATAATTTTAGATTATATAATCTTGACTCATTTTTGTCATCAGACCAAAGTCGGTGCTAATGGGTCTTTTAACCCTATGGTCCAAGAAGATGAAATGGGGTATATCATAGGCAACATTAATGGCTCTCCAATGTATGCAGGTGCTATTTGGATTGACTGTGGAAGCCTGCTTGGATCGAAAGCTACAAGCGAACTACAAGCTTTGAGGGCAGCTAACAGGATGAGACTTCAGCATTCTATTTTGAAATTAGACTCTAAAGTATTGGTAGAGTTATTAATCCATGCACGGCGGAGAGATTTTCCTTTTGTATCTATAGTAATGTCATAGACTTTTTAAAACTTTTGTTAATACTCAAGTCGAGTATATATAGCTAATATGAATGCCAATTGAGTAACAAATATGGACATGGTCACTAGACCTTTAGAGTGAGGGGTGCTGAATTTCGTATAGTTTGATAAATCAATGGCTTATTTAACATTACCAATTCAAGAAACGATATCTTAGAGTATCTCCAATCGAGTTCCAAAACTCTAAATTTGGAGTTCGATGGAGCTCCAATCGGGTTCTAAACGAGACTCCAAATTTAGAGCTCCGCCCCATCTAAAAATTTAAAGTCCAACTCTAATACTATCTAAATTTTGGAAATGCCACTTTTGCCCTATAAAAACTTAATCCAAAAATTTAAATTCCGTATGTATACTTTATTAGATAATCTAATTAATTAAACTGAATATATAATTAATTTTATCAATTAATTTTTAATAAAAGTAATACCATTAAAATGATCTCATCGAGATCTTTAAAATAAGTCTAATATTAAATTATTTAAGTTATTTTAAATATTTTAAATTTATTTCATGTAATATTATTTTGATGTTTCTAATTAAAATAATAATAATTTAAAATTATTTTTGAAACTATTGAATATTAGTCTTATTATAAAGATAAAGTTTTCTATCCATATATTTTTTTATTAACAAATAATATTATTAAAAAATTTTGTTAAATAATTTAAAAAAAAAAAATATATATATATATATATATATATATATATATATATATACTAATTAAATATAAATATAGAGCCCCCGATACATTAAATTGTACTGGGCACTTGGCTCTCCCTGAGGGATGCTAACAACAAGAAGTAGAGTCACGATTAAGACAGAGCAAGGAAGACATAGTGCGAAACAACGAAGCTAGCTGGCAAGTATTGTCCCGAATTTATTGGAGCATTTAAGTACCAATCTAGGACGGTCAGAGAAGCATTAATACTTCGTACTACCGTCATTAATCCCCCATCTACTCTGATCGAGTAAAAAAATAAAAATAAAAATAGAAATAGAAATAAAAAATATCATAAAAACAAATACCTTCCAATTAATCCGACAGCTACTTAACAACCAATAAGATGGACGAAACAAGAATGTCATGCATGGTTCTAAGTGACATCTAATAATAAATAGGGGCTATACGCAAATAGAACAAAGACGGTAGTTTGCTCATACATAGGCTAAATTTATTTATTACTCAGAAGAGCTTGACGACATCTGGGATATGAACTGGATACCTATCGATGCAATCCGACCACGGCCCTTGCACTGGAGTTGGAATAGTTCTCAAACACTTCCAAACCGCACTGTTGCATTTGAATCCACTCCCGAACCCAATCATCCAAACACGATCGCCCTTTCGCATCCTCCCCTTGGATTCGATGTAATTGAGCTCGTACCAGAGGGAGCTGCTCGACGTATTGCCGAAGCGATGCAGCGCCATGCGCGACGCCTCAACGTGCTCGTCGGAAAGTTGTAGGTTTTTCTGCAGCTCGTCGATCACGGCTCGCCCACCAGCGTGTATGCAGAAGTGTTCGAACGCCAGCCTAAAATCTGGGATATATGGCTTCCATCGAAAGTTGAAGACTTTACGTGCGATTAGGGATAGGAGGAAGAGGAGTTGCTCCGAGGCGGGGAGGACGAGCGGGCCGACGGTGGTGATGTTGGATTTTAGGGCGTCGCCGGCGATCGCCATGAGGTCTTTCGAGAGGTTGATGCCGGTGTTTTCCTCGTCGTCTTCCTCCTGGTAGACGCAGCGGAAGGCGGCATCGGCGGCCCCCTTGTGGGTGCGGACGACGTGGGCGAGGCGGTACTTGGCGCGGGCGCGCTCGCGGCGGCGGTTGGTGAGTAGGATGGCTGCGGCGCCCATGCGGAAGAGGCAGTTGGGGAGGAGCATAGCGCGCTCCTTTCCGATGTAGTAGTTTGGGGTGATGATCTCGGTGGAGACGACGAGGGCGTAGGCGTCCGGGTGGGCCTGGAGGAGGTCGCGCGCGAGGTCGATGGAGATCAACCCGGCGCTGCAACCCATACCCGAGAGGTTGAAGCTCCGGATGTTGCTCCGGAGATCGTATCTGCATGAAGTCAATTCAAACATTCATTAACAATATATAGCCTCGTTATAACCTCTCTTTTTTATTTTATTTTTAACGATTAATTATACCTATACTCTCTAATTTATTATATAACTCTTAGAGCGTACGTACCTGTTAACTATCATCGCAGACAACGATGGGGTCGGGGAGAACAAGCTGCAGTTGACGACTAACAGATCTATCTGCTTCGGGCTAATGCCGGTCTTAGCGAGAAGCTGGTCGATGGCGGAGAAGATGACGAGCTCCGCTTCAGCACGAGACGCCTGCATGCTACGTTGAGGCGGCAGGCAGTGGCTCGCCGGAGGAAGACACGTCTCCTCTCCTAGGCCGGACCGCTCCAAGATCCGGACCTGGAACTTGACGGTCTTCTCGTCGAAGAAAGGAACGAGCTTAGCGTGCTCGAAGAACGTGGAGAAGGGAACTCGGTAGTGGGCCGGGGGCCGGAAGCACGCGTAGTCGACTAAGTAGACGGGGCGAGGACGCGAGATGAGGTAAACGGTGCCGACTATTATAACAAAAAACACACCACACAAGACGTGGACGGGGTTAAACTCGTTGACGTGCTTCCACGCGGCGAAGATCTCGTCCGGCCCGAGTTGGGCAAACCGGAGAAGGACGGTAGGCATGAGGGGTACGAGGAGTAAGGTGAAGAAATGGTTTACTAAGTACTGGTAACCTCGCTTGACATACTTCATGAGCTTGACTGAGCTCGAGAGGTGCCTCGGCAATGGATGATCAGTAGGCATCTTCTAGATTAATAGGAGGTTTTGTGTAGAGGAGGAGGAGGAGGAGGAGGAGGAGGAGATGGATGATGGAGGAAGTAGCGAGGTGGGAGGAATAATTTTTTTGGCGAGGGATTTAATAAAAGGAAGGGTGGTGGATCGAAGTGGGGCTAGGGAGCATTAAAGTTGGAGCATATGGGGGATGTTTAAATGGTTCGTCTGTCATCAATTAAAAGCACCAAATGGGTGTGTTCGATCTCTAGAGATGGGCATTCATGCATCACTCACTTTCTTCGTCAATGCTGCTTCTGTTACTGACACTGCTACGTCTCTGCGAAGGATTAAATGACCCACTAATGTTTGGGCACTTGGCTTCCTTCGTTTCTGAGTTAGTCAATGGTTGGTTCTCCTACGCCACCTCACATTTATCTATTTTACTGTATTTTACTATTCCAACCCTGTTTTAAAACTTATTGTAATCCCATCCATATTTTTTTTCTTATAATTTTTATTTAACACCCTCAATTAATTTAAATATTACAAGCAAAAAAATACTCTAATATAATATATAAAATAATTTATAAATACCTAAATTACTCATGCCTTATTTAGATGATAGACAGAAAGGAAGAAAAAGAATAGTGAGGGTATTTTAATAATTTAGTCAATATTAGTAAGTCAAAATAACATCAGGGTGATAAATGAGAATTACAGAGAAAATAAGGAGTCGAGTTACAAAATCGTCAAAGACGAAGTGTGAATCACAAAATAAGTAAAACATATGGTGTAATTTATAAAATACCATAATTTAAAACTAAAATTAATTTAAATTAAAATTTAAGAAATAATTAATTAAATTTAAATCATCTAGTATTAAGTGATATCTCCTATAATAAAACTCTAACCATATATATCACAATCATATACAAGAGAAAAATTAACTTAAAAAAAATTTGTGTGAAAGTTAGGTATATGTAATTTAATATTTTTAACTAATATAATTTGTTTTTAGTAATGTGGTGTTGAAATAGGTGCCGAAAAATTAAGAGGGTATAAAAACTAATTATTATAGCCGTTAAATTATAATAATAAAATTTAAAAGAGTATTGAAATATTTGCGTACATACAAGGTCATGTTAGCCATCCAGAACAAATTAAAGGAACTTTTTCTAATGTTCTTTTTGGGATTGAGATGGGTGAGGCTGGGATACAAATGCATCGGTTCCGGGACATGCCCAATTAATTCTTGGTACGTAGCGGTGGGTTGTGTTGGGGCGTTTGAATCGAGTCATATTCAGGGGTACCCAGGATTTATTATTAGCTGGGCCAAATTTGAATATAATATTATTTTGTAGTATTTTAACTTAAGAATATGTAGTGCATTCATACATTTTGTGAGTTGTTTTCGAAATTATAGTTCTTTTATGTGTTTAAAGAGCACAATATTTGATAACTTGGGAGGATCTCCAAATCAAGGGGGGTGGCCGTGGCACCACTCTTATTATTATGAGGTTCTGCCCATGATAATGTTATGTGAATTTAGTTGGTATTTATTTGGTAGGAAGATTGACAATCTTTTTTAAATGACTAATTTTAAAAAGAACTAAAATACTTAACATTTTAATATTATTTCTTTAATATGTGCATTTAGAGCGCTCAACTAGCACGAAATTGGACTAGGCTTAGCTTGATGTTACGAATCGGCCTAACTCGATCTGCAACGGTTCCGAAATTTAGATCCTAGCTTGATAATCCTTTAATGGCTAGATGGATGCTGCGGTTAGTTCTTGGTGTGAAGGGGGAGAAGTTGTTATGGAAGAGGGAGGATAGAGGTTGGAAGAAGCCGATCAAATACTTGGACGGTGGAAGAAGGGAGGTGGAAGAGGGTGCCAATGGCTAGAGTCAAGAGAGAAGAAGATGAGGCTAAAGCCAATTCCAATCTAGATAATAATCTCTCAATCAGGGTTTCCTCCACATATATATAGAGGCTCATCTAAAGGACTCCATAAGTAACACAAAAACACCCTAAACAACTTCGTCGCGATGTGTTCGAACGCGCCAATTCCGTTCTCAGTCGATGCGAACGTGATGCAGGCGTTCGAACGGCTCCGTTCGAATACGGTCTTTTGCGTTCGAATGCACCTTGGCAAAAAATAGATTTTATTAATTATACTAACTAGATAAATAGATTCATTCTCATGAACCCAATGTCCCGCGTGAAGCCAATATGAATCGAATCGTATCACTTGACCCCCCAACTTGAGCTTATTTGGCAGGGATAACATAGCTCGACCTAAGACCTAAATCTCGCAACTCAATCTAATGTTGCTTGACCCACGGCTCCCCCTTGTTCTTTTCTTTTTCCCTTTTATTTTAGCTATTTATCTAATCTTTCTCTTTTACGTTGATCTTCCTTTGCCGTTAGTCCCGTTTTACCTCCTCACCTTAAACGTCGACACAACATGCTTTTCTTAGAACTTCAACTTCTCCCTCCTTATTTTAGCCATTGATCTCCATAGAGGTTATCATATGCATATGATTGATATAGACTGTTCGCCAACTCTATAACCTTTGCATGCGACCGGGCCAGGCAGGGCATCTACTCTCCTTGTAATTGGTCTTTGTATACACGATTTCAATTACTTCTTAACAAGTCCTCCCATTGAGTTCGTCGATTCCATAGAGGCCCATTACTACTTTGTAAGTCCCACAGTCATCTAATTGTATCATATTTTCACTTGTATTATTATTTGTCTCCCAAGTCTCTATTTGAAAAGAAAACAAAAATCTCCTAATCTCTTTCAACAGTGTTCAAAATTAAACCATAACAAATGGGCCAGTAACCGATAAAATATGAACTCACAAGATCCCCTCTTTCGCAACCATATCGAGCTTTCGAGCCCACCATCGAAGACAAGTAGCATAAACTAACAAGCATTTGAAAGAGAAAAGAGAAGGTCACGAGAGAAATAATTAATATAAACTAACAACCATTCTCCCACATTTCTTTATACCAACTCGTTGCTCGCAATATTCGTCAATCCATTGACTGCTGACAGGAGGCGTTCACACGTACTCCTTATGACTTCAAAAGGTTGGTGGAACTACAGATAAAAATGTCTACTGTCGTTGAAAGCAATGCCAGTTGCAGCCTTCCAGACTTGTTTAAACTTTCTAACGCCAAAATATTGATCATTAGTACTTAAGCAGGTTGGTGAGGAGGACTTATATACCCCAAAACCTTTTTCACAACTACTGATACTCTTTTCATATTTAGTCTGCATCCTTATAGATATGATCATTCAAAGATCTTCGTAGGAAATTAGGAGAGTTTTTTTCAGCGCATGCAGTTGAAACTTTTTGTGGACCGACAAATAAATGACTGAATACTTGAGTACGTATATATTATGGAGGATTGCAACTTCTCTTATATAATTTGTGGATGCGTTTATATACATTGGCGAATCCCATTTGGTCTCCTAAGCTTCTTTTCCATCTCTCTTGCCTAGCTACCTGGAATGCCTGCCGAAGCGAGTGGCAAATCGCAGTCTATATAGTAGGTGAGCATTGCCTGTCGGAATTTCAAACAGTGGACTAAGTGGGACTGCCAGAAATTCTTGAGAAACTTTAATGGCGACAATTAAGCCAAATTAATCTCCTGGTCATATATCCTCGTTATTAAGAGTGGATAATTAAGTGGCTCGTATCCGTTGATTAATCTTGTAATCTATTTATCAGCCTGCTAGATTCCATATATGTTTTTGACCTTCCATCTGGGGGTGATGATTCTTGAGACGGCCGTGGAAACTAAACAATTAGTTGTGTCATTTTCTCCGTCGATCACGGGAAAAAGGAGCTCTCGCGTTTTAAGGAATTTTGTCTCCTCCTCGAGACATGGCAGTGGTTGAATCTAATCGCCGTTCACTAATTAATTAGGCTTCTGTCCAATCTAATCGACCTTTGGGTTTTCTCATTTTTAGATGTTTCTTGTGTTATATTCCATAACCTTTGTGTGACGACAAGATTTATAAGCCACATATATACATATACATATATATTATAATTTTATTGATTAGATTATTGACACGGACTTAACCATTATCTATACTCTTGCAGATATTTTTTTTATGCCATCTATTCAAGATTAAACTTTAGGGATACATTTAAACTCTACTTTTGGATTAAGAAAGTAGTATGTGATCACATAAAATAAAAGTGAGATATTAATGTAAAATGCACAAGGGTTCAAAAACATATGTAATTATGAGATCCACATTAATTAATTGTGATGTTTGGATTGGAGATCTAGTTATATATGCATACATATATATATGTAATCGTCTTATATGAGCCTAAGACGTGGATCCAAATGTACAATATTAGGTACAACTCAATAATGGAGAGACTATGAGAGGGAGTGGATTAAATAATGTTTACAATAATAGGGCCCAAATCCACTGTAGCTTAGTCGCTCTTATTCGGTACAAAGATTCTATACGATTCAGTGTCATGGGGATGTAATTAGGCCAAATTCGTAATGCATGCATGATTACAAGCAGACATGGGGATGTGCTTATTAAATTGTATTACGTTGGATAGGACAATAATCTCGGTAGATATATGGCACATCAAGTGCATACCGACATACAAATTAAGAAAAATTTGTTTTCTTTGGCACAATAATTCTCCAATCTATAGATGAGATATGACTCAGTTGATTAGAAGAGATCTTATAATACGAGGCCACCTGAGTTTCAATCAAAACTACATTGATATTTAGTAAAATAACATTAATATTTTTTTTTATTTATAATTAAAATTATATATCTAACTTATAATTAGCTTATAAACTTATAATCTAATCACATAATTAACTCATATCCAACTCGATTTTAAAATACTTTTTTCCAATATGAGGATTGAGTCAAGTTTATTTGCACAACATTAATGAGGCGGAATCATTTGTGTCATACCATTTCAAACTTCAAACAAACTTGTAATAAAAAAAAGGCAAGCAAATTGTTTACGTGGGTTAATCTTATCCAATCTAATATAATGCAGTCATAAAAATAAAAAGAAAACCTAAAATGGACTAATATCTACCCGAATAATAATTAGTTTAGGTTTGACATCGAAATTTATGGTCGGAAATTTATCATCCTTTTTGGTTGCCGTGGGTCATAAGGTGCATGTAATGTTAAACATGGCTGTGAGAAGTTTGCATGCGTGCTAGCTTATTACTGCATAAGAAGAGATTATAACACCCTAAGATTGTATTAATTTTGTAATTAGCACTCCATCTTTTAAGTATTGGAGATAAAGATATTATTAAAGAAGGACTTTATGTTCTGAAAAAATGGAGGAGTGAAGAAATTAAAAAAAGAAGAAGACCATTTCTATATGGTTTTTAGCCTAATTACATAAACCCCCTTCTTAAATTTGACTTAAAAGTTAACTCCATATAATCTGGACCATTGGTACAACCATTATTATATTTGATGATATTAATTATATGATCAACTTTTCCCACACAATATATATGATAAAGTTACTTCTCTTGTTAAAAGAAAAATAATTTTTAGCTCCAATTATATAAAGATTAAGTACTTAAGTTAAATATATATAATAATTTTATAAAATTGAATAAAAGTAATTAATATATATATATATATATTTGATAATCAAACTAATGATCTCTAAGGCCAAGTGAAATTGAATCCAAGAAAAAAAAAGAAAAAAGTGGTATAGATGCTAAGTATGGCCATGCATGAATTGGGTTAACCTAGGGTTGGGGTAATACCAAAGTTATAGATAAAATAGAGTCGTTAGAAATTATAAAATAATTTAAAACCTAGGGGTGTCATTTCACCCAGCCGCAAATGCGGCATGATTAACGAGATAAGAACAAGCGGTGATGAGAAAGAGAGAGAGACTCTTTTATTTCTTTAATAATAATTATTTTTATTATTTTTATAGTTTCCCGTTACAAATTAAATTCCACCCTAACCTCTTCCACTCCTTTTTATTTCGCTCTCCTCCGCTTTTATCTTTCCAATTCCCACCTCCTCCTCCTCCTCCTCCTCTTCCTTGTCTACTACCACTCGAACCCAAACACAAAAAAGAAAGAGATCTCGATCTCATGGGGAATAGCATAGGAGGCAAGAAACGCACGGCCAAGGTTATGAAGATAGACGGCACGACCTTCCGTCTTAAACCACCTTCCCAAGCCTCAGACGTCCTCAAAGACAACCCCGGCTACACCCTCCTCGAGTCCGACGAGGTCAAGACGCTCGGACTCCGGGCGCAGCCGCTAGACAAAGCCGCGCCTTTGAAGCCAGGGAAGCTCTACTTCCTCGTCGAGCTCCCTCGCCTCCCGGACCATCGGGCCCCTAGGCGGGCCTGGTCCGGGACGCTCCCAGTCTCCGCCAAGGACCGCCTCGAGACGCTCATGCTCTCCAGGCGCTCCTCCTCTGACCTCTCGCTAGCTAAGTCGCCCTCGTCGCTGGCGTCGTCGATCGAGGCCACGGCCGACGGCACGACGCGGGTCAGGATGCGCCTCCCCAAGGCGCAGGTCGCCAAGCTCATGGAGGAGAGCCGCGATTCCGCCGAGGCAGCCGAGAGGATCATGGCGCTATGCGTCTCCGGCGGCGGCGGCGGCGGCGGCGGCGGCAGCAGCGGCAGCGGATCTCCCCGAACGGTAACTAAGAAGGTAGCTTTACTCTTTCCGCCCAACCTAACCACAACTGCACATGCACTTTTCCACTAGTCAAAAGAAACAATCTGGCACCAATTCCTTGCCCTAATCATTTGACCAACAGTAAAAATCATGCACCAATGCCTTGAATTCATTGCCGTAAGAGAGAATAAAGATTACTTCTCACTTCTCACCATGTGGCTTTGTCATCCATTAGTGGGACAAGGTGGTTTGGGTTTGTGTGTGAAAAAAAATTAGAGAAATAGGCAGCCAAGTCAATCTATCTTTAAGTTGAATTGGAGATCGAAGTAGAGAAAAGATGAGTTCTGGAATAACTATATTTGACTGTTTTTTATTGGGAATTCTTTGTCAAACTCCAAGCACCAGCGCATGTGCATGCCCACATGTTTGAATTACTAATAATTTGAGCTCTACTCCACTTGCAAAATCTTTCTTTTTTACTCTTCTTAGCTCATCAAATACTTTCTAAATTAATCGAGAGTCAACCCATCTAGATGCATTTAGCGTCTCTGGAGTGCCTAGTTTTATGGTAGTCTTATGATATTTATAATTGGTTAGTTACTTACGGTATCTAAGCTTCCTTGGATTTGTAATCTTCTCTCTTTTCTATGCTATATTACATCATCTGAGTTGAATTCCCAAAGCCCCTGTTTGTAGTTCTCTAACTACGTTAACATGGTATCAGAATATGGATAGATTCTGAGTTTAAATCACGCCAAGCTTATCTTTTATTTCAAAATATAAGACTTTCACCCATTTAGAGTCGTTGATGAATTAACGGTCCCCCACATCTAATTCACGTATCTATATTTCAAGATAAGATGCTTAAAAGATATTGAAAGTACACATAACCTGCATATGTTCACACTGAGGATATAGATAAGTTTCTTAAATAATTGGAGTGTGATGTTTAGTTCCAGAATAGTGAACCAGAGAACATTGATTATGAATAATCTTTATTAGTTAGTGTTTGTGCCTTAATTGTCATGCTCATTATAATTGATTTTTGATCTTTTTTTATGTACCTTATGAAAACCCCTCTGGAATTTTAGTCAAATAAAATGCATGGCTCATCTACTCGCCACATCATTTTCTTAAATCTGGCAGTTGAACTATTTATCGACAGTGTAATGATTCCATGCATCCAAATTATGTCTTTTTTAGGGATCCAACGAGTGGGAGTCAATTTAATGAATAGTGAGAAACTGTCCTTCAAACTTTTGTCTCTTTTGCTCTCTTTTTAATTCTTGGAGGATGACTGATTGTTCTTGCTTATAGAGACATGTATGTATACTTAATCGCTCAGGCTGGATAAGTCACTATCTCCTTTCCTATGCTGCATCACTAACTAATTCCTTGCTTATCGTTTACAGAAGCAAACGAGATTTGTGGCCTTGCCAGAGGAGATAATTGTATGAATGTCTTCGCGGGCGGATAAATTTTGCGACGCCGGATTGATAGGTTTCTATAGTTTTTTTTCTCCTTGATATTGTAAATGGGACATGAGAAGCTGCTCATGGCTTCCTATTCCAGAGGAAAACTATAGCTTAGCCTCTCTGTTCTCTGTAATATAGTTTCTTACTACACCCTTAATGGGGCTTTTTGATAGTGAAGGGACTTCCAAGTTAAGATAGAGTTTGATGCGTGTTAATATGTCAGTCCTGCTCTCTATCAAAGTATACGATGTTTGATGGGTGTATTCTTCTTTATTTCAAGTGAATATTTTATATTTCACTACCTTTAATTTTTCTTATTTCGATTGATGGGCGTGGAGACTAATTAATGGCTGCAACTTTTGGTGAACCAATTGCTTCCATGTTGATGCACATCTTTTGACAATTTGACTCGCAATTTCTTGTAAAAAAATTGTCATCCTTAGGACAATTTTAGGAGCAATTTGTGGCGAGAGTCGTGCAAAGACGTCTCTAATTGAATGCAATGATATTAGAAAGAGAGGCTGAGAAAACAGAGAGGAAAAAGGAATACTTTTTCATTTCACACACTTTGAGGTGGTTTTTTGGAAAACCCAATGATGAGTAATTGAATCTAAGGGGGGGTTTAGGATGTCTTTTTGATATATTTTTTTTTAAATAGATGGGTCGAATTAAAAATTAATAAAAAGATAGGGGTTAAACTATGATAAACAGATAATATAGGGTGTGAAAAGAACAAATCCTGATGAAATTACAGCTATACCCTTTTGTTTTTCTCCTATCTTGTTTTTCTTTTCCTGTTTCTGTTGATCTTTCCCGCCATGTACGTTCGCGGACAACTCCCCCCAAAGAAGCCATAACAACCTCAAAGTTCTCTTCCTCCACAACCCAACTGCACCAGTCTCCATTAATGGCCAGCCAAGAAGAAGAAGGAGCACCCAACGACCCTCCTCCTCCTCCTTCTCCTCGTCCTCCTACTCCTCCTCCTCCTCCTTCTCCTCCTCCTCCTCTTTCTCCTCCTCCTCCTCCTCCTCTTCCTTCCTACTCTACGGTACTTCCATCTCCAAATACTCCGCGCACATTTCTTTCTTGCTTAATTTCTTGACGTTATTGATCCGGAGCAGATGATAATGACGGCGATCACCTCTCTCATCGGCAATGGTCGGAGGACGAACAAGATGACGGTTCTCAACTACATCAAGGCTCACTACGGCTCGGTCCCTCGTCCTCTTTTCTCCGTGCACCTAGAGTTGATGAGGGACACCGGCGAGGTACTCCTGGTCAAGAACAACTACTACCCCCGGGGCCACGAAGTGCCGCCTAGGCGCGGCCGCGGCCGCCCTCCCAATTCCGAGAGACCCCTCATAGACGCCGTCGCGAAGGTCACAACTGGCTTTCCTAAGCGGCGTGGTAGGCCCAAGAACACTCGCTTGGATCCCACGGAAGGGACGGCGGCGGCGACGACGACGACGCAGGTGGGAAAGAGAGGAAGGGGACGGCCAAGGAAGGTTAAGGATGCGCCGAAGAGGGGGCGGCGTACGAGGGGTCTTGATTTGTAGTGTTCGACGTATTGTCTCTGAAAGTGTTCGCTGTCTCTCTCTCTCTCTCTCTCTCTCGTATCACTTTTAGCGATCTGTATAGAAGAGGTCTTTTTAGCGTAGCAGGGAACTTTATGCTGCTTAGCTTGGTGTTCGACTTTTAATGTCTCTGAGAGGGTTTTCTTTCTCTTGATCTTTTCTGAGCGATTTATCTTTCCTGGAACAGCACGAGGTGAATTTGGTAATGCCTGGTAGTTGGCGACTTATGGGCATTATTTGACAAAGGATGTGGAAGTTTTTTTTTTTTTTTTTTTAAAGTTGGCGACTTATGGGCATCAAAGACAAAGTTCTATCTTTCATTCATTCATCTTGGAGAATTTTCTCGAGTTACTCTGTAACAAACTTATTTGCTTGTTTCTTTTAGCATCGCAATTCGCAATTGGTACGCTGAAGAAAGTAAACTTCTCTGATTTTATCACGAAGCTACACTACTGCTTTTTATTTGGACTCGCGGTAAATATTGCTACTTGTAACCTGCTATTCTCAAAAGCAAGTTTGAACCAACTAGACAAAGATGCTACTAACAAACTAAATAGCCAGGTTTCAAATAGATTAGACTTCAGAATCCAATGACAATCTCAGAGAATGTATGTTTTTAGAAGTGAAAGGCTTTTCCGCTGGTGCTACTCTCATGCCTTCCCAGCTGAACCGAAGAGGTGCATCTTCTCTGATATGACTGCTTTCATTGCCTCTTTTGCAGACGCCATCACATGAACCAGATCCTTGTGTGGCTTTTTAAGAGCTTCCAAGTAAGCATTCCTTACTTCTGTATTCACATTGAATTTCCTCACACCTAAGTCTATGCATTCCTGCTCAAAAAGATATGATATTAGTAGTACATCACGAAAAGTCACCATGAGTTCATTCTTAATTTTATTTCAAGTTTTCAACTATTTAGCCGAATCTAATTGATTGATCCACTCGTTATTTGCTTCTGACACACATGCACAACAGAAATAGGTTCATCTCCTTCCTGCTTACTTCAGTGGCTCATATTTTGTTAATTTCTATAGCCAGCAGCTAGCAGACCAATTTTAAGGACCTTTCATGGACTCACCAGTTACATTACTTTGCGACCAGCGCTAAGTAGTCGACAACCCAGGTGGAACACCTTTTATGTCTCACATAACCTAAATCCTGTAGGTTTTTGTCAATGCCACATCCTTTTTGGCACCTCTCCACAATGGGATAGCACAGCTATTTTGATTTAGCCATCATTACTATGAAATGGATCTATATCAGTGTTTGATGTGCACTTCAAGCACGGGGATAGGGTTCTTTGGGACATGATACTCACTCCTAACCAACTATGCTGTAGGAATGGAACTTCGAAAGAATATGCAGAGTTGCAAAATGAAGTATGCTCAAAAGTATCAAACCTCAATTCTAGAAAGTTCATGGGGGAAAATTAACTTTCTCCAGAAAAAAGCTGTACCTTGACAAGTTCCCTGGACAGGCCAGATGCCCCATGAAGGACCAAACTGACTCCCTTTTGTTCGGTTAATGCACCAAGGTCCTGAGAGGCAATTAGATTGATATCAACAATTTGAAGGAAATACATGTCATTGTTCACAATAAAATAAAAGGATTTTGAAATATACATGGAAACAGAAACGTGACGGGAAAGAGTCAATCAAGCCAGAACTCTAATACCATGAGAATAACTTTTGTCAATTTCAACCAAACCCGTTCCTTACAATTATTTACAGAATCATGGTGGACAGTATAAATATAATATCTATAAACAGGTTCCTCAACTATGATTGGTACCAAAATCTTATCCCATGGCATTTTGTTAGTCTTGCTCATTCTTCCTTTTCCTTACACAGGTCAAATCACGATCTATTTATTGTGGTATTTAAGTCACTGAGAGGCTAAAGATAAATTTTTGTTCATTACTAAGATTTGATTTTGCATCATTTGCAAAGGGTTAATTGTGCCTCACAACAAACGCAATCTCGAAATAAAAGTTACTTATATTTCCTTTTTAAGATGATTTATGCCTAGACTACTCTACAGAACTTCCTGAAGAGGTTGTTCTATCTGCCAACTGGACAGAAATTTGACATCTATTTCTAGAGCTTAACATCTTTCAGTCACATCATGAAGATCATGCCAATTCTTTTGGATTCTTCTCATCTTTGAGTTGTTCTATGGCCAACATCTATCTTGTTTAGAAAAGATTTCAACGATGATTATGGTTTTGTTTCTTACTAGTTCCATTTGGCTACCAAACTGAGGTTGTAATAAGTTACAAGCAGCAAGTGCTTTGGATGGGATCTCATAAAGAAAATTTCTCAAATTTTTTATCTGGAACATGCACACGCAATAAGCAAGAAGCCAGGAGGAGTTACTTTAGAAAATTGTGTAAATTTGGCAAGTCTTCATAAAAAAGTAAGTATACTAAAACTAGGACTGCTAGTATCTAACCTTTAACAAATCGAGCCTGAGATTGGGACCATTAGGTGGATATGCTCCATGCACGTTTCCAATGCAGACTGCTAGAGCATCAATTTTTGTCTCATCAATAAATTCTTGTGCCTGCACCATTACCAATAAACCTAGTAACTTAAATCTTCCTATGTATGACATACAAGAACCAGAAATTGCAGAGGAGATTTACTTGAGCTACATCAGTTAATTTAGCTTCATAATCTTCAACTGTTAAGTCATCTTCAGTGCCTGACAACCGTCCAAGTTCAGCTTCCACAAGCATCCCTTTTGTATGTGCCAAAGAAGAAATGTACTTTGTGTAGAGGATGTTTTCCTTTAAAGGAAGATGCGAACCATCTACCATGACTGAATCAAACTCCTGAAAGTATTAAAGACAGCAGCCCAGTTAGTTGAAGCAGAGACTTGGCAAGCTAAACAAGACCATGACAATAATGAAAAATATATCTACATAAAAAGTAGGGAGTACATTAGAAAAGCTGCATACTACTAGCTAGTTATTATAAAAATTCAGCAGTGCATCTGCATTAATACCATTACTTACCAATTCAATAGCTTCCATCAGTTCAGATTTTGAGGACCCATGATCATAGTGAACAGTAATCGGCACCTGCCATGTAGTTGTGGACATGAACCACTCAGATGAGTATAAAGAATCGAGGAAAAGAGGAAGTATGATCATCTCAACAGTTATAGGTATCAATGTCAAACAACACAATTCTACTCTAGAATGTAAGAAATGAGAAAAAATTTCACGGATGTTATGGATATTTCAATAATAAAGTAGTTTTTGTTATATTTAAAATGTTAAGCATAAGAAGCATCAGTTAAAGATTAAATCGTAATCTCATGCAGACAGTATACACAAGGAAAGCCAGGTGAACTGGAAATGGAAACTATAGGCTATCAAACTACTTATTTACCCTTAGTCTTAAATACATCAAGACTTTATCAGTTATCAACTCTAGATTGTGCTTCATGCTGCACTTTTGGTTTATTTTCACCTGTCAGAGCAATCAACTCCTATTTCAAAAGTAATATTCCCGTTCACGTTAACTAATTTCCATGTCTAAAAGAATTTCCAGTAAATAGTTGTTGTCCTGGGTTTCATGAGGCTAAACTGTGACTATACTCTACCTTCAAATAGGTTTACATATTTCACTCCTCTATTACCTAATTTTGATTTGACCAAGAAATTTCAAGAGGTTGTGAATTGTGATGGACAGATGGCCAGATGGCCAGTTATAAAAGTTTATTGATATTCTGTGGAGCTTTAGCAACTTTCAGATGTGCACTAGGCTCTAGCAGATATACACAAAAGAGTAGAATCTAATGTACTAGTCTGATGCATTCATTGAGAAGTGTATTCCTCCAAAGGTAAGATGATCTATAGAATGATAACTGTCATACCTCTATCAACATATGTAGGTTAAGTTATTCTAAAATTATGCAGGTGGTATTACAGAAAATATTTTAGCAATGTGCACTTACCCTGGCTTGCTCAGCAGCAGAAATGCAACAGGCAACCAAGGGAACTCCTCCCTGCTTCAAAGCAGCTGGATGAACCTGGAAGTCAGAACAATAGATTTAAATTTGAAAACCAAGAGATAGAATCATGATCCAGTTCCCCCTAACAGAAGCTTATGCTCTATAACAACAAATCAAATACATATTAATTACATTTAGTAAATTTCCTGAAAGAAGCGGCGTCAAGAAAGTCTGCACTTGCATGACATGGACTACAGTGATTAGCAGCACAAATATTATTATGAAGCACTAGGAAAATAATTTTTTCAAAGCATGCTAAGCTCTTAGAAGTTCACACTTGGCAGTTAGGAATACCATTAACTTTCTGCTTGCTCCACAATATTTAATCATGAGACAGATGGCATTTCTGATTATTCTTGACTCCTATGGTCGTTTTTACCAGGGAACCCTTTTGTCATTGTTATTCCATTAATAATTAACTTGCATTGAAAAATCTTAAACAGATCTCTAGAGTAAACATTATTGTATTTAATCACAAAAGAGCAACTTATAAAATCTTATAAGAATCAAAATATTATTGAAATATCAAGATGCTTGCACCAATGATATGCCTAAACGCGACTGGCCATTTTGTTAGAGAACAGTAACTTGGAAGCTTAAATGGTCACTGGATAATAGATAACCAACAGTCTCTCACCTGCAAGATAGCAGGACTATTTTCAGCCTCTGCAGCTGAAACAACCGCTTCAATTCCTTCCATATTATATATATTGAAGGCACCAATAGCATATCCCCCCTTCTCCGCATTCTTCATGATAACAAGTTGTAAGCGAAACGAAATGAAAGAAGAAAAGAAGGAAAAGAGAGAGAAAACAATCAAAACATTAAGTTAACAGAAACTCACTAGAAGAAGTTCTTTTGTAGTGCTTCTGCGAGTGGGAGCCCAATTTTTAACTACATTTGCCAGAGCACTACTATCACCAACATTACCTATCAAAGGAAAGAATAACAGTATAATACATTAGCAAACGGTTGGAGTGTAGTTTCTTCAAACAGAAATTGAGAGTTAATCACCTGGAAAGACGATGTATGGAATACCAGGGTGTTTACTTTCTGGACCAAGCTGCCACAAGGGTACACCAGCTAGTGCTTGTCCAATTACCTTGGCAGACCTAGCTTCTAAAGCTTTTGTAGCAAGATCTGATGAAGTAATTCCACCCTGTATATAGAACAATTAAATTATCCAAATTATCCAAGACTTCAGATATACTTGACAAACCCATGTTTGTGGCATGGGTTACTATAGCATGGCTACTGCTTGAGTCTGAGTTGCAGAGTTTTTCATGATTTTGAGGCTTACAAAATTAAGAAATAATGCATGATGTCTAGGTACTTATATTTGTGGACATATGAAAAATAGAACATAGGTGCATTATATTTGTAGAATTCCTAAAGTTATTGTGGAATTAGCAAGAGGTTCCAAACAACATGACAAGTAGACAAATTTATTAACAAGGTAATGTGTTGAATAAAGAAGCTTAGAAGTATATCTTAACAATTTACAAAAAAGAAGTGTTTGTGCTGATCATGTAACTATCCAACAGGTTGCTAAGAGATAAAGTTATAAATACCATGGCATGGTTATAAGCCTAACAAAGAAAGGAACTGTTTGCCATTAGCTGAGTACCTTGGCAAGGATATACCGAGGTCGGGCATCAATGCTTCTAACAATGTCGACTAGTGCAGAGCTGACTTTATAATTAATCTCCAAACTTTCTTCAGGGGCTGCTTAGGGGAAGAAAAAGGCTATATGAGATACTCAAGAAATCAGTCAAACATGATTATATCTGGAAATTGTATTTTAATCTATACATATTTAATTTCATATAATTCCTTGCAGCGAGGAAATTATAAAGCTATGAATGATGATCCCAGTATAATTTCTAGCACAAGTGAAGATTATATGATCGTAAGATGGATTCTTCATACTAGTAGCTATCCTAATTAGGGCAAACCAAAATATCATATGCACATTACCAATTTCTGAATAACTCTAAGTGTCCAATATTGGCATTTGCATTTCATCTGAAGTATCGAACTACTGCACTTTGATGAGGCTCTCAAAGATAGTCTATCTGGTCTAAAAGCTCCACAATGGAGTTTCTTTGCCTTGGAATGCCCTATCCCAACAAAACTAATTATAGTAATAATAATAATTATTATTATAACAATAATCAGCATTCTATCAGCCTCTCTAGTAATTTGAGAGAAGCCAATCCTCCTTGTCAACCTTAATTTTTCTATTTTGATTATTGATCATATAAGCCAGTCACTCGCTTTACTTCCCTTCTTGTGTGCCCCCTTTATTTGCCTTTACCATCTATTATTTGCACATTTTATTCATGACCTTACTCTCGATGAGCATATTGTATTTCCAGTTATTTAATTTTTGAAATGATGGAACCCACATGTCATTTATTGCCAACTGCCTAGATGGACTGAGAAAAGGGTCCATATATCCAACCCCAAAAGGTTGCAACTAAAGGTTTGCTTGTTTTTTCTATTGCATTGTTGCTGAACTACCTAACAAATTCTGCACATGCTGCGCCATGGAATTTTACGTAGTTTTAATTACTTCCTCTTCTTCAAGTATATAATGCTTCACCTAAAAATATCAACTTATAAAGTAGATGCAACTAAGATTCAATCTTCAGAATTTTTTTGACATTGTTAATCAGATTAGACAAAATGAAACCAAATTGATATAAGCAGGGAGGGATGAAAAATGACATTTTCCAGTAATAAGCTGCCTGCTGGTGATCAATAGGGTGTCTTTGCATGCTCTTATAGATGCATTTGCAATTTCAGTGACACGACTGATCTCTTCTTCTCTCTCTTTTGTTGACTTCATGGAGACTTTATCAACGGATACCTGCGATTAGATAAGAAAAGAGAGAGAGAGAGAGAGAGAGACATGATGGAGATTTCATGGAGATTTCAAACTACCTAGAAATCGAGAAGTATAGAGTACATTGATATTGAAAATAAACAAAATTCATATAAACAGAAGCTTTCTATCATCTCAAAGTCAAATAAAACTCATCTAATTTGTCCATTATTAGCCTCTTACTTACAATTAAAAGGGAAACTTGCCTCTATTTGTTTTAGGGTATGGCCAAATCGTGACTGAAGTTCTTCAACCTAAAGAGAAAAAAAAATCCGTATAAAACATGCATCATGAAGGATATGAAAATCAAAACAAAGAAGAAAAGAAATCAGAAGTCAGGCCTGCTTTGTAGTTTTGGGAACATAAGAGCCAACAACTATGAGGCCTCCACTTTTATCTCTTGTTATGCCAAGATCATTTGGGAGCATTGGGGGTTTAGGCTTGATCCCAATTCGAGCGCTTACAAAGCTTGCAGCTGTGCGGCATAAGAAACGTTTTCCTTTCCTCTCGGCCTATCAAGATAATCACTTCTAAGAAAAAGATGAAAGATTGAAATTAACTGAGGACATTATAAAGTTGTCATGCCTGGATCATTCCTGCAGCAAATACAGCCATGTCTCTCTCACTGGCAGCATTGACAATACACACTGAACCCTATTCACCATGCAATAAATTACACACATTAGTACACATTACGTCCTAAGACATTATTTTATATGTGTGAACAATCTTAGAGCTGATTCAATTCAAAAATAACTTATTATTCTCTTAACTGATTCATGAAATTGCAATGTGAGGCAAGCAGCCCATTGACTTAAGCCTAGAAAGTCATAGAAGATCGACAAGCCTTCTTTTAAGGGAAACTTTTTTATGTTTTCTGTAGAGTATGTACATTTTACAGAAACCAATGCACTAAATAGATATGAATGGAGAACAAGGTTCCATATAGCTGACCCTAAAAAGTTGAAACTTGTTACACTCATTTTCAATGTTATCACTTTGAATATATTCATCTGCTTGCTTTAGCAACTTTGGGACAATTTTAACCACATTATGGCTCAAGACGCGGTCATTAAAAAACCTTGACATTGAGTCAATTAAATCCAAATCTAAATACACATTCTGTATTGCCTTCTTGGTGGTGAAGTGTTCAGCATGGAGGAGTTAAGTGGGTCAAGCAGCTTTGGTAGTTAGATCGTCAAATTTTCCTACAATGGGAGTTCACACTTCGAATTTCCTTCACTGTGTATAACATAATCAAGATGAGAAATACTCAAGAGGAATGAAGAAAGGTAGTGGTGCATCCAGTGAAGGTGGCACTAACAAGTACAAAAGCCATGAGTTGCACACTCATTTTCCAGGATCACATCATTCTTTTATTCTTTCATTTCTTCCACTTGATGCTTGTATAGTATAGAAGAATTTCACATGTGAATACTTATGGGCAGAGGGAGAGAAAAAATGGAAGAGGATAACTTGGTTCTTTGCGCAAAACTTCACAAGGATATACTAATAAAATTTATACATTTAACATATTCTTATGCACATAAGATGATATTTTGAAATACCTTATTTAAGCCAGTGAGATACTTGCAAACAGAAGCAGGCCCTTCTTTACGCAAAACTTGTATAGAAATTGATGAAACACGGTTGGCTGGAATACGCCCTCTAGTTTTCTCTTCGACCCACTGAATATCCAGATACAGAACCATTTTTATCCTTCCTTATGACTTAATTTGCAAATGAAAATGGGCTATGTAATTATACCTCTCTGAGATTAGAAGAATTATAACCAAAGGAAGCATCCTTAGCAAACTCAGTCTCGCCAGCAGGAATTAATCTACGAGAGAGAGCAAGAGATCCAGCTTAAAGTTTCAGTGATCCATAAGATAAGTGAAATAACCAAACACATAAATACACCACCTGTCAGAGTCTGCGACATAATGGATATCATTGATAGTATAACGTCCCCCTTGAAGGAAGAACGGGCAAATGATCCATGCGTCCATCTCACCTAATATTGAGACAGCTGCATCAGGTTCCTGGAATCAGAGGATTAAGCTTAGGTCTAGAAGCAGTTTAAAGGTAAAAGAACACTGGATTGGAAAAACAAAAAAAGTATTACAGAACAAAAATGAAGATAACCTCAAGGGAAGCCAAAGAGACCTTACCTCTGGAAAATGCCCCCTAAGAGTTGAATCACCTCGCAAGACTATAGTATAACTAATACCAGTGACTGTCTTAGCTGCAGCTTCGACATTTCTACAGATATCTTTTGTCAGTAAGATGGCCTGCAAAATTCTCAGATCCACAATAACATTCTTGATAAGAAACTTAATAGCAGCTTGATTATTATCTTATACTACCTATCGCCTCTCAAGATATTAACTAAAGACATTAGATTAGAGAATCAAAAAGAAAATTTGACTCTTTACAAACTCTAAAAGCTCATTAATATTTACTCTTATGGATTCTCTACCTTGTCAGCAGTCAGTGATCGCGAATTGGTTAAAATGAAAAAGCAAGTAGGCCTTTTCTTAAACTGCTCAATAAGAGTCTCAGTGTTCCTGCAGTTGAAGATCATATCATGCAACCAATGAAAATGCTTCTTGGATGAAAAATCTTTTGATTGGCATGCCATCCCAGGATGCCTTAATCAAAATATAAGTATGTTAAGTAGTTTTCAGAAAATAAACATAGATTTTACCATTCTGTTAAGACTTCTATGTCATGAACAGTCTGAGTTCCAGTTGGATCATCATCTAGAACTACCAGAACCTTAGAACTATTCTGTGATTCCGGCAAATGAAGTTCTTCCATTGGATCTTCGGGCCATTCAGTAGGAAGAGAATTTAAGATTTCTTCTTTACTAAGAACAGGAAGTTTTCCTTCGACTTTGATGCCAGTTAGTATCTCATACACCTGCAGAACAGTAGGACAATTGCACTGGGTTAGTGTAGACATTAACACTTTAGTGAAGTATGATAGTAACCTTATAAAAGCCAGTATCAACTTGTTCGACCACAATTTCAGTATATGTTAAAATATTGGGAAGAATTTTAATTTTTAAAACTCTTTCAGCCATTGGTTTCTCCTTGAGATTATAAAGGAGTTAATCCCAAGGTAGAGAGAGAGAGAATGCTCTCACTTTTTACCTTCACAACAGCAGCATCATCATATCGACCCCATCCAGAAGCAGAACCTATTTGAATAACACATCATGAAGCTTGTTAAGATAATTCTGGTAAAGTTTAAAAAAACAAAAAAACAAAGCTATGCCAGTTATGGAGGAAATGACAATGATTTTATCCAAATCAATGGATAACAAAGTAGTTTGTAACGAAGTAGCAAAGTTCAATGGCACAGTGGAATATTAATTTAAACTTCACAACTCGAGGAGTCCACTTACAGCGTTGATGATCTGAAAGTAAATGATAGGAAATATGTGCTTTAATTGGAAGGAAAACAGAAACATGCACAGTGTGATATTCACTCAATCAAATTGACAAGCAAGCCTAGAAAAAGTAGAGAGGTTTAAGAATCTCTTGAATCAAAAGAACCTGAGAGGAATAACTGATGCGCAACACTTGAAACATTAACTGGGATCCTCAAGTTGGAGCTCTCAGAACACACAATACCCTGAAACCAAAAACTGCACGCATCAAACTATTTATGTTCACTATATTGACCGTCATGGCAAACAAAGCAGAACTATTGGAATCAACAAAACTTATCCATACAAGATCTTTGACAAAGATGTCCACTGCAGAATAGGGAGTATAATCACCGTCCAACATGTGTGGCACCCGATTTCCAAACATCCTGCAAAGAATATTAGTGTAGTAAGTGATTGCCTTAACATATTAACTACCTTATTGTAATGTGGAAATGAATCATTGGCTGAAGAGGCGCTTATAACAGCACGGGGTGGGCACGCCCACCAGTTTTCATAGTAAGGCGCCACTCAAGTATTAGTATTGTTTTGCTTAGCCTTCCGGCAACAACAACAACAACAATAATAATAACTTTCCTACTCATTCACAATCTTTTGTTGAAATAGAATACATTATGATCAGAAAATACATCCTGCAATAGAATATTGGTTCACTGATAACTGCTTTAAAAAAAATATTGCAAAGTAAGATCAAAGAATATATCCACCATTATAAATTATCTTTTCAGAGATCTGTGGGTTAAGATATGTCATACTGATCTTAAATTATCAATCATAGGAGCTGAGTACAATTGATCAGCCGGTGGTTATTAATTCTTCCATCATATTACTTTGTATCATCCATGCTGGAGAGCATCAACTTCTCGCAAACATTTAATACCCTGACAATTCTTAGAAAATTTGATATAGTATTCAGGCACATTTCCCTGAGAGTGATAGAAGATGCTTACAATGAAGTACTGCAAATTCTTCTTCTAAAGACATCTCAGCAAGTAGTTTAATCATATAAAAGTTGTGTATAACCCTATGACCTTGTTGACAAGAACATTGATCAACGAATCGAGGTACATAAAACTAGGAAAGGATCTTATTGAAAATATATCACATACATACCATCCAGCTCAGGAATTAAAAGCTTAAGCTTCCACAATCAAGTAAACAGCAATTTGATGGGAGATTAATCATCAAGAATTTACACTTACATTTCGAATACCCAACAGAATGTTTAAAGGTGTTTATTACGGTGCTCATTTACCCATATCTGGTGCAAAGGAACTGCTAGGATATTTAATATTTATACAGAATAAATAAAGATGCAGCCTTTAGACCAGAATTGACTAGTATTCAAACATAAAATACATATTTATCACTTGGGTTTCTGGAAATAAGCTTGTCTAATGGAATCAGGGTCATTGTCTACCAAGTAAAAAACCTATGACTGAAATAAATGCAGAGACGCACCATGAATATCCTCTGGCATCTTGAATGATTTCGAATAGAAGTCTGGTTCTTAAACTTAGTCGAGCCCCGAATGCCATTGCTTCAGCTGCGGAAGCTATATGAACCCCAGCAAGCAGCTGATTAACCATCTTTATGGAGCTGGTGAGAAAAGTACAGAATAAATGAAACTTATAACTGGAGTAGCTCGTGAGGAAACTAATTATTCTGTTACTAGAGAGAACTTCTAATTCCCTGTTGTTCATACACAATTGTGCAAGAAAACGTAGCTATGATTTGCGAATAGATCCAATATATATTCCATATGCTCATGAAAACTCAAAGTATCTCTCTTACCTTGCAGCTCCACATCCTCCTCTAATGACATAAAGCTTTTCGCTTAGTGCTGCAGTTTAAATAAACTGATCACCATCCACACATTATAATTTTTGTACAAATGGGGTGCTTGTAAGTTCTTTTCAATCTAGAGTGTTCTATAGTCATTACCAGAGAGAAGAGAACCAGTACATTGAAGAGCTTCCTCTGTGCCTGAAGTCATTATCTATAAGAAAATGAACAGTAGAAAGATTTCAGTTATACAATAGATGATGGTTAAGTTCCTTAACTATAAGTGCTCTTGAAGAAAAACACTAGGTCCGAATGTTCATACTGTAAGTGTTCCGTCTGCTGCCCTCTTGACACCACCAGATACAGGTGCATCTACTAATTTCAAATCCCTGTTTTCATCTGCAAGAAAGTAAGACAAAATCCAAATGATAACAATTCTTCATGAGCAGAGGGATTGTCTAAACTAAGCAATAATATCTTAAATACAGATTAGGCAGTCATAATCAGAACATATATAAGATAACGACCATAAGCAAATGATAGACGAAGAAAAAAAATCCTACCTTTTAATCTTTGCTCAAGTTGAGTAATATATCCAGGGGATACTGTAGAAGAAAGAACGATGGTTGCTCCAGCTGGAAGGGCTGCATGACAACAAAGAATATATGAAGATACGATTGATGTTCAGAGGCAGAAAGCTAAAGGATGTATATGTACAAGAGGCAAAACTTATATGCTACCTGACACTGAACCAGCATCTCCATATAAAACACTTTCAGCTTGAGCTTCAGTTGCAACCATGATAAAAAGAACTTCTACATCTGGAAGCAAGCTCATATTAATTACTTTTTCTTTTTCCTTTTTTATTTCCAATGCTAGAATAGAGCTATCATGAATGACATTCCATACAAATTGATATGACCTACCATGTGCCCACATGCATTAGCATGCAGCATAGCTCCTTGAAACATATTGCTGTTGTTGTAAAACTACTTTTTAGTTTTTACTTCAGTTTCCTACTAATAAGATATCAACAGGGCAATTTTGACAATGCAATCTGGTTGACCAAAATAGCATATAATAAATTCAGATTTCAGAGAATGCCGTTAATAAAAGATATATTTATTAATTATTGTATGAGACAAAAGCATCCTTTCAGAATTGAATGCATAATATGAATTATTCTAATTATATCAAACTTCAGAGAACGGGGTTAATAAAAGATAATTATATTTCTGAGGCAGCAGTTTCATTTGGAATTGAATAACAACATCACTTCTGGCATTAATATGCATTTATTTAATTGCAACACTATAACATGTTATTCCAAGGATTTTCTGCACAATTAAAAACAGAATATGAAAGAACTATATAGCTGAAAGTTTATGAATAAATATTTTTATGGTGACAAACCAATTTCAAGAGATGAAGGAATAATGTGAGATTCTTCCTACTTTGAAAATACACAAGAAAAAGTAGTTTGGGCTTCTTTTGACATGACAAAAGGCGTGCTCACATCAGTCACATATCCAGATTTTGACAACTGCCTTGCATAATGGGTTTCAAATTACTAAATCGTCAACCTTGGAGTTTAATAAAAGTTAGGAATTTAATGATGAAGTACACAATTGTCACAAACAGAAGGGTAGACTTCTTACCTTGGAAATAGGAATTCGCCTTCTATTATCAAGTAGGAAACTAATAACTACTCCATAGCATATGGACTCCAAAAAGGAGCTAGTTTAATAAATCCTTTCCCTCCCCCTCCCCCAATCAGTGTACAAATTGTATACATATTAGAAAGACAACACCAAGGAACTTTCTTTCCAATGTGAATATTTCTGTACTGTAGATTACCTTTGGAAACTTCTCCAGGGGACTCTCCAACCATGCCACCTAAATCAGAAAATCTCACCAGAGTTGGCTTATAAACCTACAACAGTAAAAACACAAAAGCAATTGCATAAAGAAGAAACTTTTGATAAAGGAAATAGAAGTAATAATATTAGAAAAATAAGTGATGCATAATTTCAGCTACAGAATAGAAACATCAAGATAAATATAAAGTTTGATTTGACAGGTAAACTAACAAGCTATAACTGTTTCAAAATATGCAAAGATAGCATTGCTAAGATTGTGAATGGAGAACTGAACTGAGACTTCTCCTGTTCCAACTCAGCAAAGGAGTTCATTTTCCAGCTGGATAAGAGTGTTATCTTATGGGAGAAAACAGTTCAATCAATGGAATCTCTAAGTAGACCAAACTGGTTGAATAAGAAATTAAACTATTTGTACCATTAATTTCTCAGTTTAGTAAAAGAAAACATGATTCTAGTATACCAAGTTGCCACTTGCCAGCTATTTTTTGCAAGTTATCGTCCAAATATATTGCTCTTTCAACATTGTATGCCAGAATATTTATCCAATGCAAACAAACTTAATGCAACCAACAGCCTAAGACTCTAGCATGTGAAATGATTGTTGAAACTTGAAAGTCCACCAATATAGCTCCTTCTCAATGCAGAGGAAAAAATGGACCTTCCAACGAGTTTGGAGTTTTATAAAAGCAGCACCAGGAGGCAGAATGGAGAACAACAGTTTGGTCAAAAGATAGAACAAATCACATAATTGAACACCTAAGTCAAAGTGAAATGATACTAAACCAAGTTCTCTTTGCCATATTTATTCTTCTAAATTCTTCTGAGTATGTACCCTGAGCATTTGATCTATCACAGATCAGAATCACAAGACCTAATTCAAAATGGTTCTAGAAATTATGCAACTGCATCTATATTTCCTTATAAAATCTTCAAGCAGATTAAACTTTTAACATACCATTCAGGCATAATAAATAAATAAATACATATATAAATAGATAGATAGATAGTTCTTACATCATAAGCAATGACAGAGAAGCCTGATCTTAGCAAATGGCTTGCCATTCCAAAGCCCATAGCACCAAGACCAATAAATCCAACTCTATTCACAACTTTCGATGTCATAGCAAGTTGATTGGCCAATTCATTAGGGTTGTAGGACTTTTGATTGGCAGCATCTCTTATATTAGCTCCAAATGTTTGTCCCCAAACCTGTGAATTGTAGTTGCAAGGAACACATAAAAGAACCAGGTAGTCAGGGACAGACCATTAACTAGTAGCCAGATATGTTCAGATGTATCACAAAGTGATAAACTTAAAATCCAAAACTGACTAAATTAACATCAATCATACCTTAAGTGGTGAGACAGAAACTGCACTTCCAACTGGTGAACTGACTGAAAGTAAATAATAAATGAAAATGAAGGTATTAACTTGCAAAAACCAACTTAATTAGAAGTCAGCCACTAAAAGAAATAATCCTTATTTTGTGCAGTACCTTGTATCAACTGCTGATATGCAATCGCGAGAAGTGGAAGAGGAAATTTGACTGCTTTAGCCATATCCAATACAAGTTTCTATGTCATTTGAAGGAAAAGAAGCATCAGACAACAAGCAGCATTAAAATTTCAAACAGGCTACTTACAGAAATATTACATGAGACACGAAAAGAGCTGTGTCAAAATAAAACATTACTTTTAAGAGTACATTATTGAACTGCATAATTTGTAACCTTACCGCATTTTCCACCAAGGCACTTAGAGAACTTAGTAGTGAGTAATCATCACTCATCATTTTGGGAACCATCTCCACAAAGATCCTGAACATGTGAAACTCCTTTAAGAAACTAAATTTGAAAAGGACTGCAATTTGACCATCAAAGTGCCAAAACTCAAACTGTCAAAGAAAGACATTGGAAGTTGTTTTCCTTTGTGAGACTAAATGCTTCACTTGACATGTGTTATTTGTTAACGGCTTCTTAAATTGAGCTAGGTATAGCCAGATGTCTTAGAGTACTATCACTAGAAGAACCCTTTCTCTAGATGAGATGTAAAAGTAATTCAATAAAAGATTTCCAAGATATTTCCATCCAACTCTAATTTTAAAAAGGAACTCCCAAGTCACCAGCATTCTGTGTAAAAGAAAGGAGCACGATGGTACTCACTCCTCACTAATAAGCTTTCATGAGCAAGGATAGAGATGTCTTAACACAAAATGAGCAGCACACCCATCAATTTTGTGGCAGAATTGTTCTACCAAGTGGTTCATACATATCAACCCTAATAACTCAATTTAGTGGCATTGTAAATTTGTGATAACATAGAAGAATATTGCCCAATAACTACACTAACTTCATTGAGCCAAAAGAGAGTTTGAATTTATACAGCATGGAAGCAACCTTAGCAATAAAAGACTTAATATGCCAATAATGTGTTCTCGTACTCTTTATAAATCTTAGCTAAAGAATGATTAATGTAGGAATTAAGCTATAACAATGAGACAAGTTGAATGAAAGCGCTTTGGAAAAAAAATGATTTGAGCTATAATTTCACTTTCAATCAAAAGTATTAGCAGGGTATCAATTGATTTTCCTTTCTTTGCTACTCACATGCTGTAGTTTAGTATGTTTTAAACTGCCAGAGAATTATACTGTAACCACAGGGCAAGAACACTGACATGGCAATGCCATACCACACAAGCAATGAAACCAGATATCTATTCATGAATGAAGCATATCTACCTACTTATACAATTATTATTCTAGACTGGAATAATCACATAGTTGTCATATTATAGGCATGTAAACATCGATGAATCAGAGATAGCATCGAGGGATAAATTTGTTGTATTCTATAAGGAATGCCAAATCTAAACATCCATACAATAAGTCAAATCTCAAAAGTGAGGAAATTTTACTGAAAAAAAGAAGATAAATAAGATATATGCCTCAAAAGAAACAGAAAATTAAGCCTAGTCCCAACACCTTGAGCTTCCAGCAGCATTTGAAATAATGTCATAGAGAATTGATGGATGAATTCCAGCTCGAACACCAAGGAACATTGCTTCTACTGAGGAAACGAGATGAATGCCTTCTAGCAGATCATTTACCAACTTAAATTTACTGCAAAATGGATTGGTCAGAAAAGTGACTGTACTATATTATAGTGCTCAGAAAGTTATGCTAAACAAACATTGCATGATTATACAACATAAGGTTATGCAATGTATATGTTCCTTACTACACGGAACAGAACACACCTGGCAGCGCCAATTTCACCTTCAAAGAAATGAAGTTTGTCGCCTAGAGCTGTTCATTGAACCAAGTGGTCAAAATTGCAAGTACAACAGAGGAAGAGCATATGCAGATCTTTCTTGCCAACAAGTTCGTTATGGACAATGATTGAAGAACTCAATCTTACCAGAGAGAAAAGGATGAGCCCTTTGCACAGCATTTTCTCTTCCAGATGCAATAACCTAAGAATGCGAAGAAAGGGAAACTATAAACAAAGGGGAAAAAAGGTTCAATGATATTATTTCTGTCAATTGCTCACAGCCTCACAATAGTTTTTTGTTTTAAAGCCTCAAGTCCTCCTTTAAAAATATATGCATCCACAAGAACAGGAGCCCCTTCCTTATCTGCAGAAACAGAAGAACTTTAGACCATCTTCTTCTTCTTTTTCCTAGTCCAGGCACTTTCTTGTCAAAAATGGTGTGACTAATAAAGTTCATACTGTGCATATAATACAACGAAGGAGAGACCAACAGCAGAGTAAAGAATCAAAATTTCAGATAACATCTTTTCTCATAACCCTAAAACAGAGGAACTTTTGATCTGACACTCATTTAAGGGAGAAACAATTTTCCCTCATATTCAACTTCGTAGCGTATCAAGTTAGTGAAGGAAAAGGAAAATAGCAGAAAGAAATAGAAACCTCATCTACTCAATTTAACTAGTGCATTGTTGTTGCCTACTCTTAAAATTTCATATATTTGAGCAGAGCTACTCCACATTATCACAAACCAAAAATGGACACAGGTAAATTTTGTCCTACCAACACAATCACAAAAAATCACCAAAAAAATCTTTGTTTTAATTTACTAATGTAGCAGCATATGAGATGAGTTATGCACCTGAAAGATTCTTCTCTAACTTCTGAATGTGACTTGGTAATAATGCTGAACGAAGGATAATGACAGCATCCTTATGCAAACCTAAATAAGAAGTTAGAAAGACTGATAAATTACCAAATAAATTGTTCCATAAATACAGATGAAATAAATCATGAAACATTAAAAGGACCTGTGACTATGCCATCCTTCCCGAGGAGTACATCAACAATGCCATCTGCATCATTCACTACAATGATAGCTGCAGCAGCTGAGCAAAGGAAAAACAAGTAGATGGTCAAAGAATAGGTTAATTGGGTGAGTCAATTAGCATCTTAAAAAAAATCATACTTGATAAAACTAATCACAACCAAATTATGCATTGAAAGAAAGGATCTGCTACTGAAAGATAAGATTAATGAAGGATCAACTGCATTCAGTTACCTTCTTTCACGAACTAAATTGAACCAAATATTATCTGCCAAACCATTTTATTAAGCTTTAGGTGTTATGAAAGCTTGTCCCTAATTGGGTTAGATAGTTTCTACCTTACTTAGATATAATCATCGCACGGGCCGGATCGGGCTTTTCAGGTTAACCGAGCTTAAGTATTTGTTCACGGCTCGACCCACCAATCACTCGGTCCGGGCTAGAATAGTCTAGTCCATTACCGCCCGTCGGCACGCGAGAGATTGGGCTAGTCGGTTGGGCCGAGCCGGCCCGACCCACCAATCATTCGGCCCAACTCATATTTTAGCTATTTTTAGAATTTTTTACTATTAGCTTATTTTAAAAAATATATATTTATGTTCCTTCATTTAAAAATTAATAATAATAAATTTTAAAAATTTAAAGGTGTGCTTAAAAAAATGTAAAACGGTGGGCAAGTTATTGTAGCAGAACAGGCAGGCTACTGTAGTAGAACAGACGGGCCTAGTTGCGAGCCAAACAGGTGAGCTTCCAAGTCGGGTCGAGTGGGCAAAGGGCTAGCCCATGCCGCCTGTGGGTAGTTCGGGCTCGAGCCGGGCTGAGCCTAAACCAGATCCTGGCTGGACTTAGCCCAGTCCAAACCAGGCCAGGCACGGGCAGATTGGGCTATTTGATCAAGTCTAGCCTTACTTTTAGCTTCAAAGTGCAGTTTATCTTATTAATACTCTAAGATGTATCTTATAGCACATTGTACATGATGATTTATAGCTAGCACATAAGAGAACAATCCTATAGGTTTGGCAGATCCAAGACTACAACTGAGGAAACATTCCCCTTTCACAAAATCTCCCTCTAAATTTCATTTGACTGATCTAGAGCTTTACATGTATACTACTAACAAGAACAAAACTAAGTCCCAGTTTATTAGGCCTGCTAGCTTGATGAACCAATTAAACCATGTAGCAGGTTTAAACTCAGAGAACTAATGGAGCAACACTATCGCCAGGAGTAAATAAATTATCACACTGCAAAGGGAGATTCGGTAGGGATAACCCGGCATTCATACTCCTAATTAAGGCCTAATAAACTCGACAATTTTTGTTAGAATATCAAATATGAAAATTATTGTTCTCTAATAGCTTAAACTTTTAGAGTAGTTCATAAGTTAACATGTATCAATGACATGCAGCTTAGAAGAGAAAAGGAACATCATAATATGAAATATAAAAATCAATATTCTTTAATAACCTAAGCTGTTATTAAGCTTTTAAAATAGTCAGTGAGCTAATAATCTATGATATATTCCTCCCCTCGTAAGCTGTAATCGGTGATCCTAATGCACCCAAAGCTAACCAGAAAATGTGAATCGACAGAGAATATGAAAGAGATCCTTCAAGTTCGAGCAATGTATGACAGAATGTCTCAAAGAGTTCAAACAATGTAGCAAGGATTAAGGAACCTCCAGATTCGTAGAGCTAGCATTAAAGTATCGTTAAGACTAGTAAAACAAAGCAGAGCTGAGTGCTGAGTGCTGACCTCTTGCAGCCTCCACGGGGCTTCCACATTTAACGCCGCCCAAATCCAACAACCCATTCATCACCTCTGACCCATCCACCTGCATCGGATCGCGAAAACAACTCATGTTAAGCACGACCTACAAGATTGCGACTCTTCAGATGGTCACAGAGCAAGAATCCACAAATCCGGGAAGCGATCAAGCAAGATTCGAACACCACTACGACATTCTAATCCCTCAGATCGCTAGATCGCGGTAGTTTTCATGAATACTAGAGAATCGAGAAATTGATTATAGGAGCGCAAAAGGGGAGAGAAGAGGACCTCGTAGCCTTGAACGCGATATCCCGATTTGATGAGGGAGGAGGCGAGCTCTAAGCTTAGCTCGTCGAGCCCCACGAATCCCACCACCATCGAAGACGCCATTCGCAGCGATCTAAGCGGAGGCACGGAGTAGTAGGAGTATAGCAAGAGCGAGAGCAATTGGCATTTATCCTTGCGGGGGAGGGGCTTTGCTGCGATTCGATTGATATGACGTCATCCAATCAGTGGGCCCAAGGCGGCCCACGTGTGGCAGCGAGAAGGATAGTGTAATATAATGTAATTAAAAAAATGGCATGCATGACTTTTTGCTGCAGTTTGGTAGGTACTTGGCAGCTGCTGAGTGGATTTGAGTCAATCACGTACACGGCTGTAATAGTTTTATGCTGTCGGTGTTGTTTGCGTATACAGCACAGCACATTGAGGACGTGAAACGTATCGGACTGAATTAAGGTAATGCTAACAACTGGGCAAGATTAGAGAGATAGTCCAAAAATCTCATGCAAGGAACCAAAAATTAATCATGTAATTAGAATCTCCTCTGCGTCATAAGTATATGCAAACCCAAAAGGTACTTTTGGTTTCATTGGATTCTATCTTTCCCTTGGTGTACATTTTTGAGGTGCTTTAACCCCGGATCCGGTCGGCCACGTCTGATACACGTGTTACGGAAAACGACACTCGTGCTTTTAGATAACGAGAGGATCTTGCACAAAGGGCTCATTTACTTACCCGCGCTTCTCATTCGCATCTTTTTTTTTCTTTTTTAAAGAGAAAATTCTTAGGTGAGGAATTTTTTTATTAATACCATTTAATATATAAAAGAAATACGGCAGCCAGGGGACAGCGTTACAACTTACAAGCATAAAGGGTTAAGCTTGGGGAATTGAGTCACATAGCCTATAAAGCTACAAACATGGCAGGCATAATGTTTTATTTTTTTTTCGAAATAGGAGCTAGATTGGCCTATCCCCGGATGGGGTCTAGGCATTAAAAGACCGGCAATTATAACAATCTAGGGGGATGAGTATGTCTGAACCCAACAAAACAGCTTGAGACGACGCAGTCTTACCCGTTTGGCCACCAAGTCGGCCGCGAAATAGCAGGCACAAGCACAAGACATGTTGAAGAAGTACAAGATCGACTAAGCACAGAGGGCACAAAATGCCTCCCATTTCCGAATCCAAACATCATTCAACGAAACAACAGGGAAGGCACAGAATACCCTTTGGTACTCTCTAACCATCACCGCCTCTCACTTTCATAGGCCAAAACCAACAAGAAAAGTATGAGAGGCCGTGCTCAAGCTCCCTGTAGGAAAGGAAGGGAGGAGCCAACATAAGGCATTAGCAAAGGGGGGAGGAGGACGACAATCGGCGATAGTGGTGCAAAGTGGGGGGACCTCCACAAACCGTAGCAGAGCATCTGCCGGTGCATCCAAGGTTGCTTCTCATTGGCTGTCATAGGAAACTCTTGCAACAAGAGCTGCAGGGGATCCGCTTTACGGCACGCGGTGCAATGGAATCCGCAGCCCCTTGGACTCTATCCACCGCGTGGTTCATTGGTTATCCAACCACTGTCTAATCACGGGATAATAATAGTGTTATGTTCCAAATCCACCTATTAATAGTATATTAACTGCGAGCAGTTTGGGCTACGCCTTTAGACAAAGCCCATAAGTCCTTGTTGGGCCGACCAACTCGGCATAAAACTCGATAATCAAAGCCTTGGCCCATCTCTTTTTGGACTTAGTATTTTATAATTCCGGGATGCAAAGTCCATTTGCAACCTTCTAGCTTGTGGATTAACGTGAACCATTACGTTGAACTTAAGCAAAGGCTAGTGTAACAATGCCATGGCCCAGCCAATCATTATACTGTACAACTCTGGAATGAAGAGATCGAGAAACCTTAGTTTCCCCAGTTTTAGATGTGGTCGATCCACTGGACGGCATAAATAGATGTGATCGATCCTCAGATTAAGACACGTTCCCTTATAATAATGTTATATTTCCTTATTAATTTCCTTGTTTGCTAGAGAAGGAAAAAAGAAGTAATTAGATAAAGTTGAGAGGAAGTCTCCTCGCGAAGACGATAGTTGTGGTGGTCCAAATGTATTGATTATAGTAACGGGAAGACCGAGGCACACTTGTTCACATATTCTTCGAAGATAATAGGTATTTTAAAGGCATTTAATTGTTAGAAAGTAGAGTTAAACGAATTGACTTTCTTCTCTCAATGAATAAAGTCAAAAAGAATAAGTGAAAGTACTTTTGATACGGAAAAAAATATTTTTTAATTTATTTTATGCAATAAAATTTTAAAAGTAGATACTCTACGCTACTCTTTTTTCTTTTCTTTTTTGGTACTTTCTAACCAAACACCCTTTAAACTAGAGAAGACTAATACGTAAGTGTTCAAATATAATGAAAACTCTTTTAAGCTAAGATAGGAGACATAATAGTTGTACGACAAAAGGATTTAATAGCCACTAATTATCTAATACGTGGACTTAAATGCATGCGTGCAAATTAAGCCTTAGCAAATCGGTTGGTGCTCAAGATGCATCGACCAGGTGAGCTTGGAGAAGCCACTTGCTCTCCCTCATGTCTAAAGCCTAACCAATAAGAGAGAGAGAGAGAGAGAGAGAATGCATGCATGGCTGGCAATAGACTCTTTCATGCATGTGTTCAAAACAAAGTGCATGCAGAGGAACAAGTGGGTACGTAGTGATCGAGGGAAGAGAATAATGGCATATCTGATAACTAATAAGATTGGTCCCTCAGCTGCTGCTACTAGAGATTGAAAATTAGTTACTTGCACGCGAGATCTATATATAATATATACACGTCTTCTTAATTCTGGGACCAAAGCTATAGCATTACAACTTGCATGCATACATGCACATAGTGGTCCTCTCAATACTCTCTCATCGATCTCAATACAGAGAGCGGTAGCTACCATTTGCTATTATTAACTTTTTTTTTCTTCTTCTTTTTAAATCTTACATAGCTTGATATCACTAATAAGTTCTCTAGATTATATATAAAAAAATATATAATAAAGTAAAATCATAGATAAAATAAAGTTTGAGGCACTTCTTCCCACGTCCTCCTCATCTTGAGGACAGACACGTCGAGGTGGTCCCAACTCTAAGGCGCACCAATCAAGAAGAAGCTCTAACCGAGTCAAAACTGTATAAATTTTATTATTAAAATAAAATTAAGAAGAAGAAAAAAAAAAAAAAAACCCCTCTGGTACCGTACCTTGTGGATAAAGGTGTATATATTAAGATCCAGATCTGGCCCCACGCGGCAGCAACTCATTCGCTTTCGATTCGCTGGATCCTGGCACGTGAAACATTCACCGGACAGCACCAGTCCCCGACACATGCGGATCCCGCCACCTGTCCACTTGCGCAAGCTCGGACCTGGTTTCCTTGGCTGGTTTTGGGGAGGGACAGGATCGTCTGCATCCTCCGGTGCATGGATTTAAGTCGGGAAACTCATCCAAAGATCCAGGTGCAGAAGTCCTTCATCCGCAGGGGGTTCCAGGTTCCTGCAACTGGGCTGCAAAGAGATCCGCTGTCTTTTCACGAGAACCCCCGTCGTAATCAGAAAGGAACGGGAAAGGAAAAGGACGGGCCCCTCTGATAAAATTAATAATTCGCCGGGGGGTCTGATGGGAAAAAAAAAAAAAGTAGGTACCGTGAGAGGGTTCGCAGATGTTATTAATGCGGGTCGGATTCAAATCATTTAAAATTGGTAGGTGGAGTTCGCCACTTGGCCAAATTGGCCTGCTCATTTCCTCAAACACTTGGCCGGCGAATAAATTTGCTCAGAGTGATGCTGGACCATTCAGAAACCGTGGGAATTGTTCGGATTTGGAAGTTCAACGAATGGATTGGCATTGAGAAATTTGCAGTCAGGTTCAATGCACGGAGAGTTTACCACGGATGATGAAGGGGGGTAGGTCAGATGGGTGGCATTTCTGGCCCACCTGACGATTTTCTAATAATTTGTAATAAATAAGCACTAATTGCCTCCTTAAATTAAAAATTATACTTTGTTTTAATATTAGAGTGCTATAATAAATTACATTATTTTTTTTTTTAAAAAAAAAGTTAGTTTAGACAGGAAAGGTTAACAGTTTTATATTAATTAAATTAAAAGGAAGGCAATTTGCAATTTACCTGTATCTATTTTGATTAGATATACTCCATCATAGTAATCTTATGTTTCGGTACTGCCATGAATTCAGAATTGAATTCAGTCCACTATATATGCTGTTGGAGTGCTGGGAAATGGGCCAGGTGACTACTATGATTAATTATACGGCAAATGACAAATTGTCCTTGTACTACAGTACTTGCCAAAATTCAATCTACCCTTAGACTTAACTTGTGTCATTTTTTGTGTGCCTCTCCTCTCCTTTCATTTAATTCATAACAATATATATTTTTAATCTCTTCTCTCTTTTCATATCTAATTTAAAATTTAAAACTTTTTTTTTAGTATCCATGTTCAAAAATATATAGAGGCACAAAGTGCCAACCATCTATAGATATAGAGGTACTTTAGGTTCCACTGAGCTTTTAACTCTATCTAGTCTAGGTTTCAAATCATTTGCGTCACCGAAAAGTTGTTTCAAATCAAACGCTACCGAGACCTGCTCCAAGTCGTTGTGTTGTCAAACTAACCGTACTACTGAGCTATCAACTGAATTGAACAAAATCACTAACCATCAAATAATTTTTCCACGATATTATTTGGCTTTTCGGTCATGAGCAGAATTATACCTTTTGTTTTTAGTGTTTTGCAATGGATGTTGGTTAAAAATGTTCCCGGAGCAAGTCGTGCATCCTTGGTTGCAGCCAATGGCAGTGGCGTCCTGTTGAAGGCCGGACCCATCTGGTCCTCCTAGCCTGTACTGGAACAGTGGCAAATATAGGAAAAGAATCATGTAGCTATAAAAGGCTTGTCACATGTCACATGTCACATGTCACATGGCCAATTGGATGATCCGCTCACCCGTCGCTCTCCTCTTACCGTGTTCTTATCCCCCGACAAAGGGATCGCCTTCGGAGCCTCCACTTGTGCCTCGCCATTCCTCGCCGAGGATTTGCCCACGATTACCCCGCACTAATTAATCTAATGGCCCCGCGGATTAAGATGTAGTCCTACTGTTAATGATACTGTTAATCTTAAACCTTTTTCCTTCGTTAAGGATTCCGTATAGATTAAGATCTCCACGGATGAGTAAGTGGTCCATGTTGATGCGTACTTGAAGGATTATAACACATGATAGTGAATTAAATGTAGTGGATTAGGACCTCATGGTGTTATATTATTTTTATCACAAGGTCCCACATGTGTGATGGCAGGTAATAGATAATTATTTAAATTAATTAATAATGTCTTAGATAGCTATTTTCTTCTTCTTCTTCTTCTTTCTTTACTAGCAATTTGATCTTATTTAAGAAATAATATATTTTTTTTAAAGAGAAAAACCCTAGGTGAAATTTGTCACTAATTCCAAAGTAAACTCATATTAAGATAAACGAGATCTAACCATTTCTCATGGATAAATACTTCAATTTAGTACTAATCACCTACAACTTAGCAAATAAAAAATATATTAACCTTTTATGATAAAAATAAAATATTATAAAACACCGTAGCCGCAAAGGGGTTAGCATTCTATAGCTATGCAACTCTTGCTTATCAAATCCTATAAGACACTAAGACGAAGTTATAATGAGTCACTAAGCGACTAAACTCAGATAGATACAGAAAGCCTCCGACAAAGAATATATCGAAATGTTTGTCTATAGCCAAAATCATCACAAAGTCTAAGAAGAAAGATCGAATAAAAGATATAAGCTAGGTTGCGGGAAATATGCTAGAGATCTTATAATTACTATTTTATAAAATGGAGCCAATATAGTATACATATTAAAAACGAGGTTGGAGCATGAGACCTTATAATTATCTTAGGCAACCTTTTGTTTTGATAGTTTTAGGTCGTATAATATTCTTCTTTTTAACAATTATTATAATAATAAAAAATTGATTCCAGGCCAAATGCTTGTTATAAGCTATTGTTCTTGGTTCCAAAGTCTCGATGGATTGGAAAATAGGGATAAAATGTCGTCGTGACATCGCACCACTTTGCCAACTTGGGAGTAATAAAGCTAGCTAATTATGATCATGAGAATAAAGAGAAGATCTTAATTAATTAATTAATTAGTGTATATATATATATATAATAGTATGTTTGGTGATACCAAGAAATATAAAAATGTTTTGTGTTGCTTTCTTGTGCGATTCGAATGACATCAAATATGTGAATAGTATATCCAATTATTTAGTAGTCATACTTCGACATATAGATATTTTGACCATCTTCTGAGAATAATATAAAATAATATGCCGGATTGGTTTACGGCTACTTGTTTGGGTTGGTAAATAATATATTTAATTAGGTGATATTAATTTTCACGTATAATAAATTAATCCGGCACCTTGGATGACCACGTGAGTGGCATTAATTATCGTGTAAAAAAATAATCGGACGGTCAGCAGCTCGCCTACGGCCGCCGATGAAGAGGGATCGCTCGCCGACTAATCGCCGTCACGCTCCATCACGACCGCTTTGGCGGTGGGTCCACGTGGCGGTAGGAGGGAGTGTAGAGAAGGCCACCTGGTGGCGAGAGCGCGCACGTGGGAGCTGACCGGGCTAGCCGGTTAATCGGCAGGTGCACGATTCATCGGGGCCGGTGCGAAATAGTAGCCACCAATTAGATGCGCTCTTTTTTATTTTTCATTATTTAAACGATGAGAAGAAAAGGAATAAAAAGGGGAGAATAGCGGCCTTTGGTTTGGGTTCGTCGCCATTTTGAAGATAATAACAATAGAGAAGAGAAGAGAAGAGGGGAGAGAGAGAGAGAGAGAGGAGAGAGAGAGAGAGAGAGAGAGGACTTCAAAGGGGGATTCGTTTAGGAAGGACAGTTCTACGCTGTGATAAGTTTTCTAGGAAGGATTTTAGTATTGTTTTGAGGGTGCGAAGTGGATTTTTGAAATGGAGAGGGACTTCTTGGGAATGAATTGGAAGGAGCCGGAGCCGCCGGCGAAGGGGGATTGCAGAGGCAGCCGCCAGGATTCAGGTTCGTCTTTGTTAGATTTCTGCTGTTAATTTTAGTGGGGTGATTTATTGTAAAAAATTGCTGCTTTAATTAAATTTGATCTTTCTATGTTTTTTTATACAATTAATCTTAGCCTTTGGTTCTTGGATTCTCCTTCAAGTATTTAGCTGGATGATATGGATGTAGATATCCATGTCTGATTTGAATCTGTAACCTTCAGAAGTGCTAACCAATGAAGATACAATTTATAATATTTTTTATCCACCTAAGGATCCGAATGCTTGCATATTTAAGTGTTAGAGATAATGGATAATAAGTCAAACCATATACCGTCAGATGTATTTCTTACGAATATGTAATATATATTTTGTATCTGTTTTGTTATTGGTACTGAATAACTATAGATACTGAACAACCTTATAATCCCTTTGACATTCATATTCATATTTGTGCTTGAGAAAAGAGAAAAATAGGTTACCTACTTACCTCTCTTTTCTCGAGGACCCAACCATAAATTAGAATTGTGGGTCTCACCGTAAGTACTGGTTCAATGATTCCAGTTCTGGGTCGAATGGCTTTCCATTTAATTTGTTCACTTTTGTGTGGTCCCTAAAGTTTGTCAATTGGAATTGAGACATGCAGTACAGTTCTATTTCGGAGGAATTTCTCTCTTTAAATCAAATTTTAGAGTGAAGCATCGTCCAGCCTATTCATATACTGATCTCATCATTGGAAATTAAAATATTTCTACTCGATCTCCTGCATAAGAAATGCGCAGATCTAGTTAGTTTACCGTGGTAAGTAGGAACTTTCTTACAGTTACTCTAGTTTACGAACTTGTGTCCGCTCTTACCTTCCTTAACAGAGATTAATAGTGGTCGCAATCATAACCTATCTGTCATTTTTGGTTATATTTGATGTATTCATAGCACATGTGAAGTTCTCTTATTAAATGTACTCGTCAAACATAAGAAGCTAACATCACAATCAATATAAAGAAACTAATTTTTACAGAAGCTTCTTGACCGAAATGTTTGGCTAACCTCTCATGCCTTCTCTCTCCTTTTTTTTTTTCACGAAAAGACTGTAATGACTAGTGAATTCTTGCCAAAATAATATATATTCTGTTGCCTAACAAATTAAGCTTTTGGTTTTACTAATACAATAACAATATTTCGAGTTTAAAAGTTATATAGGTTGCATGGAGTCTATTAGGAAATGCGGATCCTCATGTTTTTCCTTTCATCCTTGTATTTCAGCCTTCTTTAAAGGTTCTTCTATCCAGTGGCCTTTTGCCAGCAAGATCTCTCATTTCCAGCAGTACATGTCCTTCAAGACAGTGCAAGAAGAAAAGCAGAAAAATCTTGTATTTGATCAGTTATCTTCAGGATATCAACCTGTATCGACTGTAGATACTTTTGGATCCCATCAGAAAACCTCTCCTGCAATAGTTCGACAGGTTTGCATATTTTCACGAAATACTTTTGAACATCCTTTTGTAAAAATAAAACTAAATTGTACTCCGTTGTCTTGAGCTTACAGAAATCCTTCGGTCTGGATAGACCAGCTGTTCAGCAATATGCAATGCATGGTTATCAGTCCCAAAACACTGATTCTTTTGGTGCTTCAACTCATATGCATGGGCCTGGAATTTTTCCAGCAGTCTCGCGGCATTCCATTCCTGTTGCCACTAGCAGCCCATTTTTCAAGGTCCATAACCCTCCAAGTGCTCCGAATATTACAGCTACTTCTTTAAAGCAGCTGCCTTTTGTAGGAGGAATTTCTGTCAATACCCCTATTTCTAGTTCTACAGTCGGGTTTTTATCTCCAAGGTAACAAATACATTGATAAGGTTGATGAGTTGGTTATAATCATGAGACAGAAGTCTTATTCTGTTTCTTTCTGAAAAGGAATGTGCCCAAGCCCTCTCACGCGACTGCACAGCTTACTATATTTTACGCAGGTGGTGTGAATGTATTTGATGATGTTCCTATTGAGAAGGTATCGTTGAGCTGGTGAAATTTTTACAAGTTAAAAAGAAAAGAAAAAAAACTCTGCTTTTGAGGCATTTTGTTGATCCGAGTTTCTTTACAGGTTCAAGAGATAATGTTATTGGCAACAAAGGCATCCGGTGTGACTTCAACTGCTGCAAGTCCACGATCTGATCCAGGGGAGAAGCCTGCAAAGAATGTGGGATGTTCTGATGTTCTAATTGCAAAGCAGAATCTTACCCAAAAACAAGAACCATTAGTACCACCTTGCTCAGGCCTTTCAAGCCCAATATCTGTTAACTCGCATGGAGGGGTTCTCTCGAGGAGCGCTTCTAGCAGCTCCAATAATGAATCTGCAGTCTCAAAGTCTGCAGGCCCTCCAATGGACAAGCAAGAGACTCCGAAGAATCTTTCTGTTTCATTAGGTGCGACAGCTGTTACGACTATGATGCCAAGAGGTACTTTATTGCACTATGACTCTTTTAAGTTCCAAATTTCTTTGCTATTTATATTTGTGGCATGAAACATCTATGGACGATGTATTTATCTTACATAATTGTAAGTAAGGACGACTAAGTTGGTGGTGATTTGTCACTGCAGCTGTTCCTCAAGCTCGAAAGGCATCCCTCGCTCGGTTCCTGGAGAAACGCAAGGAGAGGTATGAAGTTACAAACCAAATATTATGCACCTTAATTTCATGTGCTATCTCAAACGTTTCTTTGATGCTTACTGATACTTTTCTGCCAAGTCGGAAATTTAAAAAAAAAAAAGAGAGTAATTGGTAATCATGGTTATGGCACTAAGAGTGCATATTGTTCACAGATTCACTTCAAGTAATCAGCTGAATAGTTTGATAGGGTGGTTTAGTCTATTTATTTCTGGAATTAGACATATTTCTGCAGAGTGAGGCTTTTCTTTAACATTCTTGCTTTCTTTCAGAGTGACCAGCGTAATGCCATACTCTTACAAGAATAAATCTCTAGAGAATGGCATTGGATTTGAGAGTGGCGACATCTGCAACAGATAAGCCCATATGACTCTATCAAGCAATCGGTATGACTCTGGTGCTTGGAGCAAATCAAGAATAGCAATTAGGAGGAGTCCCCAAGTACTAATATTATTTTCTTTACATTTTATTGCCCCTTACCAGTGCATCTGAAATTTTCATCGTTCATCCGGGGTGTTCAGCATCAGAGTTGCTCTTACCTAGTATTTGGCAGTTCATCCTCTATCAAGTGAACTGTCCTGTAATGCAATATATTCTCCAATTTTCCCTGTATCCCGGAAATTATAATTATAATGAAACTAATAGATTGTTCTCATATTTCTTGATCCGTTCACTTTCTCCTCTCAATACATTTGGTGGTTTGATCAAAGGAATACAAAGTCAAATGGGCCAACTTATGGGCCATCCATCATTCATCAGGAACATAGCTATTCTCCAATTAAATTATATATGCTATTCTTGGAGTTCAATGTCGGCTATAGCTACTCAAAAGTTTCACATCATATTCCATTCAAGTTGGTCCCTCACCAGCAACTTTCCTATACATAAAGTTTGCACACTGAAATGGCAAATGGACCCAAGAAAAACCAAGCAATGGGAATGTGAGTGACATATACTATGTAGGAGACACAACATATTGACGCAAGCATTATGCTACCAATGTAATCAAGGAAGTTTCTCAGTCATCTCACTCCTGAGGACAAGAACAAAAGCATAAAAAGGATAGCATTCAAAAAGATAAGAATGCCCATCTTGACCCGTGACAACATCTGTTAATAGGAACTAGAAGTATATTTAAACACCCCCATTCACACCTCAAGGCTAGCTAGCTACCTTTTCTTCTTCTTTTAACACCTTGGGGATCTATAAGGAAGAATGTAGAAGAAAAGAAATAGTGGGGTTTGGGAGTGGATAAGGTATAAACTTTAGATAGAGGGGGGCATATCAACTTATGAAGTTCCTTTCTGGTCCTTAGATAAATAAACAAACTCTTTTAAGTCTCCTATATATGTTTGTGGGGGGCAATTCTAAAAATATTCCGGTGGGGCCGCAGCCACGACGCGGAATTTTGTTGGCAAACACGCGGAGATTAAAAGGAAAAGATGCATAAAGAATGCAAGACAACTGCAGGATACGTGTGCATATATATATATATATATATATATATATATATATATTCAATATTCCATTGAGATGTGCATACTTATATGGATGAACTGTTATCAGTGAACACTAGTGGGAAAGTTAGCACTTTGTTGTTGTGTGAATCGTTAGAGAGAGGTTGTAATGAGTTCCAGCCAATACGATTTGGACTTGAAGGGTTAATTGGAATCTGTAGATCTATTATATAGGGTATAACAACAGCTAATGAAGAAAGGCCAGGCAAAGAGAGTGATGTAGAACTCCACGTCGACTCACCGATCTCCATCGATGGATGACACTGACACCGCCCCATGATGAAGTGTTCTAAAACATTGAAAGACGAGTGAACAACTCACACAAGCATCCACCAATATCTCTCTAACCTATCATAAAGTCCATGAAATGCAGAGGGCCAAAAGGTGGCCAAATCGTGATTCCCTCTTTCGAGTTTGGTACGCCAAATCATTGCAACCCTTGACACGTACAACTTCACTTGTTATTCATGCGATTCGATAGACACTTTCTCATGCTTCACTTCCATGATACAACCCCACACACACGCACACACAAAGACTCTACTATGTATGCTTCACTACTGGTCCACGTGTTATGAATACCATTACTATGAGAAGGATCTATCCAAAAAAAACGGACAATAGTTCTACTTCCACTTCCACATTATTCAACCCACTTAAAAAAGAAAAGAAAAATAAATAAATTATATCTCTAAATGCTTTACTACTTGTCACCAGTCGAGTAGTTAAAGAGTTACAAAGTAAGCTTCCCTTGAGATTTGCTTGTCGTCTGCGCTTCCGCTGCCCGAGAGCTTTGCCCGTGCCCGCGTGTGGCCGTATGGTGGAGAAGGGGACCCACACGTGATCCGCTGCTAGTGGGGTCGCAGGGATCTTAAGTTGATTCGTCTCCTAACACGTGTGTGGCCTCAATTTGGATTAAACAACACCCCCGGCATTCGTACATACACTTGTCGGCTGGAGACAACTCTGCCTGCAATTTAGAGTAATAAATGATAAATAACTCTCTTTAAGATTAAATTTAGCTTTTCTATTCGACAAGATTATATATAAAGACGAATGAGAAATATTTATGGTAAACTTATTGGTTGTTTTGGTATTAAAATGTTGTCACTGGGACTGGGACTACTCTTGAGGAAGTTAATTTCTCCAAATGCTTCCTAGTGAAGCCGCCTTGCAATTAAATTTTCTCGTGACCAAGTTTAAGGCCGGCCGTCCATTAAATGCGACATATGACCAAGATAAAACTATATATAGATGTTGGAACGGAGAAAATTTCTTAGCCAAGCTTTCAAAATTGCCAGCCCGAAAATGTACTAATACGAACGAGACTCTGTGCTTAATTTACTGCTCATAATGATATAGATGGTTTTACTTTTCCTTCGTTTAGACTAAGTTGGTAGAAAATTTTGGTTATTTTCCACGGTCCAGACAAGAGCTGGCCCACAAACACTTGACTTGAACGAATTATATATTGAGTTCCATTGGCAAGCAGTTTTTTTTTAATTTAGGGAAATCCGTAATTACATAGTTTTTATTAATTTATTGAAGATGGCTTCGTATACAAATCGAGAGAGGAAATCGTGTTGACGGTCTATTAGCACAAGCTCTACGCTCGATTATAATATTAAAATATCACTATAATGGAAACAATGTTTTAAGCTCTGGGACAAGCAAAATATAACACGAAGCATAAGCTCTCGAGGATTTCTAAGAGCAAAAGATCTAAAGTTAGCACGTGGCTTTGCGAGATATCTGATAGTAGAAGACGCATAGCCCTGCAAATTCTAGAAGGCTAGAGAGTGAGAATTATGAATTTATAACTGAAAGAGAAAAATAAAACTTTGCAAAACACGAGTCAGAGATTTGATAACATGCCGGCTCGGAGCAAAAGTGGCAACAAAATTCCTACTCGCCATCCTATAGTCCCACGCCAACCTGCCACTCTAGTACCATCTACACCCATCGACAACACCACAACCTATTCTCTGAATCCACTCCAATGGAGGTATAAGCTAGGTTAGGTACGCTAGGAAGCAGAAAGTGGGAGAAGGAAGGAGGAAATGATAAGGACTTCTAGTGGAAAAGAGAAGAAAGGGAGGCGGTGTTGTCTTTGTCATAAGTTTAGCACCACAAATTAAGGACAACTCTCAAAAGAGAAGAAAGAAACCAAATTCTAGTAGAGCTATGTGTTAAGTATAGGTATAAATAAGTTGAGCTTGAGCAAGCTGAGCCTAGCTTGGCTCGACTCAGCTCGATTCTTGGATTTTCCTATGAGGCTCGAGCTCGGCTCGGCAACCCAATAAGAGAATTTGGGAGTTGGGCATCAATGAGGCGGTGGCGAAGGGAGAGGACCTCGGCCTCGTCTCCATCTTCATTTTGGCCTTATTGGAACAATCGAGCCTTTCCTCTGTCATTAGCGAGAAAGTGGGGGATTCAACCCCTTGCTAGTGGCTGGGAGAGCTTGTTGAAGAGTAAAGCAACTGGGGTTTTTGGTTGGAGGAGGAGTCTTCTTAGAGCTCTCACTACCAATATCAATATCTCCAGAAGTCAAGGAGTCTTCGTCCTCGAATGCCATGGCCTCGCAAAGCCACTGTCGAAACCCTAGCCTTAGCCTGATACCACTCTAGGCTCAACTCCAAGATTTGACAAAAAGACAGAAAGAGAAAAGAGAAGGCGCTCAGTGAGGACGGGAGCAACTTCGACCTTCTAAGATTAAAAATTGAGAGAGAGCATACAATTATATATATATATATATATATTGTTACAATATTGAGTCTAATCAAATCGAGCTCGAGCAACCTAGTTCTAGCTTAGCTTGACTTATTTAAAGCTTGAGTCGAATTCTAAATGAGCTGGGCTGATAGAGTTTTTTTTTTTTTGACAGCCCTAATGGTAGTGCCAAACTATTGCATAGGAAGTCTGAGTGTTCACGAGCAACAGTCAAAGATAATTAAAATGTTTAGAATTTTGAGTGCCTAAACTTTATATTTAATTAGTTTATAGGTGAACTACTCTTCTACCTATGAAAAAGACTAGAAAAATCTTTGAGAGACGAATCCCTCGTGGAGTTAGATTGAAAAAGACTATAAAAATTTATATAAAGATATCACCAGCTAGTGCTTATTGATGACGTCTAGATGACCTCACGATGAACCAAGTGAAGTCTCACTCTACTAATCTACAACTACTCTCACCCCTTAGTCCACGTGATTAATTTAGGGATCATTTTTCTTACATAGTTACCGTTAAAAAATCTTTTAAAATATCATAATCGCCATTATATATATATTTATACGACATGCATTTATATCCAATCTTTAAATAGGTATTAATTACTTTGTTTTTCCTCATCATCATTAAATGGTTAATATGAGTCAGATATATTACTATAACGTATTCATTTCAGCACATCAAAGAAGACGTCAACGAGTAGTAGAGAGAGAGACAAGTAGAAGTGATGGATTTGGATTTGGATTTTGGAGCCTTCTCTCCTCCAACTCTAACCGCGTCCTCAAAGTCGCCTCGAGGGTCTTAGCGCGTACGAAAAGTCAAAGAGGGACACGAAAATTAAAGATAAAATTTTGTTTACTATTAATCTACGTGTCATAGTTGATTCCATCAGTAGAAAGTCAAAGTCAAAGGTTTATATCTTTCTCAAAATTAAATCCAAAGCATTACGATAAATATACAACTATTTTCGGATTTTAATCTTTACTACGTAAAGATTAGTGTCTTCCAGCAAAGGATTACAAGTGAGGTCAAAGTCTTAAATTTAGAACGTATTAACGAACGTAATCTTATCCGATGATTATTCTAAGGTTAGGATGGGACTAGTTCTTCACCAGATGATTTGGAAATTAATTTAAAAGGTTATTTTAGAATTATTCAGGGTTGTTGAATGATTTGGATGGGGAAACTCCTTTCAAGCTCCATCTATTAGATAGCTCAAGAATGCTTCGTATGGATTTAAAAAGAGTTAAAAAAAGATACATACACTATTGACTTTTTAGATTAAATGATTATACATCATTCTTTCAGATAGATTAAGATATGCCAACTTTGTTTGTTATATAGTAGTTTAAGCAAATAAATAGTTTAAATTTTACTTAGGATGACAGCCCACATATTAAGGGCTACCAACTTCCTTTGGAACTTCTTAATAGATTTAAGTCATTCTCAAATTTACTATATGAACTATACCCAGTTCTACGGAGAACTATACCCAGTTCTATTATATTGACAGACTTAGTTTACGTAGTACTATTGATAAATCTACTACTAATAAAAAAGTTTAGGTATAAAACTCAAATATAATTCAGGATGTGTAAATATAATTATTCTTTTATGTAGCAGCCAAGGTATATAGAAATATTGTAACGAAAAGAGTTTATAAGATTGTCGTAAAAATTGTAAGCATAATTAATCTTTTATATGATAAACAGGGGCTAAACTAGAGCTCATAATCTTTACATGGTTTGATTGATTTGAACAAATAGTTAGGTGACCCGGGCAGAAGAAATGTTAGGTTCGAGTGCTACCAACTTCCTTTGAAACCACTCCATATGATCAATCGTACATGATGTACAAGTTTTGAGCATGACAATATATCACCAAATGCAGCCAATCTCCTAACACCGCTGCTGGAGGAGTTAAAGTGACAAACTTTCTTGCCAAACAATACTTAATTTGGGCAGCTTGCTTAGAAGTGTCAAACAAATCCCCATCAAACAACTTTGTCTATCAACATGGACATTGATTTAATCACGAAGAAAGCATAACTTATATAAACATTCCACAAGAGAAGAAAATTTACACTCCTTGGGTGAATCTTTTCCTCTTTTATTTAGTTTGGTTTGTCTACATGAAGCAAGAAGAAGGAAACCTGCACACTGCCATTTTTTTTGTTGTTGTTATTGTTTCTGGGAAACAAATCCTACACAAAATGAGAAGTATATGATCAAAAGAGCTCCAGCTTCCAAGCCTCTTGCTCAAAGTTACTTCTTTGGTACTGGTTGAAAGGATCAAATTTGGGTTCTCCACCATCTCCATCGCCATCTCCATCGCCAGAGGATAAGTCCCATCCCATGATGTCATCAAGCCCCAGGAGGTACATGGACTCTGGCCACTCCATTAATGAAGAGTTGGAAGAAGAGCAAGAGGGCGAAACAGAGGAGGCAGAGGAAGAAGAAGAAGTGACAGAGGCAGAGGCAGAGGGGACTATGATCTCATGGGGTTGGATCATGGGCACCTCATCAGTGCAAAACCCAGGTGACGATGCGTTAAAGATCTCATCAGTCTCATGAGTAATGCTCATGATTTCCTCATGTAGCTTGGCCTGTTCTTCCTCCTCCTCCACCCGAGATGAAGCAATGGGTCTGTGAGTGAGAGGATCAATCCCCATCTTCCTAAGCTTCTTCTTGATGTGGGTGTTCCAATGGTTCTTGATCTCATTGTCAGTTCTACCAGGGAGCTGAGCTGCAATCTTTGACCACCTTCACATAATCCAACGAAACAATTAGCAATTAAGACAGACACTAACTTGAGCCTCACCAACCACTTTGCAAAAGAGTACCTGTTTCCAAGCTGAGCATGGAGGTCAATGACCATCTTCTCCTCTGAGTCTGAGAGCAAACCCCTCTTGAGGTCAGGCCTGAGATAATTTGTCCATCTTAACCTGCAACTCTTGCCACACCTAAGGAGGCCTAGGTAGATCAATATAGAAGAGATTAAATTCAAAGTTACTTTTTATCATGACTAAAGAAACAAAAAAGAAAAAAAAATACTAAATCAATTAAAGAAGGGCACCTGCAAGCTTAGGCACAGCTCTCCAGCAGCATTGGCCATTGTTGAGTATGAAGTTGATCAACTTCTTGTCCTCCTCTGCAGTCCATGGCCCCTTCTTTAGCCCTACCTTATCACAGCACGGTTGCCTTCCCATTTCTATTACTACTAGTAACAGTAGTAGTTCGCAACAAAGAAGACAAAAAGTTGATGAAGTAATGAACGAAAGGCAGGGGAAGAAAGGATGAGAGCAGAGGAGGAGCCTCGACGCTTTGAGCCAAAGGCAGACACCACCTTTGCTCTTCTTATAATCGGACACTCGCGCACACGTGTCGCGGTGTGGCGTGGTCGCACGTGGGAGTCGGTTTCGAGAAAGCGCCACTGCACCTCATCCGGTTGCTTGGCTTTGCAAAGTGCGGTCGGATCCCGTCCAACCTTTCCCACTCTGACCCATCTAATTAAGACTGCTTAAAGTTTTGTCTTCTTAGGTTTAGACTTGTTAATCTCCACCATTTAGTGTGCCTAATAGCCTCTTACCGACGTCTAATGTGCTCGGAATATTAATGTCATCATTTCTAACATATTAAAAGTTGAAATTAAGCAGTAACTCATAAGGTTATGAACGACAAATTATTTATATCACTCATAACAAAGTTTGGTGACATTGCATAAAACTTAATGTCTCTGGACTTTTTGTTGTTATTGAAGGATGTAAATTTGACCATGATTAGTCTACATATATATATATATATATATATATATATATATATATATATATAATGGTATAATGATATCAAGTTAGAAGTCAGCATTAGATATTGTAGTCTTCTAACTATTTTGTAAGGCAATGAAATATTCAAGCATGTCACTTGTTCTTATTTGACCTGAAAATATATAGATTAAAAAAAACGTGGCCATTTTATGTTATTGAGGTCAGTGTAGTGGTTAATTATGCACTCTTGGTGTTTTCATCTAATCTCGCCGAGAAATAATTTTCATGAATGTCAAGGTTTAGCACCGAGATATATATATATATATATATATGTATTATATTGTATTTGGATATAATTTAATGGTCAAGTAGTTCAAGTTGTATGTTGTCTGATAGAAATACTAATTGGGCCTTTTGGGGGCCCATTAAAGGCGTAATCAAAGAAATACTGTCTCTCTTTTGTCCTAAAGTTGGTGGGTGGGATTCCTCCAAATATCTCGGTTTGGATCATCTTTATATAAAATTATATTGGAGGTCATCTTTATGAATGTGGTGATAGAAGCCTGATAGTATTTATATTCGTCACAGTCATGGAGATGAAGAAGGTTATGGGATGCGTGTGATATCAAACTAAGCATCACGCAATTAGCAGCTCCTCTTTTTATATTTAAGCATCAATTAAAGATATAACAATACACGTACATATAGAATAACTTTAGAAGGATATACAAGCTATATTTTATATTCGTGTGGACTTTTGAAGGGTGAAATAGAACGAGAGCAGGCGGAGTTAGTGCGGCGATCATGGGAAGAGTGTGGTTGGTGGCAAAAACTAGATACCTTTTCTTTCTTCTTCTTCTTCTTCTTCTTCTTCCTTTTTTGCAAAAAGAGAAAAGAAAGGTGAAAGTCATTATTATAGATTTTACTCTGCTCATACCATCACTCTTAGTTTTATTTATTTGTTTCTCCTTTCCAAAGATGCATTATTCGTCACTTGCATGATTGTTTTAGTACGAAAATTTTGTTTAGTTTTCAGAATATATTATCTGAAAGTTTCTTTTACCTTTATCTCGAAATCATTGATCTTGAAGCAAGCAGTGTAGCAACTTAATTCAACGACGACAGTGTTATTCGTTTCAGTTTTACACTTAGTATTAGATTTGAAATTAGATATAGTTATTAAGACATATCTCTTTTAACTATTTGAGCACTATCCTAGAGTAACAACTCAGAAGGCTTGAGTTTTTATCAACCATTTGGCATGTCTTAGTATTTAGACAAGAGAGCCTAGAGGATTCAATTTGATAAATTACACTCATGGTTCCATGACCACATATGAACAAGCTGCAACAAGGCTCAGAAAGTTCAGTATGAATCTTTCCTCTCTGCTAATGAATACTACAGAAGATTGAGGATGTTTGCAATCTGTGAAACTTATGTATACATCTGCCAGCACAATGTATAGCAGAGCTAATGTCTAAGCATTCTAACAGTTGGTCAAAAGATTACAAATATATTATGAAAATTAAGACTGTTTATTGTCCAAGTTTTTCCCAAACAATATTGCATCCTATTGAGCACATGTAAAAGAAGGCAAACAAACACACACATTAAAAAAAAAAATCTAAAGAAATTGTTAATGAGCTATGACTCGCTATTAACCAGATATCTACTGTAAATAGTAACAGCAATGACACAAGAAAGAGGTGCTAAAAACCTAAAATAACTTCATCTTTATTCCCAGTTTCTAAAAGTCAGAATACTTGCGAAGTAAACGACGAGAGTATATAAGCAATTGGAAATCAGAAATGTAAATAACTGGCGAAGCTAATATTTAGACTGTATTTTAAACAAATTTCTGCTTCTCTTCCCAGAGTACAGGTAGAATTATAATTGTCTTTCTTTATAATGGAAATCATCAATTATCCCTGGTCTTGTTATCCTAACTTCAGATGGCACAATCGTTCGATCAGTATCCACAGAGTAAAATGGAAAGAAAGAAATTCCTTCAACCAATCTTAATGATGAAATTTTTAATGGCTGCAAAAGCTTAAAACACAAACAGCATTTCTTATTCACTGGTTTATCAACAATTGTAAGTATTTTCAGTTGATTCTTACACATTACCATTTAATACAATGTCAGGATCCTATGGCATACAGAAGTGTGTGCTAGCTATTACAAACCTATTATGTCCATATGTATCAAGTTATCAACTGGTCTTCTTGTTGCATGAGATTACTAAAGGTTTCCACCACAGAGATCTACTTAGGAAGTCATTCTGGTTTAGAAATCAGACTTGTGCTCTGGTTTAGGAAATGATAGAGCAACACATCTACAGGAAGAAAAGGACTTGATCTCACCTATCCATCCAATGATTCTGCAAACAGAAAAGGACAAGCTATGGGAGGATAGCACAAAGTTGCAAATAATTCACCAGCTGCTTGAGTAGGATTGAGACAAGAACCACCGAGTTGCAAACATAATTTAACTATCTATCAAATAAAATCCTGATGGTTGGAATGCGCTGCATGATTGTAACATAGGATTGACTGCAGGACAGCTCTTCGAATAGCTCTGAGGGCATGGCCGCCAGTTCAAGCAATCGGAGATTTATAAGGTATTTGATGCCTTGTGGCACTTTTTTCAGCTCTCCACAGCCAATTAGTCTCAGTTCATGCAGGTCTTGCATTGCTCCTTCCTCTATTTCCATGCATTTAAGCTGTGCCAAATTAGATATATACAAGGATCTGAGTTTTCTAAACCATCCACTACGGAAGACCAAATTTTGACCATTGTAGGCCCTGATTAGATTAACGCATACTAAATTCTGCAGCCTCTGAAGGATAGGGAAAGGATCTTCTGTTAATTGAGATCCAGCCAGTGCTAAATGAGTGAGGTTGTTCAGGGATGCGACCAACTAGGTAACTGCACCATCTGTCCCCACAACTGAAGCTTTTGCAGGAGCGGAGGAGGGGGAGACAAGAGATTCCAGCTTCAAAGTTTCTTCCTCACTGGATGCAAAAATTGCAAGATGTTGCAGATGGTTCGTCTTCCTTATGGAAGCACATAGCACTGAGCTCTGAGCTGTTGTCACCTTTGTAATCCCATATGTTCTCAATTGATTCAAGTTCCCTGATTCTTGAACATTCTTTTCATTTGCTTTGATACCTTGTAAAGTTTGTAGATCCTTCAAATTGGGCACTCCATGGGGAACATATACGCCACTAATATCATCGAGGTTAACAGGATATCTTGCATGGACTTTAACTAGGAAAAGATGCCGCAAGTTATGCAGCTTTGCCAGGCCAAAAGAAAGTTTCAACACCTTACAACCCCATAGGTCCAAAGTTTGCAGATTTTGAAGAATCCCCAATGATTTGGGGAGTTCTTTAATCCTCGTGTGCCTAAGACCAAGGTAATGTAGATTGAATAATGTTCCTACATCCTCTGGTAAACTATCAATGAGAGCTCTCTCTAAATCTAATACTCTAAGCAACCTAAGGCTTGAAAACATCTCAACTAATGATGGCACAGAGAGAGAATTAGAAAATATCAAGAACGAACGAAGACGTGGAAGACAAGCCTTACTTATCATGGTCAATTGGAGTTCATTCTTCCTTTGCTTGACGGAGAGGCAACAAGCATTCCCTATAATCACCTCCTCCTGGCCATCAAAAGTTGCGCCAAAATTTTCATCATTCGACTTAGACAATGCAAACTCCCTCAATATATCGTGCATTCTACATTGCTTCACCCTCCCAAACTCATTCCTTTCTGCAACTTGTAGCATTCCCCTACAGATGAGTTCTCTCATATATTCCTCAGCCACCTCTTCCCTTGACATCCTTCCTCTCTGTTCAACAGAACCCTCAGCAACCCATAGACTTATTATCCTCTTTCTCTTAATCAGACAATCTTCAGGAAACGCAGCACAGTACAAGAAGCAGGGTCTAAGATAGTGTGGCAGTTCATTGAAGCTTACATGTAAAATGTTCTTCACCCTTGCTAACATTGGATTGTTTACCAGCTGCCAATCGATGCTATCATACACATTTTTCCATTCCTCCGCAATCCCTTCCTTCGCCGTCATGAGGCTAGCCATGGCCACAATCGCGAGCGGCAAACCATCACACTTGGCGACTATATTCCTCGCCCAGTATTCGAGTTCTTCCGGGCAGCGTCTATCCGGTTGTCTACGAAACGACCTCGCACAGAAAAGAGTCCAAGACTCTTCCTCCAGGAGTGGCTGAAGGTGGAGACTGCAACTACTAGCTGCAACAAACACTACGTCCCGAATTCGTGTAGTAATTAATATCCTACTTCCATTTTGGGAATTAGGGAGAGCACCATTAATGGCGATCCAAAGGTTAGCATCCCATACATCATCCAACACAAGCAAGTACCTTCTCCTCGCCAGACAAGCATCGATGATCTCGACCAACCTCCTAAATGTGAAGCTTGAGAGTTCTTGTGAACCAATCTCTATCCCTTCTGAAGACAATTCGTTGGCCGAACAAGACTGTGAGACGGAGACCCACATCCGGCAATCGAACCATTTCTCTATGGATCCATCGCGATAAATCTAGTTCGCGAGAGTGGTCTTGCCCAATCCTCCCATTCCCCAAGCGGAGACCACCGCACGCGACGGTTGCTCGCCATCCGTTAACCAGCCAAGCAGCAAGTTTCTGTTGTCCTCGATGCCGACCAATTCGATTCTTCTCCTTCGGCAAGGAAAGGAGTCGACTTGGAGTTTACGATGTCGCCGATGTGATCGAATCGGTATCGTTGTGCCCTGGAGGAGATGCCTTGGATCTTGGATTTAATACCTTGCAAAGATTTGGCAATGCGGTGCTTGGAGACGAGGCGATGGGGAAAGGCGAGGAGGGGGTGGTTATGGTGGGGGTGGGAATTCCGGTAGCAGAACTCGTCGAGGGCGTCTTCGATCTCAAAAGCGAGATCGCGGACTTGGTTGACCCAAGTGGAGAGGCTTTGGGTTTGGTTAGAGGAGGAGGAGAGGAAGGAGCGGATAGACTCGAGCTCGTTCTTGATGGCGTTGACCTCATGGTTGGCTCCTCTCAGTAGGGAGGCTTCGTCGGAGAGAAGAGCGCTTAGTTTCTTGAGGAGAAGGACAAGGATGCTCTCCGCCATACTCGGTTCTCTCTACGTGATGAAACCGGAAAGTCTCCTTTTGAGACGAAGGTTTATGAGCTATCACTTCGCCATTGCTGACGCTTAGAGCATCAGTTTGACGACAAAAAATATAGCATTTTTATGATGACGATGATAGTGGTAGTCCAATTATTTAGCAACTTATTTATAATGAAAAATATTAGGACTAATCAATTATATTAACGGTTAGATTTGTGCATATCTTCCGTATATTTCTTCGCCACCCATTTCAGTTTAATAATAATAATAATAATAATTTAATAAGTTTCCCTTGTATCGATCGACACGCTTCTTCTCACTATACTTGGCATATCATATTACTTGTATTAAGGTTTGCAATAACATCCTTGACGACGACAACAACAATTGACGTCAACTTAGTTGTAAACAAAACTCCATTGACTTGCAAATCCAGACTCTTTTCTTTTTTCTTTTCTCACTTTGGAGAAGGAGCAGGGCCACTGGCCATTGCCGGCGCCGGCGAGAAAGTTCGTCCGAAATTGAGCTCCGCAAAGAGACGATCGGCGATAACCTGATTCGCAGCATCGGAGGTGTGATATGCATCCCAGAAAACGAACTCTCTGCGGTTTGGACAAAGTTCAGCATTTGGCAAGCAAAGGCCACCAACAGTAGTGTCCACATTGCAGCACGATGTGTCTGAAATCTTAAATCCTGCACATCGGAACAAATTCCATGCCATTTGGTCTTGAAACTGAAATTTACATGAACAAGCAACTAATCATAACGATAATTACCATAGTTTTGTGGGTTTTTGATGAGATCCATGACAATGGAGTAGCAGTCAGCAAGGATCATGTTAGCACCAGGGAGTTGAAAATTGAGAGAAGTGAGCAGCTTCTTAATTTGTGAGTTGAACTCCAATGCATACTGGTTCACATCATAGAGGCATTGGCCAGTCCCAGATCTCACCCTTTGTGATGGAATGCAACCCAATGGGGCCAATCCACTGAACATTATCTTCCTTGCTCCAAGAGAATAAAGCCTCTTCAGAGATCACAACATCCAAAAAAAATTAGAACAAAAGAAATCATTTACAATCACAGTGTGTTTATTATCTTGCTAATTTCTGATCACTATACCTTTAACTGGCGATCTAATGTGATTAGCAGGAGGCCTACAAACTCATCATGAGTGTATACTCTGCCATCTGCCATGAAAGGCTGTAAGAAATTGTTGATGTAGTCGTTGCTACCTGAAACAAAGCAAAAGTAAACAGAGTTAGTCTAAGATTTCACAAACAATATGAAGGAGATGAAATTGGCATACCAAGTCCAATAAAATATAATGCCTCATTGCATAGTTTCTCACTAGCCTTCTCTCCTATTTTACTAGTGATTGCTTCCTTTGTCTCCTCAAAACAAGTTATCTGATCATCAAAAGAGAGCTTCTGAACCTGCATTGCCATATTTATGACATTCACATATACATACATATATATATGATTGTAACAAGCTATATATGACAATCTTGCAGGAAACTAGTTGTTACAAAGTAAAGTCCAGTCTCATTGAGAATGCCAGCTCCGCCCGACGCATAATTGATGCCTTGGAGGATCGCGTTGTCGTCCATGGACAGGGACATGTATGGTGGTGGAGGTGGAATTCCAAGCTTATAAGCTACATTAGCATTGCAACAAAATTTAGTACTATAGAGTAGCTCAAGAATAGAATAGTGATGCTTGTGGACTTGAGAACTTACACATGATGTCTCCAATTGTTCTTCCATTAGTGAATCTCCCAGTAGGCAAGCCATTCAAGTAATCAATTCCATACCAAGGGTAGTCAGATTTTGCAAGGGAGAATGGGAGGTAATTGTTGTTTCCGACGTCGGACATCGAGTCGCCAAAGATGTATACGACTGGACCCTTAGCCATGGCTAGGCTTGGAATTGAGACGGTGAGAGCAAAGGCAGTGATCACAACCACTATGAGAGTTGCCATTGTTCTTTACCCTGGCTGTTTGTGATTGTGTGGGATGGACTGGTAGTTGTAATGATTGGGATTTATAGTGGATTTAGTGATATTAAGTCATGGCCTGTTCTGTAAGTTTGGCTTTTCTCTTCGTTCATCTTTTCCCGCTCTATGGAGAGATTCTGGTGACTTCAATAGGTATAAGAAAAGAGGGAGAATTTGGCAAGCATTAGATTGGGTATGGAGAGTATTAATGTGGTGGGTGTGGTTGTTGAGGATTTTTGCCTACCAATTTTTGGATTGCTTAACTTGAGGCAGGGGAATGGTTGATAATTGGACGACTTAGGAAGGCTAATGTGAGCTGAACATAGCAAAGAAATCACTTAGCTTCTCAGAGTAAGCATACAAAGCAGTGCCAATTAATCAAGGGAGTAGCATAAGTAACCTTTTGTCCACATTGTTATTGGGATGAGTCTTCTCTTGTGTATGCAAAATGAGAGCTTTTGAACATATTAATAGACTTCCTTCTCTTGTGTCATACTTCTTTTACCATGCTTGCAACAAATAATGCATGCTACATTTATTTGAACATCCAGGAGGGCCGGGCTGGGCCAAAATATTGTTGGTTTCGAGTACCCGGGCTAATTATAGGGCTCGGCTTGAGCTCGAGTTTGGGCCGAAGAATAGAAAAGATAGAAAATTTTTTACTTCTTCACTGTGACACAATTGCTCTTATAAATGCTAACTTTCTTCAAATACAGCAGAGGTTTGAGATCATTACAAATGCCAGTCTCATACTGCAAGGACTAGATGCTTGCTTAGAGTATTTAAAAAAATAAATTCTCAAGGAAGAAGAGCTAAGTTTCCATGCCATTTATGTTTGCATAAGATTTTAAAAGTCATAGTCCATCGCTGCTTAATATCGGTTAATATGGTTTCTAGTATTCCAAATATACCTAGTGACTCAGAACCATTGATCTGAAACTGTGAAGTCATTGTCAATGGCGTAGGGGTTCAACAGCAGTCCTGAAGAGAAGAACATAGACCTTATCGATGGAGAAGTACAAGAAGCCGCCCGAAGAATGAGTGACATATGAACCAAAACTTGTCCCAACGATGCAATGCCAAGCTGGACCATACGATGAATCGAATTCCTGGAAACAAACATTAATGAACAACCCTTCAGAACAATACCAATACTTTTTCTCCTGGAAATTGAATACTAATATAGAGAAGCACTGTGAGTTGTAGTGGTCAGTGATTTCAGAAAATGAAATGCTTAACCAAGTCTAGATTCAAGGGGTTCTGCATTATAACCACAGAAAGAACAGAAGGAAAGAATTACTCGAGATATATAATCTACAACATTATCTAATTCCACTTCTTACATTTTTTTTTTTATCAATTCCTGATTTAGAGTTTCCAAGACAGAAGAATGGGATTCACTTTATTACAACAAGGAAACTTTGATCCCTTTGCTGCATATCAATTCAGTTTAAATTGCAAGTAGAGACGCATTAAACCTGCTCCACATCGGATAATAATTGCAATAGGAGCTCTTCAATATTTAGCTGGCAAGCTTCAAGTTAATAAAGACAATTAAGGGAGTTTGGCCAGCCAGATGAGAAGATTGTACAGCGCATATGCAGTAGATGAGGAGATCGGTGTCCTTTATATCATTATATGGATACTCCACAGGTAACTAATTCAGAAGAGAAGTAAAAAAAAATATACGAATTGCAAAGCATAATCTAGTAACAAAAATGTTTCACGATAGTCTTTAGAGGGATATTGCAAAAAGCAATGTCTTTTATAAAATATTATATGAAATGAAACTAAGTTTAGGCTATTTCTTCCCACTGCAGCAGAGAGTTTCGTAATTTAGAACAGTCAGTATCTTTGTAGATGGACGATAGCATCAAATTTTGTAAAGGAAATAAGATTTAAGCTATGAAATGAGAAACTAAACCAATGAAGCTAAAGATTCCTTTCAATCAAGAGCATTAGATGTAGTAGATTAATAAGATAATCAACGAGAGAATAAATTAACGATGAGAAACACTCCAAAAAGATAAGCTTTCTTCAAGTTAATTATCTCCAAACCGCATCCACTGCATCCAAAACCCACCAAGGGTAGACAGGAATATATACCGTTACCTTCTTGAGAGCGAGAGCGAGCCGCTTGCTATCTAGCTTCGGCATCGCCGCAAGCACCTCCCGTGCACACCGAAACGCGCGCTTCTGCAACGCGAGGGGCATGTCCGCCGCCCTCACCCGCACCCTGTGCTTCTCCTTCTCCTTCTCCTTCACCTCTTCGCATTCGCCATCGGCCTTCACCTTGGCACGCTGGATGAGAGTGCTCAAATACTGGCTTCTCCTCTCGAGCTCCTCCGAAGCCGCTTCCATTGATATGTTTGGCTCTATCATCGCCTCCTTCCTCCGCGTCGAAGAATCCCACGCGAGAAGAAGAAGAAAGACGAAGACTTTAAGGAGGCATCGGGTTGCTTCTCCTCCTCCTCCTACTCTATGGCGTTGATGGCGCTATGGATTTACGGGCTTCGTTGGGGGCTCGATCCTTTTTCTTCGGCTTTGATGGGTGCTGTTGGGCTTTGTGGAAGGAGAGGCCACTGGCCAGCCAGTGACAAGGGCACTGTTGTAGCTATTTACCTCAATGCCATTGCTCTTCTTTTCAAATGAATTTTTCAGCCCTTAAAACTAACGAAAGCACTCATCCGACGGCTATACCATTATCTGGGACTCACGCAAACGTGCTACACCTCCTGATCTGGAAATTAAAGGGTGTGCCGGGGCAGGGGCAGGGGCAGGGGCAGGGGCAGGGGCAGGGCTCGCGACTCGATGTTCCGCTTTAGTACTATAAAATCTTCACTAATTCGCGGAAATCCAGGGGCTATCTCGAAAACTGGCACTCGGTGGGACCCACTACACCAGTGGGCCCGCGTTCAAAAAGCCCATTGGAGCACGCTATCGCTCCAGTAGAACTAGAGAGTTCTAAGGCTTTTCAGGCCCACAACTGCTCTCGGGCCCGGTCAAGCTTTTAATCGAGCGAGCCGGCTCTACTCCCGAATAAACTCAGACTATCCCTAGCAGTCTTCGACTTTATCCGGACACGCCCTGGGAGGACAACCCCCCTCAAATCCTTTAGATATCCTTTTCCATGTAAAGAGAGTTTAAAAGGATTTTATTTTATTTATTAAAAAAAAAAAAGAAGAAGAGAGAGAGAGAGAGAGAGAGAGAGAGAGAGAAAAAAGTGTCCATCAAAACCTGCCAAATAATCAATCTTACGAGCTATCGTGAAAAGCTATGTTCGTTTGGGGTCGCCTCCTCCCCTCCAAAAATAACGGCTCTTCCCTCTCTTCCCTAGCCCAACGGTCAGATTAATGGGATGCACCGTCGCCTCCTAGCCGTGGCCCATCCATCCATAAAGACGCCATCATTAACCCTCCCCATCACGTGATCCCCCTCCTCTCCCTTTCCACCCCCCTCGACCGGTCACATCCGGTCCATGTTCTGCCTCGGTCACCGCGCCGCAAGCTTTCATGCCTTGGGCACCGTCACGTGTCGGGTTCCGATTCGCTTGACCGGTAGAATCCTATGACCACCCGACCTTCATCTCCCACATCCATGCCCGTTGCATTGACCACATACCCTGTCCCATTCACCCTTTATTTATTCGTGATATAGGAAGCGTGGAAGCGATACTAGAGGGAGGGAGAGGGGTAGTAGAGCGACCTCCAGCTTTTAGTTTCGCGCCATTTGAGCTATTCTACTTCGTCGACAATGGCGAATGCGCTGGGGCTTGTTCTTTTGTTCTTCGTGCTTCTAGTGGCGGCGGCGAGGCGGTCTGCCGCCGCGCACGCCTACGGCGACGCGCTCCACAAGAGCATCCTTTTCTTCGAGGGCCAGCGATCCGGGAAGCTCCCATCCGACCAGAGGCTGTCGTGGCGCCGCGACTCCGCCTTGCACGACGGTGCCGCCGACGGGGTAAGCAGCACCCTTCTCCGCCGCCTGACCCCGATCTAACGGCTCCATATTTTCTAGAGTTTCTTTTTCCTGCAATAGAACGTTCGTCGGAGACAAAAATTCCACTCACGTGACGTTGCTAAGTTAGGATCATTCTTACAAATCAGCACCCCACTTTTAGTCTTATTCTGAAAGACTCCTAATTTTTCTCTTAATTTTTCTGTTCGCTCCCTTCTCAAAGAGGGAGTTTTCTGCAACAAGACTGAAATATAGGCAGCGATATGCAAAGGTTCACTCCATTTTACTTCTCTTTCCCGGGTGTGCGGTGACCGCAGGTGGATTTAACGGGCGGCTACTACGACGCCGGTGACAACGTCAAGTTCGGGTTCCCCATGGCGTTCACGACCACCCTGATGGCGTGGAGCATCATCGACTTCGGGAAGACGTTTGGGCCCCACCTAACGGAAGCCACGAGAGCCGTCCGATGGGCGACGGACTACCTCCTAAAGGCTACCGCCGTCCCTAACGTCGTGTACGTGCAAGTGGGCGACGCCTTCCGCGACCACTCGTGCTGGGAGCGGCCGGAGGATATGGACACCCCTCGAACAGTTTACAAGGTCGACCCGGCTCACCCCGGTTCGGACGTGGCCGGGGAAACCGCCGCCGCTTTAGCTGCGGCTTCCATCGTTTTCCGCTCCTCCGACCCGGCCTATTCCCAGCGATTACTCGACCGGGCGGTAGAGGTACGAATCCGGCCGAGTTGTACCGTGTTTAAGTGATACATTCTTCCTTCGCTTTCTTATCTCAACCGTTGTGGGTTCTTTTTTCTTTTTTCTTGGTTTCAGGTGTTCGAGTTCGCGGATAAGTACCGGGGGGCGTATAGTTCGAGCCTCCACGACGCGGTCTGTCCTTTCTACTGCGATTTCTCCGGGTACCAGGTGAGCGAGAGGTTATTCTTTTCGTAATAAGATCATAATGTATGTAGTTATTTACAAAGTTGTTATCTAATCCAGGACGAGCTGCTGTGGGGTGCGGCGTGGCTGCATAAGGCGTCGAGGAGGCGCGAATACCGCGAGTATATCAAGAATAACGAGGTGGTATTGGGGGCAAGCGAGTGCATTAATGAGTTCGGTTGGGATAACAAGCACGCCGGGATAAATGTCCTGATATCCAAGGTAAATATCCGACATTCTATTCCGACTCGCACACCGGCCCGGTGACGTTATCTAATAATCCATCCGGTGCCCGAATAAAGTTTGTCTCACTCGTCTTATTATCTCGTGTCTCCCTCTTATTATCGGATCGAGAATAGACAGCTATGTGCCAGTAGACAGTAGTTTTGACCGTTGCGGTGTCATTTGTTCTTTTAATCCCTAAAATACCCTTTTGCTAATAAATGCGCTCTTTGAGCAGGAGGTATTAATGGGGAAGGACGAGTACTTCCAGTCGTTCAGAGCAAACGCGGATAACTTTATCTGCACCCTGCTTCCTGGGATATCTAATCACCCCCAAATCCAGTATTCGCCAGGTTAATTCTCTACTCTACTCTACCCCTGTTAGAATAAAAACGTGACCTTATCTCTTATTTTACTGTAAGGCTAAATAAATTAATTTCTTTGTTTTCTCGGGGGACGGGGAAAAAAGGTGGGCTTTTGTTTAAGGTCGGGGGAAGCAATATGCAGCACGTGACGTCGCTCTCTTTCCTCCTCCTCGCGTACTCCAACTACCTCAGCCACGCGAGTGGTCACGTGCCGTGTGGACCCTCGTCAGCATCGCCAGCTCATTTGAAGCAAGTCGCCAAGCGCCAGGTCAGTAGTGGCATTCCCGTGATATATCTATCTATCTATAAAACCGTGCCCAAATGCTGCTCTAATAATCTTAGTTTTTTTATTTTAATTTTTAAATTTTTTTAATAGGTGGATTATATCTTGGGGGATAATCCTCTGGGGATGTCGTATATGGTCGGGTACGGCTCGCGCTACCCACGTCGGATCCACCACAGGGGCAGCTCGCTGCCCTCGGTCAGGGCCCACCCGGCCCGGATCGGGTGCAAGGCCGGAACAGCGTACTACCTCAGCCCAAGGCCCAACCCCAACACGCTGGTGGGGGCCGTGGTCGGTGGGCCCACCAATAGCAGCGACGCGTTTCCCGATGCGCGGCCCGCATTCCAGCAGTCGGAGCCCACCACTTACATCAACGCACCGCTATTGGGCCTCTTGGCCTATTTCTCGGCCCATCCAAACCCATCGGACTGGAGCTACGATTAAGAGAAATTAACCGGAGGAAAGAAAATATTTGGTGTAATTAGGATCCAAAATTTGGTATTAGGCTTTGTATTCATTTCGTAGTTAGTTAGTAGATTAATTCCATTCTTCCTCGGTAAAAGGAATCGAGGGATATGTAATGGGATTTTAATTGATGGTTTTATCTTGAAATGGTAGTAGTTACGGTGATTCTTCCAGTAATTTATGATGCCCCACTTGTTTAATGATGATGATAGTAACAAGAGATGATGATGATATTAGATAAGAGGAATTGTTTCTTGTGCAACAAATTTTGGATTCATTCCCCATGGCATGGCATGCGCAAGATGATGATTTATTTGGTCTTGCTTTGAAGCAATTCACTGCATGGGCTTTTGTCGTCATTGGCATTGCATTGGTCCCATTATTGGGGGGGTCAGGGGCTGTTGTGTGGTTGTATAATAGAAATTATGCGCAAAGTTTGCTGGTTACTTTTATGCGTAACATAGAAAGAGAAATAAAATAATACATAAAAAATTGATAATTACTAGGGAGTATAAAAATATTAAATTAGTATCTTCTATCCCTTCGTTATAAAAAAACGTTATGGGTTACAATTTTTTATGGAGGAGACCCCAAAAGAAAAGGCAACTACCTAAAGTCAATATAAGAAAATAGAAAGAAAGATAAGAATAAAACAAAATTTAAAGAAATTCATATCTCGAACTGTTGACAGTTAAAATAATCAGAAAATCATCAAACGCCTTTCTCTTTTAAATTATTTTAAAAAAAATTAAAAGCAAAATAATTTATACAAACCACCAACACAACCATTTCTTTTCAGTTTTCATGTATGAGAAAAAAAAAAAAGAAAAAAAAAGAAGAAGAAAACAAGCAAGCGAACAGTAAACAAATCTTTCACACAACCCCCTGTAAATTACGAAATCACACAACCCACCCATCTCCACTACACATACTAGTTATCATCACTGGCAACCTATCCTTCTGCTGCCCGCGCCGCCTCCTCTGCGCGGCCGCAGGCGGCGGCGGCGGTGGTAAAACCCTCCCATCCTGAAACAGCGGCCGTGGTCCACCATTTGCGTGTCCGCCGTACACGAAGTTGTCGCGGACCACCAGCACGTCGGCGCCGATGACTCTCCTCTCCACCTCGAGGAGATCCCCCAGCGACGTGGGCACCGCCGTCTCGTCCCGGCAGATTCGCCACCACCCGCTCCTCCCTCGCCTGGTGCGGCGGCGCCGCGCCCCTGACGGCCTTCCCGGCGCCTCTGCTAGCCTCCACCTTCCTCCGCCTCCGCCAACGGCTATATTCCGACGAGGAGGGCTTGTCGACCTTCGGATGGAGATCCCCATGAGGGTGCCGAGGGAGGTACTCCGGTCCTGGAAGAAGGAGCCTGTGGACTAAAAACAGTAAAAAAAACAAAAAAAACCACGGGTAATTAGGGAAGAGAGATGAGGGTATTCTTGGAATAATAGTAATGCAACAGTGTGCGAGGAGAGTTACGCTTACCTCTGTGTCAAGATCGGAGGAGGAGAGGGAGGAATTGGATGGAGAAGAAGGGATCAGGTCGGTATCCCGATCCATTAGAATTTTAGAGAGAGAGAGAGAGGTGGTAGGATTGAGGAATTGTTGGGAAAAGCTGAGATATATATATATATATATATATATAGACCGATTGGTGTTTGATGAAATGCCACGTATAACACTGCGAGTTTCTTTTTCTATATCTCCTTTTCTTTTTGAGGGGGAAGGAAGCGTTCCACTGATGTGATTATAGGAGCTGGTCAAAGTATATGATTGGCTAAGCACGGATATCTTAGTTAGCTTCTATACAACGAACTCAATGTTTGAGAAGCAAGATGAAGGACCAATTGGACCCCCCCACCCCCCACACACACAAAAAAAAAAAGAAAGAAATTTTTTGTTTCCGTACATTCATGAGTTTTATTATTTGCTGAGCTTGCTAAATATATATTATCATATAGGATAAATATGAATCCAAGAACCCCTATTTTAGAGTGAGCAATTAGCTAACCTGCCTAACTTTGACTTTGGGTTATAGCTTGTAGCTAGATTTTTATTATTCTGGACATATCGAGGCTAATTGGGACTTAAACCACACTTATAGCTATAATATTGGCATATGGAGTTAAGCAGTAGATCCTATTGTAATGTAAATAGAAATATTTTAGTGGGCATTCAAATAATCATATGATAGGGATAGGAAGCCCGTTGCTTTCAAGTGAATTACTTTAAATGTTGGCTTATTTTCTAGTTTATGTCAGGAATATAATATATTTTGGAAACATCATAAAAGACTGGTAAATGAGCTGCTGAAGAGCGAACCAAATCAATGAAATTCTTTTGTTGGAAAAGTAGCAACTCTTAACCTGGCACAAAACCCATTAGCAAAAGGTAGAGAGAACTAGTGCTCATGAAGAGGAGTGATTCGAATACAAAAGGCAAAGGTCTGACACATGATGAGGGTGAGGGCAAGTTGGTCTGCAACCTTGGCTAATCATACACATACCAGCACTATGCCATGATCCCAAGTAATGTTAATTCCACATGACTCTGCTGTGGATCATCTGCAGCCTTGACTGCCTGGAATGCCCAGCAGTTGGAGTACTTGGCATCCCCTCTTTGGCTGTGGGTCATCTACTAAGTTTGTAGGAAACTAGCATGGGGGGCTGTCTTTGTATTACTATGATGATGAAAGTTGTCAGAAACTTGGGAAGGCAGTCACCCAAAAGTGATGTCTCTCTTGGATCTTGCGAAGTGTAGAAGGTATGAAGTCGCTTGTGTGGGTTCCTTGGGGCTAAGTTCATTTGGGTTGCACGTGATGTTGGTGAAGAAGTTTGGGGATACGTATGAGGATTAAATGATCGTGTTTTAATTTTCTTATGATTAGATGGCAATCAGTTTTATCCTTTTCACTATGTAAAAGACAATTTATGATCGAGAGGCATAATTACTTTCCAAATGAGTATATGAAATGTAGTTCTTTTTACATGAACTTCCAAAGTGGATCATTAAGAGCATGACCTCAAGTATTATTTGCATCCGAGTATGATACACCTTAGCATAGTTACAGCGGTCCAACGTAGCTCATCCCATTATGATTTAGGAGTCAAAAGAAGCATCAAAGATGCTACAACAAGTCCTTTGATAAACATTCTCCTAAAGAGCCCCTTTTACTGCTGCAGTATAACTTCATGGATAGTGTTTTGATGACTCGCTATTGGAAATCATCTCCAGATTCATCTGAAGACTCTTCCAGTGTGACGCCAGACTGGTTATCCTCTTCGCTTTCTGAGGCTTTGGTGGTCATCCTGCTCATTGCTACCGTTTTGCTTGCCCTCTGAGAGCGGGTAATGGCCAAGTTAGGAGTCATTGGGACTTCAGGAATGGATGCATCGTCGTCTTCGTCGTCTCCATCAGAAGAAGAAGAAGAAGCAGCTTCACGCCTTGCTCTTCTCCGGGCTGGAGCCGTTCTCGCCGACCTTGGTGCAGGAGTTGGTGGCAGGACTGTTTTTGTATCTAATTTGAAGTTCTCGTTCCATCCTAGCTTACCTAGAGATAACACATCATATGGAAAACAGATTGTTAAAAGAAAATGTGTGAGGTTGCAGACTGCGTTCAGAAACTCAAGTTTGAATGACAAACTAATCAAAGGATAATGTCATACCCAAGATTGCATCAATCTTGTCCTGTGATAACTCCTCGTCTGGTTGTTCATCTAGAGATTTAAGCCGTGTTGCCATTCGAGTCAGTTCTTTGACAAGTTCCTTGTCAGCAGATACTGATGAAATCATGTGATTGAACAATCCTCTCATGCACTTGATTGCTCTTTGTTCTGAATGCCGGAACTGCAACATCACAGCTATTCTGCACAGTGCCACAACATATGCTTTCCCAGCAGGTGTCTTCTTCTCAGGGCAACTTGCTACCTAGGAGTGCAGATGGAACAAATCTTTAAGGAATGATACTACTACGGAGACAAGTAAAAAGAGCAATATAATTGTCTGTATGAACGATACTTCTTGGGTGCGTCTCACAGTCATTTTATCCATTTCATATGTCTAACACCAAAGATTTGTCAGCAAATTACCTCTGCAGCAATGCGAATGGCTAGCCCCTCCTCCCCACTGTCAAAATATTCTGGCTGCATAGAATTCAAAAGGTCATCAGAAGACCTTTGTGAATGTTCTTCAGATTCTTGCGAGAAGAGAGGAGCTTGTATCATCTGCAGCATGAAACGCCCAGCTTGGACTGCACGCTTTCTCATTTTAGAAACCACAATGGTGGAACCTCGAAAATTACCAGATATGCCTGGCCACATGTGTCGCATGACTGGAATAAATGCTCTTGAGACACATCTCTGGAAAGGAATGATTATATCAATAATTGGGAGGTATGTTGGATGCTTTTGCAGTTTGACAGAGCCTTAACTTACCTTGTGATTGCATGATAGAGCTGGATAATGATCGAAGAAAGCAGATAAACATTGCTTTAACCTGTGCAAATATAAAGTAGTAGTGAGAATCTTACAGTATAAATATTTTTTAAAAGAACTTGAGTGAAAGAATGGATGTTAACCTTCGTAGATCTTTAGTTTCATCACTAAAATACAAGCTAATAAGCCTAGATAAGATCATAGGATGTAGGTCAGCAGATATGCTTGGGTAGTTCTCACTTAGCAGAAGGAATTTTGCGAACCCTTCTCCAAGAATAGCAATAACATTGTCATGATTGTCATGATCATCACCTTCAACACTTACTTCCCAATCATCTTTATCAAGTCTAGAATATAAGAGATCGAGCAATCCAGTGGTTACATCATCTTTTAACTCAGATAAATTTACTGAATTAAAATGTTTCTGCTGATCACAAGAATGTGGTAGATCTATTCCAATAGCTTTGTCAACCTCTTGAGGAGTATGTCGTGTGGCAAGATCAATTAATCCTTTACACGCCATACTACTAACTGGAGAAGGGCCATTTATAAAGGACAGGCGCAACTGATTTACTAGCTCTGCACTTGGTGTCCTTTCTAACAGCCCAAAGAGACAAAGGCATCTTGCAGCAACTCTCTGTACATCAGCATAAACATGTTTGGCCTGCATTACGTAAGTAGCAGAAATCGTAAATCTAGTATACCAATCCTGGAAAATTAGAGCACTTTATGGACAACAGTATATCTGTGAAAATGCCGCTTAATAATGCTTACTGCTGGAAGCAATAATGAGTGAAGCAGCTCTGAAGGTTCAACAGCTTTCCCTTTCAGACACCAGATGGAATCAACGTTTTCTAGAAGAAAACCAGTCACTGCAAGGCAATGCATCCACTGCATGAAATCAGCAGTTCTATCCCTGCAGGGCCGAGCAAGCTCCTCAACTACACTGGTGACAACCTCTTCAAATTCACCCGCAGAAGCATGCACTTTCCTAGCCAATTCTGACACTGCTCTGGCCCAACTTGTATCTCCACCAAGACTGACTCCATCTCCAATGGCAAGCTTGTTCCCGTCATCATCAACTTCATATTCGAGAGGCCTGAGCAAAAGGTCATGCGCAAAAGCACCTGCAACTTTCCTGTTCATGGTATCTGAAAAATCGAGCATTGCACCAAGAAGTAACAGCTGTCGGGATATGAATCGATAATTTGAGCCTGTAATGGCAGATTGCATCATTCAGAAACTATTAATACTTTGTAAGAAATTGATCTATCAGATACAATTATTGTTAAAGCTGCCCAAGGACTTGGTCTTACCTGCAGAAAGGTGCGCTTTTACCAAACTAACATAATCAGAAATAGTCCTTGGAAGGATTTCCTCTAAAGTGTCATTGTTGTCTGAAGCTTCCGATGCATATACTGCTGCTTCAGCACCTGTAGTAGTTGCAGCCTCAGAGCCTTTTGCCTGTTCAATGAATGGTTCACGGGAGGATCAGCAGATGCATGAACAAATAGCCAGTGTGATCTTAAAGGGTAATGACTAATGATTGTGCAGCAAATTAATGTCGTAGAAAGGGCTAAAAGGATGGTAACAATGATAGTGGAAGCAAAGAAGTCCTAACCAATCCTGAGTAATACCTGCAGTCAGATATAAGTCAAATAAAAACATATAGACCTGGAACATCATGCTTGAAGACATTTATGCTCACAAACTTATGCCATTGCGAACACAAAATGAGAATTACTAATCCAGTATATCCTTATACTTCAATAGGTTGATACTTAAACGTTAAAAGAGCTAACTGACTCCAGCTGGGCTGAGAAAACATTGTCAGTGTGCTGAGAACACATTGAGTCACAGATACTTGAACTAGAGACAAAAACCTTAAGCAGTCTGTCAGTCTCCTTCCGAGAAATTTGCAAGTAATAAAATGGATGCTTCTTATTAATAAGAGACCTACTATATATAACTTAGAATCTGATCATCTCCTAGAGTTGAAGTTCTAAGGATATAAAAGTATAAAACCTCATCGTTTAAATGGTAACTGTCATGTTCGTGGCGCACATATTTGAGTTAAATGACATCGAAAGAATATTACATCTGAAAGTTATAAAAAACGTATTTCAAAGTAAAATCAAATTATGCTTCTTACTTGAGCTTCAGCTTGCAAATGCTTGCACAGAGTTTTCCAATAAAGAGCAATCTCTGCATCCATTAGCTGATCATCGGAGGTGCATTCTCCTAATATACATTATTACAGAGTGTTAAGCTGAATTCATCAAGCAAAAGAAAAAGAAAGATTACCCAGATATAAACACATAATCAGAATTTGCAGAAAACAAGTACATATCAATGAGCAAACAGCATTACAAAGAGTGAATGAAGTGATGCTTTAAATCACGGAGATATTAAAAAATACCCTCGCTTTCATTATGTGAATCCAAGTACTGCCTAATACGCTGACGTTCTTGCACTCTCACCATCCCATCCTTTAGGAGGGCTTCCATTACAGCTTCTCCAACTGACTCATAGGTCTCTACATCAAGAAATCTAAGAAGGGCAATTGGGTCGCCCCCACAGCACTTTGAAAGCCACTCATCCTTCAGCATCTTCAAACATTCTTTCGTTACAGAAGGAGATCTGTCCGAAAGCCCCCTCTGAAGAAGAGTAGTCCTATGCTTGATGCTGAAATGCAAATTTGCAATATGCAGATAGTTAAACCATGGCATTACAGAGTCTCATTGGAGTTTGGTTCCATAAAAGTCTCATTACCTAAGACTTTGAAGAGGAAATTTAGTCGCCAGGACACAGTAAGCTGCTTTACGGACTGACTCACTCACATCAAGTGTGGACCCAATAATTGCCTCCAGTGTGGCATTAGAAGGTGGCAGAGATAGAACTATTGTTTTACGCGCCTCCTTCACATTTCAAATTTATGTACAATTAAGAAAAAGATCAGCAAAACTGGGAGGACTAATGGAAAATTTTGAGAGAGCTTACAGTATTTTGCTCTTGAGCTAGAGTCTGGAGGAAGATATCAACAATGTCCCCGTCTTCCCCATCATTCGCAAAGCGTGAGAGTGCACGGACTGCAAAGGCACGGATGGCGGGGATTTTGTCCCCAACCCGAACCTTCATGCTATCTATCACTTCATCCCACACCTCGTTACTAACCTCAGCATCGTCAGGCAACCTCATTATAATCTACAAAAGATGTGTCGTATATTAGCAGTTTGAACTATATCACACAACAAAGCGCACATATTTTGCTTTATCGTTTTATTACCATGATTAATTTGAAGAAGCGCTACAGTAGAACTAGGTTTTCTTTAAGATTACATGATATAATACAATAGTTAACCTAGATCATAATTTCGGCGAACAAGTCAATTTTGGACGAAATTAAATCTAGAGGTGACTCTTGAAACGAAGAGAAAAAGATCTACAAAGCTGAGACGCCTTAGATCCAGAAATTTGGGGGGAGAAACGGTCATTTACCTCCGAAATGATCTGGCATGACCGAAACCTAGCCGGACGGTGAGATGCACCGGCAGCAACGAGGAGGAACCGAAGGAACTCCTCCAGGAAGGTGTCGCAGGCGGCGAGATCCTTCTCGTCGCGGCGGGAGCCGAACGCGGAGACGAATCGGACGATGCGCTCGGAGGAGAGGGTGCGGCGGGGGAAGTCGAAGAGTGGGGTTAGGGCTTTCACGAAGGCGGCGAAGAAGGTAGAAGAGAAGGAGGAGCGGAGGGAAGAGAGCTCTTTTAGCTTTCGAGGTTGGACTGCGTGGGAGAGACGGCATTCGTCTAGGATTCGTGCGATCTCGCGAGGTAGGCGCTTGTCTTCTATCTCGACTTCCGCCATTCTTGCGAGATGAATCTCTCTCTCTCTCTCTCTCTCTCTCTCTCTCTCTCTCTCTCTCTCTCTCTCGCTCTCTCTCTCTACAGTGTGGCACGGAATTTTGAGTTCAAGATGGGCGGGAAAAGCTTCATCAAATGTTGCAAAAGTATGGATCCGACGACCACATTCGGATTGGATCATATAGTGGGCTTCTAATCTCTAGAGCCCAATGGGCCTACTATTATCCACTCCTCAGTCCACATCACTCGCACTCGACACTCGTAGCCTCGCAGGCGAAGGCGATGAGGCCGAAGCATTTTATCTCTTCTTCCCCCAAAATGGTGACTTCGGCGGCCGCTTCCAAGATACTGCTCTCCTCCACCCCCTCCTTGAACCACCGCCGCGCGCTGACATGCTCCGCCTCGCGCCTAGTGCCGCACCCGCCTGACCTCATGCGGTGGGTGAAGAGAGAAGGCGGCTTCGTCCACCCCGGGCTCAAGATAGCCGACCACCCCTCCCATGGACTCGGGGTCTTCGCCGCCGATGCAATCACTACCGGGTCGGATCTCATCGTCCTCCCGAACCACCTCCCACTTCGCTTCCACCCGTCGACCGGTAACGGCAATGACGGGGCCCACTCCGCTCTGGTCCAATTGGCTACCCGAGTACCCGGTAATAGATTTCCTTTCTACTAATACTTTTGCTTAGTTTGTATTAAAGTGGATCTTTTGATGCTAGAGTTCTTTATACTTCAAAAGAAAAATAGGATTTTTATGCAATATAATCGAAAGGGAATAAAGGATACAGTGAAGGAAAATCACTCTCCATAACCACACCTTCCCTTAACTATTCGTTTGATGATTTAGGAAGAAGGCTGTGATATAGGTGTGTAACTCTTATTGAATTGTTATTGATGGGTGATTGCAATACATTGGAACAAAGTTGCAGATTCTAGTAGTATAATGCAGTAACTTTCTATTTCGGCAATTGGGTTATACTCAGTTTTTAGAATTGGACCCTGTGGGAGCATGTGACAGAGGAACTATGGGCAATGAGATTGGGCTTGAGGCTTCTCCAGGAAAGGGCAACAGTTGGCTCCTTTTGGTGGCCTTACATCAGTAACTTGCCGGAAGCTTTCACCGTTCCTATCTTCTTTCCCGGGGATGACATAAAGAATTTGCAATATGCTCCTCTTCTATACCAGGTTGTATAATCGTGTGCATAGTGGAACTAATTTAATCCATATCCTGGGTCTTTATTTCCCAAACTAAGACAGTGGAATTTATATATTCTTCAGGTAAATAAGAGATGCCGCTTTCTTCTTGACTTTGAGAAAGAAGTCAAAATTATACTTGATGATGTGACCTCAAAGGATCATCCTTTTGCTGGTCAAGATATAAAAGCGTCATCTCTTGGCTGGGCCATGTCAGCAGTTTCCTCTCGAGCATTCCGTTTGCATGGTGAAATCCTTCCTGATGGAAAGCACTCTGAGGCCCCTATGCTGCTTCCGCTTATTGATATGTGTAACCATAGCTTTAACCCAAATGCTCGAATTGTTCAAGAACAGAATGCAAGTAGCCCAAATATGTCAGTTAAGGCAAGTTCATCCAATATTGCTGATAGATATGTGTATTGATACCCTTTTTGTTGTTTGCTAAGTTTCATATATTTAAATATTCCATATAATTTTTCTGATTTACACAGGTTGTAGCAGAAAATCAAATTGAGCCAGACATGCCAGTAACACTAAACTATGGTTGCTTAAGCAATGATTTATTCCTACTTGATTATGGTTTTGTAATTCCATCAAACCCATATGACCAAGTTGAACTGAAGTATGATGGTACTCTTCTTGATGCTGCAAGTATGGCAGCTGGAGTTTCTTCTCCCAATATTTCATCTCCAGCTAAGTGGCAGCAGGAGATCTTAGCACAGCTAAATCTGCAGGGGGATGGAGCTATTCTTAAGGTCTCTTATCTCAACTCTTCTCTACTTCCTTTCTGTGTCGGAATACAAATTGCAAGTGCAGATGGACTATTCCCATCTATATTATTAAGTTTTATGTTGCAGTAACCTCACTTTGGTTTATGTCAGGTAAGCTTAGGAGGTCCTGAGTTGGTCGATGGTCGCTTATTGGCTGCTTTGCGGGTGCTTCTTACAACTGATGTCAAGACAGTAGAGAGGCATGATCTGAGCACTCTAATGTCATTAAGAGAGGAACCTCCTTTGGGTTCTTCCATTGAAGCTGCAACACTCCGAACCGTTATTGCACTTTGTGTTATTGCGCTTGAACATTTCCCCACGAAGATAATGCAGGATGAGTCTGTGTTAAAAGCAGGTGCATCCTATTCAACTGAGTTAGCCGTCCAATTCAGAATGCAAAAGAAACTGATGATCATAGATGTGATGCGAAAGCTTACTCAGAGGGTTAAGATGCTATCTGCAGAAAAACCTACCGCCTAAGTTGTTCGCTTAACTAAATTCAGCTCGTGGATTGCAGTCTGACCACTATTTTTTTGTGTACCTTAATTTTCTTGCACTTCTCTTGAATCTAGCTTTTGTTTTTTAGCTGAAACATAGAGCTCCAATTTGCTGAAGCTCTGGAAACACTTGCTGAATGGCTGTTTAAGTTCAAGTAGAAAATTAATGATAAAGCTATTTTCCCCATTTCAGCTTCTTTTGTTTTTTTTTTCAGTATAGGAAATTCCCTTATTCCCTTGTTGTGCTCTCTTGTTTTGTATGTTATGGTTGGATATCTCAATTGTTTGGGCAAGTGTCATAATTAATCTGCAGATATAATCTTGTTATTATCTGAAATCATGGCTTTCATGATGCAAGACAGAGAGGTGGTGAGACAGGGCTTCATGTTCATTGCCGAGTTTTGCTCCAAAGAAAGGAATAAAAGCAATTGAATGTTGAGAAAAATCCCATACAAATCAAAAGGACATAACAAAGTCTTTTGATTAGATAAATTTACAAGCACAGGATATTTCTCTCTTGTTCTTCTTCAAGCAAATATTTCATGCATGCATCTCAGTAGGCAGGGATCGAGAAATTATACATGCTAACTAAGAACCAAAGCTCATGGAAGACATAGGAGATCCATGAAATCTTAAACTACTTTCTTCTCTACCATCTAAAGCTTTACAAGAGAGGGATTGAGTCATACGACCAAAACAAGAGAAAAACAGGGAAAACTTCCTCCATTACTACTTCTTTCTCAATCCTTCTAATACTTCTCAGATCCCGACAGAGATTTCTCGGCCTATCTGCCCTAACGGCGACGGCGATCGCTGCCGTGATTCGTCCTTGCGAAAGACGGGCCTTATCTCGAAAACCTGAGGCTGCTCGAGTTGACCTTTGATCTTCTTATACTCTTGCTTAATCTTCCTCACTTGGCTATGGATTAGCTCATGCACGTCCTTCTTAGTCATCTCCTCCTCTCCTCTCACTTGTCCATGGACGCTCTCCATATCTATAACTGGGAACAAAGAAATCTTCTCACTTTATTCCTTTCTCGATCTATCTCTTACTACTTCTTATAGATCATAGGATGGAAAATAAAGATAGAATCATTATTGAATGTTATAAAGTCAAATGTAGATTTAAAACAAATTAATGCGGAGAAAAGCAGGTACTTACGTAGAAAATATGATCCAGTGTCTTGTATGAACCAATGTCTTTTACGGAATCCTAAATACAGGTTGAGACTTTCCAACCCGACGTTACTAGGATTATCATGCGTTGACATTTGGCAGTTGGGAGAGGGGGTATTGAAGTACGTCGGCAGCTGTACGGGTCAACGCATTGAACATCGACTAATTCTAATCCCCCCCCCCCCAAAAATTGCACGCGTATCCTATCTTCGGTGTTCACGCAATAGGAAACGGTGAGCCAAAAGTTATCCAATTTATAAAAAAATAAAATGTTATCCAATAGTGGACCAAGTAAAACTAGGTTTTGATCAAATCTTGGGCTAAGTAAACAAGTTTAACCGGTGAAAGGGGCAAAGAATTAGCACAAGGTGATTAATTAAAATTTAGCTTTGACCAAAATAATTTTTATATTTGGAAAAAGATCAACCATGCCATAGGCACCGAGTGTGCCGAAGTAGTCGGGTGCCCTAACCTTCGGGAGGGAGGAAAAAAAATCGAGAGAGATACAAATCTGAAATTTGAGTTTTTAACCAAAAAAATTTCTCGGTTTTTCTTTCTCCCTTCCTCAGGCTAGGACACTCAACGCGGCCAGCACACCTCGTGCCGATCAGCATATTCATCCATGAAAAAAATATAAAAAAATCCTTTTATTCTTGCGCACCATTTCCATACTGCTATAGCATTTTATTAGATAGGCCAATGTGTTTTTAAGTTGATAGTTCAATTGAATAATCCAAAACCTATAGTGGGGATGGGGCTAGAAATAACAGCAGATAGAGAGGGTACCTTAAAATTTTAGGGGGTAAGGTTTCTTTTCTTCTTCTTCTTCTTGTTGTAAACAGATAACTGTTCACATCATCTAAGGATGAATCAATCTAAACCGAAGTGGACCCAAATAGAAAGAAACAAAGACATCCACCAACTAAAATCTCTCTTGCTGATTGCATTTATTGCCAACATTTTGAGAGGAGAGATAGAAGATTGGATTCCTCGTCGATTGGCAAAATCCAGCCATCTTCATGGACTAAAACTAAGGCTCCCTAGAAGAAGACTTGGAACAACTACTACCAAACCCTGTATGAATCTTTGAGACTACCCCCAACCACTTCCAATTGTGCATGCATTAAAAAAAAAATAATAAAATAATAATAATAAAGAAACCTTGTCTTCTAAATTTGTAGGCTATCTACCTCTTTTGAATTGTCTCGTTGCTGCAATAATTTCCTTAGCCGCGTACACACTTGCTAGATCTCTAGTCTCTCTCTAGGTCTACAAAAACTTAGTCTAACTTTTAATAATTTATTAGCAGTTTAAATTGTACGCTTTTTAATTATTTTTTTCTTATGGATAGTACGTAATCTTGAGGGGAAATATATATATTTAGAGCCCATCTAGACCTCCTAATCGATCCAAATCCGGCCCATTGATTTCGTTGGTTGTAATAAATTTATTGTTAATTGATTAGGGCTACTATTAACTACTTAGGACTTAGTAATATTGGTAGATAAATCCTCTTTCTCTTATATATTTTTTTTTATGAAAAAAGCATGGAATATTTATGATTTACTGGATCAGGGGGAGTGCTAATTAAAAACACATTCCAAATTATATGCTAGTCTTTCTTTTCTATCATTGTGAATTTTGTGGTTATTGGTCGTCCGCCCTTCGACACCTCTATTGTGACTAATCGCCGTTTTTATCTTCTCTACGTCATCATCTTCATTTGTGCCGTCTTTTGTAATCTTAATCATACTGTCTTTTCTCTTGACAATTGTATGTTGGTTGTATCGATAGAACTATAGAAATAAGTAGGAGTGCGGGTTACTTCATTCCCCCATTTTTCTATTCTTCATTTGTTTTTTGTTTGTTTTTCTTTTGTCTATCATTTGGCAGTGAGTTGCACGTCAAACCTTTTTATACTTGTGCTATATTTTAGTAGTTAAATGTATCGGACATCTTTAGACTCGACAAGTCTTTTGTTGTGCTTCCTCTATAGCATTGCCGACCACTGCCAAGTAGGAAGTCCGTCTCTAAGGCAATCAACATTCCACCCTCCAATTCCATATGTGAATGAGAGCTTATTTTACTTAATGCTTTGCTTTATTATCAATCACCCTAAGTATAGAGTTTGCTTTATTTACACATGTTTGTTGACTTCTTATATCTTATTTAAATCCATTAAACTTGGCAATTAGTTGCCCAATGCCACAATTTGAGAGTCAACTCCATCCCTATTATTACTTTGATCTTTGATTTATCTCTTCCGATTTAAGCAAGTGGAGCTAAGGATGAATTGGCATGGCATTTGACACGACAAAAATAGTAAACAAATAAAATTATGTACTAAATTAGAATCCGGTCCATGGCATCATTACATATAGGTGGATTAATCGGGTTGACTTTTGAACATCCTCCCAGTTTGTTGACCTCTCATGGTTGACCTACTAATTTATTAGCAGATTTGATTAGCGAAGGATTAAGCTCGGTCTGGTGCGCGCCGTAACGCGTTATCGTGCCAAGTTTGGAATATTTACACCATCGACTACGTGTAACGCATGGCTTTGAAACATAGCCGTCTTCAACACGTTCTTCTCACGTGCTCACTAACTCCCTTTTTTTATTATTTTTATTATTATTTTGACATCAAAAATAACGTTATCTGCTACTCACCTGCTGTTTTGTTCATATGAATTATAATGACATGATAATTATAGTCCTGTGACACATTATTAGCTACTCATAAACTTTTATTTTTTATTTTAAAAAAAAAAGAGAGGAAATGTTTAAATGATAAACCCTACATTTTTATTATTTTTTGATTCAAAATTAACTTAACGGTTAACTATTTTCAAAAGGAAATCTATCAACAAAAATAAATCTAAAATACATAGATCTTTGATTGAAATATGGTTTAATAATTTAATCAACCCAGTTAAATAAATTACATAAATAACATAAGAAGAACGTCACATAAAAATTATGTAAATAAATCAAAGGACAAGTTATAGAATGTTCAAAGATGGCGTGTTAATTGGAATAACACAATCTATATCATTCTTGTCATGTCACCTAATTATATTCTACTGCGCTTCTTATAATTTGGACTGTGATTGAGATTTGATGTCGGCCAATCTCATTCGAATCACTTAGTGCGTGTCGACCTATCGATCACACACGTATTATTCCTACCGGCCTATATATTCAATCTCTTTGTATACGATCTAAATTATAATCAAAGTCGTCGAATACGTTGCAACCGACATGGACAAGTCAACGGTGATCAAAACCCCCAACTTGAGTAGATATTCACAATCAAAGATTAAGACTTTGTGGCACCTACTATTTGGCACTAGTATACCACCCTAGTGCTCATCGACCAGGGTCGCTGTCTTGATTAAGATGCGTCTCGTCATCTACCGGACAACATCTAGTGAAGATCCAGTTGTAATCCTGACCCACTATTTGTCTGGGGATAAAAACTTTCCAAAAGAGCGCGTTAATTCTATCATATTGGAGTTGAAACCCACAAAGTTTGGGCCCCCTGAAAATTATTGAATACCGCTGTATGGGGGTGGGGTCACACACTCCAAGTGGAAGAAGTAAATTTGCAAACGAGTGTAATTTTGCGTGGCAATATTTATTTATTATATATATATATATATATAATATAATCTTTATCACTGACTTTTGTTTACTTTCTTATCTTCTTTGGTTTATCTTCTAGAATTTTTTTGACAAAAAGAATTTAAAAAAGAAAAGAAAATCTAGAATGCTTCGGTCTGTCAGCCGTCATTTTGCTTGAGGCCACATGATTGGGTGATCATGAAGGGAGCACGCGGCGCAGTTAAAGGGGCAATCATTATGTAAAATGAAAAAGAAGAAAGAATTTCATAAATATTATTTCGTTTTATTTGTGAGGGAAATAGGGGGTTTAAGCTTATCCATTCGTTGTAAGGATTAGTTAGAGAGGGAGTATTATCATTATAAAGAAGTTTGGGCTCTTAGAAAGTATCGATCAGTTCCCGAAAGTCAGAAAAAAGAAACAGAAGAATAATGCCGGGATCACAAAAGTCACTTTTCGACGGCGATATACGCGGCCGTGTTCGCGTGTCCGCCGTATCCCTGGCCGTGTCAGAAACCCGGAAGTGAGATGGGAGAAACCACGGCGAAGCGAGAGGGAATCAAACGCGCTTTGTCTTCTTCCTCCATTACGGGCCCACTTGGCCTTTTTAACTTACTCGACAACGACGACAACTACTCCCATCTCTCCTCCGAAACTCTCACCCCCCTCTCTCTATATATAATCATCCATATCGTCTGCTGTTTCTATAATTAGATCGAGCGATAACCCAACGGCCACAAACCAAGAAGCAAAGGAAACGAGAAACCCCACCCCCTCTCTCTCTCTCTCTCCTCGATCCTATCCGCTAATTTCGGAGCAAAACAGGGGACTGCCTATAAAAATTTGGTACCTTTTCTTCTTTTCTGTAAGCGAAGAAGGACGAAGATGGTTTGCTTGGTGGCTCGCCAGGGCAGGGAGTTGCAGCGCTACACCAGCGGCGGCGGTCGTCTCGTTGTGGGGTGAGTTATTTTCCCGTTAATTCTCGATCTAGTTCGTTGTAAAGATCGAATCTTTCCGCTCCTAAATCTTACTCAATCTTCCGGTTTCTGAGCAGATGCATCCCTTACAAGTTTAGAGACGACAAGCCATTCGATATTGATGTCGAGGAGACGGTAGAAGTTCTAGTCATTACTTCGCAGAAGGGGCATGGGATGATGTTTCCCAAGGTAACCAATTAATGCAAACTAATTTTTTTTTAAAAAAAAAATTGAAATTTTGCTTCTTTGTATCTTACGAATCTTTGGTATCATCAAACAGGGAGGTTGGGAGATCGATGAAAACATAGACGAAGCTGTTCTTCGAGAGGCATTAGAGGAGGCCGGTGTTCAAGGAGATGTAGAGGCTCGTCTCGGTAACTGGAGATATAGGAGCAGGAGATATGATCAAATCTACGAGGGTGTCATGTTCCCTTTGAATGTCACCAAGGAGCTACTCCAATGGCCAGAGATGGCAGTGCGCAAGAGGAAATGGGTAAGTAGTAGAAATATATGTATTCTTCTCCATTAACGAACAAATGGAAGAGCTTGTGCTAATCTTTCAACTCTCTGTTTGTGAAATTTATAGGTGACAGTGGCAGAAGCAAGAGAAGGATGCCAGCATTTGTGGATGAGGGAAGCACTTGATAGATTGGTCTCTCGTCTGTCAAATTCGTGTAGACAGAAGACTATCTTGGCATAAAAGTACTTCTCAATTTGGCTGTACATACTAGCAAAAACTTACAAAGATTTAGAGTTGGAAATTGTTGGAGAGAAGGAAATGTAACAATTTGTGCAGAGTCTAAGGACTTCAAATTGAATGGAACTGATGAGTTCTCAACTCCAAATTGGAGCCAATCTGTGCTTGTTGTGATGAAATTGTTAGCTCTTACAAAACCTCTCCATTTTCTTCTGTGATTAAGAGGAGATTATCCCACCGTAGTTTGTATGTAGATGGTAACCATCCTTGTCTCATGTTTCATTTTCAAGAACAGGGTGGAAATAAGAAATTCTGCTTAAATGCATGATACACACCACCACCACCATTATCTTAATTCCCCACTAGACACTCTGATTAAGACTTGAAAGGGACTTTCCTACCTTTTTCTCTTTTAATTTGTAATAAGTAATTTCTCTCTCTAATCAATAATTTATAGCTATTATTGGTATAATTAGGACATGAAAGCTACTCTCAGCTCCTGTCCACATAAATGGATAAAGGAGCACACGGATTTGGTTCATCCTGATCTGTACTGCTTGGTCTGAGATTGTCGTTCGGTGCAAGGTAACGCATTAATGGCGTCATGTTGCGTGTCGGCACTGCTCCGAGTTAGCAGCGACAACTTTTTACCCAACTTAGCTAACCGGACACCAGAATCAGACAACTTTTAGATGAGTTTAAATTTGATACCATCAGAACTCACCCGAAATGAATCCGGCTAAACCTAACTTGGGCCCGACTCAGCCCCAGCATAATTTAGCAACAGCCTGTCCGTCGGAACAATAGATCCTCCTGATAAACCAACCAACTCTAGTTGGTATGTAGCTTTTCCGTGATCGAGGAAGTTATAGGTTCAACTTCAACCTCAAACAATATTATGAAGAAATTGTTTGATAGTTGGTGGTTTGATGGCCTGGCTTGATTTAATTGATGACTCGATAGTACATTTAGGTTGGAGGAACTGTTTGGCAACGCAATAGTTTGGAGCAGGTCTCTGTGGCGTTTGATTTGAAGCAATTATTCGGTAATTTATATAGCTTAAAATCTAGACTAGATAACTAAAAGTTCGGTGAAGCCTAACTGCCTCTGTATCTTTAGAAAGAGTTAAACTATTTGTTCATTCCATATCTAATATTTCGGCTCATGAATGATAAAAAAAAAAAAAATCCTCCTGATAAATAATTTTATGTTTCGGGGATGACATTGACATCGTTTTCTTGACTTTAGTGGATAATCATATATAATAAGTAGATATAATAGAATTCATAATAATTAAATAATCAGTTTCATGTTAATGATTAAAAAAATATATTTTTATAAATCTACTCGTCCTTTTTGCTTTTGGAAAATTTATAATTTATATTTGTTTTTGGAAAATTTATAACTTGACTCCTCCTTTTTGCTTTATAATTTTTATTTAACACCTAAGTTTACTAAAAAATAAATATTTTATTATAATATATAAAATAATTTATAAATATCAAATTATCCATATTTTATTTATTTGTTTATCTTTCCAAATAAGAAGAAAACAACGATGAGGAGAAAGAAAAATGATGAAAGATGGTGGCGGAGATAATGACGAAGTGAAAGGATATAAAAAATGAAAGAGAATATTAGATATATTTTGGTAAATTGGTTGATATTAATTAGTTAAAATAACATCGTAGTATTAGATGAGAATTATAGAGAAAAATGAAGGATCAATTCATAAAATCTTAAAAATAAGATGTGAATGTATAAAATAGATAAAATATACGGTGTGATTTATAAAAATCTCTTAAAAAATTATTATTTCCGAATAGGACCCATTACAACTAACAGAATCAAAGGAAAACACTCAACGTATATATATATATATAATATATATAATCACTAACAATTACCCCACGCATCTATCTATGTATCATCCGACGATAGCAGAGTTAACCAGAAACTACGATAGAAGCCAAGTGGCCGAATACGGTTTAAAAGGAAGAACCAAATCTCGATGACGCCGCGGCCGTTCCCTATCAAGTATCTATCTTAACTTTGCTCGACTCTTCCCCCTTTTCTTTAGAATCTGATTCTCAATCTTTTCTCTATGTTGTAACTTCACAGGCATAGTTGGAAGCTCGCACACACATTACATTAATGCCAACTATCCTGATGACTCGTTCTTGCTTCCATTCCACTCCACTCAATCGGAATAGGAGAGCCCAACCCCCAGATAAATTAAAAGAAATTTTACAAATCACACCCTCAATTTTGTGCTTATTATCTTTCCCTACTGTAAACTGTAATAAAAGTAGAATCCAGGTTGTGATTCCTAAATTTCCCTCGACTCAAACAGAATATATTAATATGCCTTGTAGCTTTAAGCAAAGAGCCTACCCCGCTCTCCACTATCCTCGGCTCTCTCTCTCTCTCTCTCTCTGTCTCTCTTATATTCCTTTCTCTGGGAGCTTCTTTTTCTTCCAGCTCCGAGCTTTAATAATGGCGTCGTCTGCCGCTCATGGTATGTTTCCTTTCTCTTGAAACCATACAGATAGATAGACAGATCGATAGATGAGATAACTTTATTCGATTTTTGTAGAAGGGAAAGAAGAGGCGATGGATATGTACGCCGGTGATCTAACTCCACTCCAAAAGCACGTAGCCTTCTTCGATAGGAATAAAGACGGCATCATTTATCCCCGGGAGACATACCAAGGTTAAGACTAGTTACTATTTAGTGCTGGCTAATTTGGAGAATAATTAGACTATAATTATTGGCTTTTACTTGTTAGGGTTTCGTGCCATCGGGTGTGGCGTTGCGTTATCCGCTGGGAGTGCTCTGCTCATCAATGGCTTCCTCGCCCCCAAAACTCGCATCGTTCTCTCTCTCTCTCTCGCTCTAAATTTTTGGTTGTTTTAAAAAGTGCGCTTAGTTCACTACTAGAAGATTCTTACTTGAGTTAGTGATCTCCATTAATGATCCAAAAAGATTAAGAGAAAGTTACTAAAATCATTCATTCCTCTTAGTAGACCTTTATTTATCGAATGCAGGGAAAATTCACATCACCAAGTCTTCCCATTTATGTGAAGAACATTAGTAAAGGAAAACATGGAAGTGATTCGGGTGTTTACGACACCGAGGGAAGGTAAAATTTCATTCTCATTACATGATTAAATAGTTGTAATACGTTTCCAATGTATGAATCGTGAGTTAGCAATAGAACTTGGAGACTAGTAATTTACAAGGTAAATTATGGTTTATCCTCTGCCTATGATTTGGGTCGATTTCAATTCCTATGATCCAAATCATAGTAGTGTATTGCTGCTAATGTTTTCTGACATAAGTAAGTCACTCAATGACTAAATTACTTCTATAATTCTCAGATTAAGCTAAATCACGGCACGGTAAACTGTCATTTACTCTAATTAATATGTGAGGATAAACTTAGGCACAAGATATCTCATTAATTAACCTCTTGAATTCATCTTCTTGTAGGTTTGTTCCTGAAAAGTTTGAAGAGATATTTAAGAAGCATGCTCACACCAATCCTAATGGATTGACATCAAAAGAGTTAGATGAGATGCTTAAAGCTAATCGCACTCCAAAAGACTACAACTCATGGTAATTAATCTTGTTCTTAGAGAAGTTATATAATAAAACCAGAAGGTTAAAATTTTTCATTTGATTCCTTTTTGTTGTGATCCATTGCAGGATCGCTAGCTCAACCGAGTGGAAGCTCCTTTTCTCTCTGTGCAAGGATAAAGATGGATTACTTCACAAGGACACCATTAGAGCTGTTTATGATGGAAGCTTGTTTCTTAAACTGGAGGAGGAGAGGAAATTAAATCAAAAGAAAGCATGAGATGATCGATTTTATAGTTTTTATACGACATATTTATGAATGTAAACATATTGTGTGGAGTGTATCTTATTGCAATATAAATTATTGTGAAATATATTGTTCAGGTTTGGTAAGCAAATTAACTTACTAGTAATGAAGCATATGATGTGAATCATTTCTGTATATATACCTGAAAGGATTGGAGTATATAAACAGTGAGAAACACATAACTCTATCTAACATACAAATAAAATTAGGAGATAGGAGTGAAAACTGGTCGGATTTAATCCGACCCGATTTGATTCTCCGTTCGAACTTCGACGGATATAGATTGAGATCTTATATTACTCTTGATATTCAAATTTATTTTTGTACTTGAATGATATATGCGGAAGTATATATGGGTTGAAGAATAGTACCCGAATCAATATATATATATATATATATATATATATATATTTATTTATATAGTTCAAAACATAATAAAATTAATGGTACAAAAAGATTATTTTTGTGTTCTTATACTAACTTAGAGCCTAATATTCATATATATTCAGTTATTCAGATTGTGATATATATATATATATATATATATATAATAATTATATCATAAGTTTTTATCAATTTTTATATCCAAATTCATGCCTGAAAATAAAAGATACATATATAATTTTATATTGTCTGACTTCTATCTAATCCGTTGTCGCTCGTACTAGTAGATCATATATAAACCAGTTTTATTTTTGTTTGTTTATCTTTTACGTTATGGTATGTACAATTTAATTATAATAGAACATATAGGTGATATTCTTTTAATGTTACTTCTTATAGAACACGACATTAAATTAAGGAGTAAGCATTGAATAATATAACGATGAGGATGGGCCAATCTTCCAATTAACCCCCTCTGTATTTTAGCTCAATATATTCCGGAATGTTTTCAGATAAACTTGGACCACCCACAAGAGGGATTAATTGCTGGACTAAAGATTAAAAAAAGTGTCAATTTTAAGTGAAGAAGATATAATTTCACAGCTCTAGGCTCTATGAACAAAATAATAAAAGCTCACGTCACATCCTAATTGGTTATGGGTACATGATGCTAATTAATCCAATTAAAAGATTATGGGGAAAAAACTCCATATCTTGTCTTAATTTTATTAGTAGGAAACGATTAAGAGAATTCTATAGAAGGATTTGCCGGGTAAAAGATATATGTTAGGCGTTAAAAAAGATTGAAGTATACATTATCCATAGTAAAGCGTGAATAATATTTTTGATACATTTCTCCAATCAAATTTTGATAAGAAGTATATGCGAACGGTCCCCACAAATAATTATACTTCTCTTTTGTTTTATTCTCTAACTAGCTAAGTTAAGTTGTTACCCACGCTAGTGTAACAGACTTTAATTACAGTAGAGCCCTTAATACATCTAAGATATTCATTAATGAGAGGAGCTAATTCCTAGTTTATCTAATGTTCACCCCTGTCGTTGAGCATGTACATCATGAATTTGACTGTAACTAAAATGACGGAGAGTGAGTGCTCCTATTTGCCATTGAGTGAGCTTCTTTGACCAATGAATGCATCGCCAATGTTTCGGTATGTGTAGAACTACTTTGAAAAGGTTTGTTTGTCGTGGAGAAAAGGATTTTTAGGAGGGATAATTTTTTTTAAAAAAAGAAGAAGAATTTTGAGAGAAGAATAATTGAATATTGTTTGTTCCAATTATTTGAACTTTTTATTTTTATTTTTTTGGTTTCAAATCCAAGTAGCTTTTTCGAGTTTAAAATAAGAATTAAAGAATATTGCTAAAAGGATTCCACTTCACGTACCTTAAACTTTTCCTCCCATATAAATATGCATATATATCCCTTTATTTCCTTCTATTAGAACTCCTCTTCTACTTCTCCTCCTCCTCCTTCACCTTCTCCTTCTCAAGCTCCAGAAAAGAACGAGATATGACTTCTTTTCATCTCTTTTTTACTCTCCTACTAGTTCCCTTACTATCGTCGACGTCGAGGGTTATTTTGGTCGGTGGCGCCGACGACTACAACGGCTTCGTCTACGCCGGCTGCTCCCAGCCGCGATACGACGCTGGCTCCGCCTACGAGTACAGTGTCGACTCCGTCCTCACCTCCCTCACCAACGCCGCCGACTTCACCTCCTACGCCAACTTCTCCTCCCCTTCTCCGCCGATCGTGTCCGGGCTCCTCCAGTGCCGCTCCGACCTCCCCCTCTCTGCCTGCGACTCTTGCGTCCGCTCCGCCCTCTCCCAGCTTTCCACCCTCTGCCCATTCGCCGCCGGCGCCGCCGTGCAGCTCCGCGCATGCTTCATCCGCTACGGCAACGACTCCTTCCTCGGCAAGCCCGACAACACGCTCCTCTACAAGAAATGCTCCGCCGACCAGGGCAGCGGCGGAGGCGGCGGACCCGACGGATTGGTGTCCTTCATCGGGATGCGTGACGCTGCCGTCGGCTCTCTCGTCGGCGGCGCGTACCGGGTCGGCGGGGCGGGGTACGTCCAGGCCATGTCGCAGTGCGTGGGGGACCTCAGCGCCAAGGCTTGCTCCGACTGCGTGGCGACCGCGGCGGGCCAGCTCAAGGCAGCGTGCAGCTCCTCGGCGTCCGGGGAGGTCTACCTTGGGAAGTGCTACGCCAGGTACTGGTCCTACAACGGCGGCTACTCTCCCTCTCACGTCGGACACGGTAACCTCTTGCTTATCCTCATCTCCAGTTTCTTAATTTCTTCTGTCTTTTTTCTTTCTTTTCCCCTAAAAATACCCCTTTAAACAAAATCACTATTTATGTATATATATGAGTTTTAGTTTCACCATGCTATCGAATGTACGCTAAGGCATCACTCGATCAAACAATTTAACATCTTTTCATGCAACAAAAAAAGGTTGTTAAATTTTTAGGGCATATATATATATATATAAACGTGACTTTAGAGGGGTATTCACGCAAAACATAGTATATATTTTTTAGAGATATTATGGTGGACAAATAATACGTTATTTATGGAGTTGGCTGTAGACTTTTGTTGTTAGGTATAGTCTTGAAAGGTTGAGCTTATCTGGTGATGTAGATACAAAATGATAGCATATGATTCATTAGGAGACTCAAGGTTTACTTGATGAGAAAATATTAATAAGTGTGAGGAAGTTGGGATTAATATAAATAATTTGGTCTCTATCAGTCAAAAGTCAATCTTCATTAAATTTATAACCACATAACTTAAATTCGATTAATTTGAGTATAGTAGATGCAATGATCCATGGGTTACCCACCCACTGGCAGATTTTGAGCCATTCTGTTAAAATTGAATAATGCAAAACAAAACTAATGAGATAATTCTCAAGGTTAGGTGATGAGGACTTAAAATATATCTGCATACAAGCTCATTCATTTGGTACAAGCAACATTTGCACAAAAGATTTATCAATTTCTTACACGAAAAGATTAAATATATTCTTAGTATAAAATGATAATTAATTTTTTCATGGCATATAAATTATTTTTGACTTAGAAGTCTTACAAGCTGTAATGAGATGGCTATATATATATATATATATATATTTTTATCTCTAATACTTCCAAAGTTTGCCCATTAATTGATTCACTCAAATATTCGACATAGTTTGGTGGCCAACTAGCCATGCAACTTTACCCTATCTCTAGAATATCCTCATCTAAGTATAAAATATAAAAAGAAACAAGCAACTTTGGCTAAGGCCAAGTAGTAAGGACACTGGCTGGCTTATTGTAAAGCAGACCTAAAGCTAAATGAATCAAAAGTTCTTCCTTTTTAGCTTTTTGATCTTTTGAATCTTAATTACCTTTAAACATTTTGAGACTGGTTCCTTTTTTAATTTTTCCTTGTAGGAGATCAATCTGGGAAAACTCTTGCAATTATAATTGGGCTCATGGCCGGAGTTGCCCTCATAATTGTCTTCCTCTCCTTCATCAGAAGAGCTGGAAATGGTGAGGATTAAGCTTTATGCATTTGTTCTTGAATTGTTTACCTTCTCTTACCTTTTTTTGTTTATGTAATTAATTGCAGGTAAATAATAAATGGCAAATGTGGTCACTTCTCTCTTATTGGGTCTGTGGCAATTGCTCTTTGTTACTTTTACTTTACTTCTCTTTATCTTTTGGGAGATCCTTTTTGAATTGTTCATTAAAAGAAGAGGGCCCTTTTTGGAAGAGTGGAGGAGGGACTGGAAAGAAGTGATTAGAGGAGGTGCATACTTCATTGAAGTAATGGGGGAAAAAAGAGAGAAGAAAGACAAGATTCCAGCTCTACCCCACGTATGGGATGATCATTTATGTATTAATTAGCTACATATAAATTGTTTCCTTGTAATTGTTCATGGCTAAAAATAAATTATGAAACTTTCTCCAGGGTTATCAACTTATCATGTGTGCATGATGGACTTTGTCTCTTTAGGTGGTCATTTCTGAGACACATCAGTGGATGATGAGGTGGATTCATGTACATGTTGTCTAAGTTAAGGAGGGTGTGCTTTGTTTATTAGAAGCAAATGGTATCCTTCCTGCTCACCTACTCAATTATTTCAAGCTTATCACTTAACTGCAGGTAGTTATACAATTAGGAAGGTAACAGGATCAATGCTTTATGATCCCTGTGGGCCATCTTGTTTGCCAATGGGATTAAAAAAGACAATGTTTTGATATAAACCACCAACAAATATAGTTCAATTCCATTCTCCACTTGCTGGTTATTCTTCTACTAGTTTCCTAAAGCTAAAAGCTTCTGATGTAGAATAATACATTGCATTCTATCTAACCAGTATTTCTTATGATCTATTTAACCTGTGCAGTAGTAAAGCCAAGCTTTTAGCAAACTATCACTAGCAGCACTCAATGGGCTAATCAGTTAGCAGCAAGAAAGCAAAAGGATATGTGAAGCAAAAGCATAGCTTTTGATAAAAAAAAGAAGAAGAAATGGTGTGGTGGGCCTAACACCATTGTACTCCCCTTCATGATCAAGGTGTCAAAGACATTAACATAAACCAAAGTTGCAGACCACCAAATAGTTCCATAAAAGAAAGATGACACAAACTGCAAGACTACAGCAGGAGGTCACCAATCCACTTTGCTACTTTTTTTTTTAACTTTGCTGCTTTAGCTCTAGTGTTTTGACTTTTAATGTGGTGGTTGCTCCTTTTGTTCCTTTCAAATCTTAGGGAAGAAGAAGAAGGAACTAGCAAGTTCAAGCTATGTTTATCTCTAGAAGTAGCAGTAATTTATACTATTGAAGCCATTAATGCCTAGCACTCTCAATAAGGCGATGAGCCCAGAATAGCTCAAAGTTGTAGGAGGACTAACCACTCCACTTTGACTTAGTAGTAACTTTCTACAAATTAATATATAAATATATATATATATACTTTAATATTCTTTATAAAATTATAATCTAAATTTAACTCGTATAATTGCCGATTTTTATTCTCAATACCGATTTTTTGAGCCGATTCTAAAAAAAATAGTTAAAAAGATTTAATTATGCAAGCTTAACTTTCGAATTATATATTATTTTTTTTGTTAAGATTTGTTGATTGTGATAGATATTATTACTATATAATATATTATTTAATACTAAATAATTTAAATTTGATTATTTGGAGATAGACTTCTATTTAAATATGACTTATTAAATTTTATTTTAAACTATTGAGAGATATATGCAAATAAAAAAATTAATCAAAGAGATAAATTTAATTAAATTTTCATCAAGTTGATTATAAAAAACATCAATACACTTATTTTGATATATTAAGATAATATAATTATCAAAAAATAGTATGCTAAGGTAATATATTTAAAAAATAATAATTACTTATTGAACTAATACTATTTTTTAAATTTTTTTTATACTTACTCTTAGCTATCTTAACTGTTAGATCTTTATTAAATTAATTAATAGATAATTAACTCTAGATAAGCAAGAACGTTCCTATAGTCATACAGGGTACATCATACCTTGATGGATAGTGTACCTATCTGTGGCCCAGCCTACTAAACTACTATAGAAACGTTGCGTTGAGATTCACAAGCATGAGTGAATCACGAGGCTCCATGTTGGGCTTCTTCGTTACATAGCCTGGCCCAGAAGTTGTCAGATATCGGCTTCGAGAAGCTTCAATCCTCTTCCCGGCTTCTCTAGAACCTCGTTGTCTACTAAACTCCATCGAATCCCAATCCACGCACTACTCCACTACTCCAATCTAATGGCGGACGTCTTCTTCGGCAATCCGTTCCGCCGCCTCGTCTGGAGCCCTCCGGTCCTCCGCGAATGGCACGGATCCGCCGCCGGCTCCATGGACTGGATCGAGACCTCCTCCTCCCACCTCATCAAGATCAACGTCCCAGGTACAGCCCTTTTCCCCACCTCCTGCCCCCCTTCTTCATCCTCCTCTACGGTTCTACTAATGATTTTAGTTTCTAGGATTTGGGAGGGAGGAGATCAAAGTCCAGCTCGAGGAGGGCAACGTGCTTAGCATTAGAGGCGAGGCGAAGGAGGAGACCCCGAAGGATGCCGTGTGGCACGTGGCGGAGAGGGGGAAAGGGGAGTTCGCGAGGGAGGTCGCGTTGCCGGATCACGTTCGGGCGGATCAGATTAAGGCCCAGGTGGAGAATGGTGTACTCACCGTTGTGATCCCGAAGGAGCCCATCCCGGCGAAGCCCAAGCCCAGGAGTATTACCGTCTCTAGCAAGCTGTGAATCTAAGGATAGAGAATAAGAGATAGATAGATCAACTTGGGGTTAGAATAAATCGAAACGTGTGTTGTAATGCTGATGTGAAAGATTTATGTATAACTCCGAGGGCACTTCACAACTTCACCGTGCAAACATTGTTAAATCAAGAAGTTTGTGTGTAACTGAATTGAAATTAAACAAAATCTCAAGTAAATTATCTTAAACAAATAGTATTCATCATTTTATATTCCAATCTTCGCAACGAAGCAAAGTAGTGTTAGAAATTTTCTTCAGAAAGAAAAAGTTTGTTAAAATTAAACGCGTCCTTTTGACTCAAATGTTCTATCAAAATTCTCCAGCCTGCAAAAGCCCAAGCCCAAGACTTCGACGGCGGATCTGTGTACACATACCGTTACGATTCGTGCCACGTGCTGATCGGACAATGAGCCAAACGATCTGAACCCACCTACGAGGCACCGACCCCATCTTTCCCCATTAAAACTAACCGACCCTCCCTTCTTTCTCCGCTTCTCTCTCTCCCAAATCGACGACCTCTTCTCCCCTGAAGTTAGGGTTAAGCTTCACCTCGATCTCTCTCCCCCGATGGCCTTGGAGTGGGTTGTACTCGGCTACGCTGCCGGTGCCGAGGCGATCATGCTCCTCCTCCTTACTCTGCCCGGCTTCGACGGCCTCCGCCGCGGCATGATCGCGGCGGTACGCAGCGCCCTGAAGCCGATGCTTTCGGTTATCCCCTTCTGCCTCTTCCTGCTCCTGGACATCTACTGGAAGTACGAGACGCGTCCCACCTGCGATCAGGAGCACGCGTGCACGCCGGCCGAGCACCTCCGTCACCAGAAATCCATCATGAAGAGCCAGCGAAACGCCCTCCTCATCGCCGCCGCGCTGATCCTCTACTGGCTCCTCTTCTCTGTCACCTCCCTCGTCGTCCGGCTCGAGCAGCTCAACCAGCGCGTGGAGAAGCTTAAGCGCCAGGAGTGAGCCAGATCTATTGAGCGGGAGTTTCTTGAAACTCTTCCTTTACTTGCTTAGTATTGTCTCTGTTCTTGTTTGTGTTTTTGATGCGGTTGATGCGCTTTTGATCCGTATACGCTGCTTATGTGGTTCTTCTCATAAAATGAATTGATCTTGTTATGGAGGTTACTTGTGATCTGTGATTACTGACTTAATACCTATATAAGATTCTCTTTCCTTGTCTAGTGAATGGTTGAGGGATTAAAGGAATTTGCGTTTCCAATCTTATTCTTTTAGAGATCACTCTGATAGTCATACAAGGATGCCGCGGAGTCTAAACAATTGTGAATTTGCGATGTGCGTCCTTCATTCCCGATGGATGGGAGCATCATTTGATTGTTATCGTTTCGTTCATTCATTACCGTCTGGTCTTGGTTGTCCATTTTGTTTTCCTACCTGCAGAAAAGACCCGGAACTTGTTATATTGTTAAAGCCGGCATGGTTTGGGTGGATCTCTCTTACCACCATGTTTCATACTTTTTGCATCATTTTCTCTAATGTTTATCTGCATTGCGGAAATATTTATGCTTCAAGCGACGATAGTTCCTTGTATCATGCCAATAAAGGCGGAATCATTTCGGTTTTGCCTGGTGAGTGTTCAAGTTGACGTGTTAATGTATATATTACATTATGTTCAATTATAAAAGAAATACTTGCATCTTGTTTTTGTTATCCTGTGTTTTTCTCGAATGAGAAACTTAGAAGTTCGAGGTATATGTAGTAGCTGCGGCATGTTATTGAAGTGAGCATCTCTCCAATTTGACTCTCCCACAGTAACACTCAGTAAGACGGCGAGCATGTAAGATTCAAGAGAATGTACTGTATCCTTTGTGTCTATTGTGCTATTAGAAAGTACATTTGTGTTAATTTTATCAGTACTGGTGATGAATTGTAGACACATCCTTCATGATAACAAAGGGATTACCTTTACAAATGACAAATCTGTTAAAATTTTGTTGGTTGGGCTTATGTGATATTTAGTAAATTTTGTGTCCTTTATTATCTACTAGTTTGAGATGAGTGATGTTGTGCTCCATTTTCTTTATTCTTGGTTTGTCGCTTGACTATGCTGTGTGCTAGTTTCTTGATTTATAAACTGATGCTCTTCTACAAATCTTTCTATAGAATAACTTTGTTTGTCATTCGGACTGATTGTCATTATTTGGATTTTGGACGCTGGGCTGTATATCATATTTGCTAAGATAGTTGATTTCCTTTGTCCTGTTGAAGCAAAGGTACAGGAGATGCCTCTTTTTTATCCCTGTTTGTAGAATAGGAGCATGTTCTTAGATGCCCAGGTAATTCATTTACAGTTGTTGGAACAAATGGTGCTAAAAAAATTCCATGAACCTCTGAAGGGCCTTAGTTGAGAATCGGTGCTTTAATTGATATCCCAATTCTCTTTTAATCGCTTCCGTTTTATTCTTTGAACACCTTTAACAAGTTTGCGACTTTCTATTATCTTCATATGGATTTTCATCATTGATTTGCTAGCTTAACCTTTTGGACAAAAGGCTTCAGGTTATTGATGCAAAGACTTCTTCCTGTAATTGATTGTTCGCTTTTTTTTCATTGTTTTTGATATACCAAGCCATTGGAGATTTGCAGTGATTGGGGCTGCTGTGTGCAATATCGATGATATGTTCTTGGGTTTCTTCACCATGTCAATGTTGAGTGCTGTCTTCCATGTTTTCTTTGTATATCTGGCCTTTTGTTTTGTTGTTTTTGAGAAAACTGGAGAATTATCTTATATTCTCGTATGCTTCTTTTTCATGTTCCTCAATTGTTTAACTCAGTCTTAACATTCTATACTTGTTTAGCAGTAGGGCATATCATCACTTACTGAAGTTTGGTGTTAACAGGATTTTGATGTACTCCTTGTTAACCTCTGGTTATTTCGAGTTGATATACTCTCTGTTTCACTCGAATTTGAATTTCCTGTCGCGATAAGATTATTGTCATTTGGCATTTCTCACGTTTCGTTGATCAGCCCTTCTTCAATCTGCGAACACACCATATTATTATACTCGGCAAGTAATTTCAGTTTTTCTTTCAGCATTTATATAATTTTGCACGTCTTCTTTTCTAGTTCATTCACCTATGGCTTGTTGAAGAGAATGATCAGAACGCAACTAGCTGCTTTGTTTGTATCTTTTAGTTTCTTTGTTCTAGGAAAAAAAAAGGAATTGTTTTCCTATGCTAGCTATCCGCATCTCTTCCATGACCAGTCCAGCTTTCTCCATTGCTGTACTGGGTGAACTTTTCATCTATTATTTCCGGCACTAGAAGATTGTGTGCTTTCGGCAGCGTGCAAAAGAATTCGAGAATCTCTACTGCTTTGAAAGTTCACACGGACTTCTTATTTGGGCACCTCTGCATGGAGTTGCTATCTGATCACGCGAGCTTTCTTCTGCGTTTCAAATCAATGCAAAATGATTTAAATTGAACTAAAATTTCTCAATCACGCAGTATATTCACAAGTAATTAATTGCAAGGTAGACCTTCTCAAGTAGAGCTCTTAATCTTGCTCCTTTTTTTTTTTTTTTTTTGGCAACTTATTTGCTGACCTGTCAACTTACTTGCTCGCCAAGCGTTCGAAGTCTTTCGTGTCGTCCAAACTTAAGCCAGAAGAACAAAATCTTCTAGACGTGTCTACACTCCCCAGTCGACACACCACCTGCCTCAACCTCTCCCCCTCTCTCGCCGCTCGCGGGCGGTCGTCGGTTGCTCCTCTTTTTTCCACTTCCCAACCCATCCAAATAAGAACTCTCTTTCAACATCTTTGCTTATATTTAGATTTATGTATATATATCTATCTGCAAATTACCTCCTAACTTTTTCCATAATTATCGACGCAAGTACGGAACCCTATGAATTTTCTCAAGAGAGCAAGGTCTCCTCTCTCCTCCCTCCTCTTCCGCTCCAAGACCTCCGCCCAACTTAAACCCCATCCTCCTCCTCCTCTTACGAGATTTCGCCATTCTCAACCTCCGCTTCCTTATTCTCAATCCTCCGTCTTCTTCTCCCGCCGCACCTACTACGTCGCGCGCCAGCGCCCGGAGGTTTACCATTTCCGCCGCGGCCGCGGCCCCCACTGGTACCAGAACCCCCGCACCGTCGCCATCGTCGTCGTCTCCGCCGGCGGCGCCGCCGTCACGATCTACTACAGCAACCTCGAGTCTGTCCCCTACACGAAGCGCACCCACTTCGTCCTCCTCTCCCCCTCCGTCGAGCGTCAACTCGGCGAATCCCAATTCCAGCAACTCAAGTCCGCCCTCGCCGGCAAGATCCTCCCCGCCCTCCACCCTGATTCCGTCCGCGTCCGCCTTATCTCGCAGGACATCATCCGCGCTCTCCAGGTCGGCCTCCGCCGCCAGGAAGAGGGCCATCGCTGGAGCGACATCGACTACGCCAATCACCAACCGGGACAGCTCCATCCCTCCCACGACGATGCGGCGCACGAGGCGATCCTTCAATTGCACGGCGGAGGGAAGAAGGAGGGGAGCGTAGATGAAGCGTGGAGTAGCGACGATGAGATTCTTGATGATAAATGGGTGCACGAGAGTCGAAAGGAAGGCGAAGCGAAGGGGTCTCAGGTGGCGACGAGGCATTTAGATAGGTTGAATTGGGAGGTCCTTGTGGTTAGAGACGACACCGTGAATGCTTTCTGCCTTCCCGGAGGTAAGATCGTCGTGTTCACGGGGTTGCTCGATCATTTTAGGACGGATGCGGAGATCGCGACAGTCATCGGTCATGAGGTAATCTTTCCTGCAAGAAATCCTCTTTTCTGATGTGTGGGTGACCTTGGAGTAAGTTTTTTAAGGAATTGGATTGTAGGTTGGGCACTGTGTTGCGCGGCATGCGGCGGAGATGATCACAAAGAACTTGTGGTTTACTATTCTGCAGGTGTTGGTTCTGCAGTTTGTTTACATGCCAGATCTTATCAATGCAATGTCAAATCTTTTGCTTCGACTTCCTTTCTCACGAAGGTATGCTGGGGATACTGATGGAATGGTAGATTTCTATCCTGAATATAATGAGGCCCTGAACTTTGCTGATATTAATATGCTTCAGTTAGGATATCCTAATATTTGCCCAAGGATTTTACTGCATAGACATGGTAGAATCTTTGCTAATTTGTTATCTTGATTCCTGAAGAAAAAGTGAAGTTAGACATATGCTGAATTGAATCTTCTAACAGCACCACATTATGATATGGTGGACTGCTGACCTAAGTAATCAGTTGATTGCCATTAATCCTTTTTCCTCCTTTACACTTTGCTTTCTCCTATGACTTTGAGTTGAGCAGGATCAGTTTTCTGCTCTAGTTTCTTTGATTCCCTCTTGCTTCCCCTACTGTTCTAGTTTGTAATATCAATTCTCCAGATTATCTTCACAGAAATTTGAAACAGGTCTGTTCTCCCTAGGCCTAGGTTGTTTTATCAACTAATGTATCCAACATGTACTATGTCAACAAGGAGAGTAAGATTGCAGGAAGAATTACATGGTCAGCAATGCCAAAATCATACTGATCTAAGATGAATTAAATTCCAAACTAATGATTTGAATAACAAAGAATGTGACGAGTGATGGTTGTATTGTAAAATAGGGTGTAAGAAAATGAGGTCTAGGATGAACTCCCATGAATTTAAGTTATGATATTTTAGTTTAGTAAATGTCATCAAAAGAAATGGTGAATCTCAGTGTCAGAAACTGAAATCAGTGTCAATTTAGCTCTCCTTTTTATGGGATAGGAAAACCTTTTTTTAGTTCCACATGCATTCTTTGCTAGAACCGAGACAGTGAGAACTTATTCTTGGTTGGGAATCCTATTTGTGCAACATATTGGTGGCTTTGGTAGCAAGTAGGAGACATTTAAACCTGCTTTTCTTTAGAATATATTCTTCATCCTATGAGTGGAATTGGAAAATTTAATTGATATACATGATTTTGCTGGTCATGGAAGTTACCTTGTCAGAAGTGCAGGAGTGCTAGCAAGCATTGGAAGCTTGTAGATGGTTATGACTTATGAAGGATATACATTGCTAGACAAATGAAGGTTATCTAGTCCCTGTGGCATATGTCTCCACGCAAACTACATACTACTACCTATTTGCCAATGAAATTAAAACTCCTCATCTTGCGATGAACCACTTATGATACTTTAAAGCTAAGTTATTTCGATGAGGATAAACCGCTGCCATCAATGAATGAGGAGCCCAAGTTGCTTTGCTTTATCACAAAAGAACACTACTGACATATTTAAGATGATAGCTCTGTTGATCTTTTTGGTACTTTTTACTGAGTATTCCATTATAGTTCATACTGCCTATCTGTCGGTCTGAATTTGAATACTTCTAAGCTGTAGCCTATTCTCTCCCATGGTACATTGACATGGCTCAGTTTTTAAGTTTGCGTCAATCCACTAGTAAGTGTTGCTGCCTGTGCTCCAACTCTCTTATTACATTGCTGGCTCTCTAGTTGGTGTGCGATAGGTGATGAATGTTCCCTAATTACTGCCATAGAATTTCTCTGTTGACATTAACATTTCTTTTGATTCTTTATCATTCAGTATTAAATCATGTTTTAATTCCAGGATGGAAATGGAGGCAGATCACATTGGACTCTTGTTACTCGCAGCAGCTGGATATGATCCCCGTGTGGCCCCAATGGTGTACGAGAAACTGGGAAAGATCACTGGTGATTCAGCTCTAAATAACTACCTTTCGACTCATCCATCAAGCAAGAAGAGAGCACAGTTATTATCTCAAGGTCGAGCCATGGAAGAAGCGCTGCAAATTTATGGAGAATCTCTTGCCGGCCGTGGTATTGAGGGCTTCCTCTAGCAATAATATTGCTTTGGGACAAATAGAACTTCCAGAATGTTGTCATACTCTGCTGCATAGTATTGTACCGCCTATTCAGCTTCATGAACATGGTAGAGCCCAAAGTGGGGAAGGCAATTGGCTTCCCTACCCTTCTTGAATTTTTTCCTTAATATATTACCAAGATCCTAATTATGAATTTTAATAAGAGATACACTCGGACTATACAATCTTTCTGAAATTTTTCTTTGCGATACATAACCATGAATTATAAAATATATTTTAATTTTTTTTGTTATTAAGTTTTTGTTTATCTACTCTTATACTTTAGAAAAAATATGCACTGTAATTATAAATAGTAGATGGATACTTTGGCCTGTTCATCGTTTTTGGCTAAGACATCACACGGTGAAACCTGCGTGCGGATGTCCCTAAATGAACAATTTATTTGGTTCTTTCAATCTGAAATTTCTCTAATTAATCAAATGTAAGTAGATGGTAGTTTGATGGAAAGCTATGGTAATATACATATAAATGAACAAAGTCTACATTCTTCACTAATTTATTAACTATTAGGCATCAGGCTTTTTATTAATGGTGGCCCCTTAGCGTGTCTCGTCCACTGTTTGTGAGTTGTGATTGCATGAGCTAGATTCCATCCATCCATATATTAATATATATATATGCCTAGCAATCCAACGAACGGCTCAAATCGTGAAACTTTTCTCTATGAGCAGTTCTTTTACATGTATGAACCAATGAAGAATGAAATGGAATTTTATTTCTTTTTCTATTTTTTTAAAAAAGAAAACGAAGAAATTCTTGCTCGAATCTTAGCTTTTGCCTTTCGAAGAGGCGTCAAATGCAATCCTGCACTTCCAATGGTTTGCATAATTTCGTACGATTTCATAGATGCTCACACGTGTACGGTTGGTAATTAATCTTCTCTCCTTCCCCCCCCCCCCCCCCCCCCCCCCCTTCCCTTCTTCTTATAAATACGTAACATTGGCCATCGATATTTATCCGCACATACTCTCGTAATATATTATTTCTCGAGAAGATCTTCAACTTGTTAGAGGGAAGAAGATGTCTTCTTGCTGTGGAGGGAAGTGCTCTTGCTGTGCTTCTGGCTGCAACTGCGGCAATGGCTGCGGGGGGTACAAATAATAATAATCCCTTCTCACTACCAATTAATTTTTTTCATTTTAACCCCCCACCTCTCATTTGTCAATTTACAAAAACCCACCTCCTATTTAGTGATATTTCAAAAGAATTTTAATATTTTTTTTTCACTTTGAATCCAGATGCAAGATGTACCCTGACTTAGTTGGAGAGGGAAGCACCACTTCTCGGACTATGATACTCCTTGCTGCAACCAAGGGGTAATTTTTACTACATTCTTCACAATATCATTATTGCACAGAAATCATTAAGCTCTTTATAAATGTCATTTTGTGCTTATGTAAACTGCTTAAGATGATTCAAAATCTATTTATATTTTGTGATGCCATAATACAAGAAAACTAACTATAATGAGTTTTCTGAAAGAGAGAGAGGCATTTCTCGAAGTCAATCGGTCTCTCATGGATGTAGAAAAAATAAATATCTATGTTATTAGTATCACTCAAATTGTTCTTTGAAGTATATGATACAAAACTTAGGTTAATTTTTGCAGGCATTTTGAAGGGATTGAGATGGCATCTGAGGCAGAGAATGGAGGTTGTGGCTGCAAGTGTGGATCCAACTGCAACTGTGCTTCCTGTGGCTGCAAGTGAGACATAGCAGATCTGTGGAAGGATCATATCCTATATATCATCTTGTCTAATTTAATGTCTTATAGGATATGATGTTCTACTTCCAAGGGTCTTATTGTGATGAAATATCTAAAATAAATGAAGGCTGAGCAGGCTTGATTTCATTATGAAGGTTACTTATATCATGTACCTTGTTCTTCACAGTGGCACTGAATATAACATCAAGACAATCTTTGAGAGGTAATAATAATACATCATAATATCAGCACATTATTTGAGTACAAAAAAGCCGAAAGGCGAGGGAGAGAAATCAATCAGATTACAAGTGAAAATCAACATGTAAATTTAAGACAATTAACACAGCAGTTGAAGTTTTTATGACACAATTCCAAGCCTCACAATTGACAGATCCCAGAGAAACTTTAACAAGAACCAACGAAGAGCTGCTTTCAGAGGATGGTAGTTTCAGCAATCATGGAAGTGACAACATAGGGATCCATGTTTGAAGCCGGCCTCCGGTCTTCAAAGTAACCTGAATTGCAAAGAATTTTTTTTTTCTTTTTTGTCAGCATGAGATAGAATGAAGAAGATATAGTTAGATGCAATAAGTTAACTATGTATGTAGCTGATAACAAGAGTAGACTGCAACCTTTGCCATTCTTCTCGGTGTCACGGCCTACACGAACCGATGCCCCACGGTTTGCGACTCCCTGCAAGCCAAGAGAAATAAGTTCTGATATAGATGAAGCTTTTCTCACATTTGATTGTTTACAACTTTTTTTTTTTTTGTAATTGTGAGATGCACATACCCAAACAAAGGTATTGATATCAGCAGTCTCGTGTCGGCCGGTGAGACGCCGTTCATTTCCTTCACCGTAAGCGGCAATGTGCTCCTTGTGCTTCAGTTCAAGCTTGCTGATAGCCTTCTTTATGACTTCATAGCCTCCATCATTTCTCATGGATTTAGTGCTGAAATCAACAGCATATCAGAAACAAGGTAGATGAACAAAGAACCAACCTTGAATACTGAAAGTTGATTTTTTTTTAAAAATTATAGAGAAGGCTTCAATTATGTTACCTATAATTACAGTGAGCACCAGCACCATTCCAATCTCCCTAGTAACATCAGAAAGCAAGAACAATTATAAACACTATAGAATTGACAAGATATAAAAGATTAAGATACTGTAAAGGAAAAAGTAATAACCTGAATTGGCTTTGGGTCAAGTGAAAGAACAACACCAGCAATCTCAGTGATCCTCTGAATTTTGAATCAGAAATTAAGTATAAATTACCGCGAATAAATAGTCGCCTAATTTTTATTCAAATTATTCGAGCCTTTCTCAAGTACCTCAAGAATGTAACGAGCAATCCACAACTCATCACCAGCAGAGATGCCAACAGAGGGACCAACTTGGAACTCCCACTGTTAAGGTAGCAATCACATATTTAATATTGCTTCGCAAATTTCTTCTGAACAAGATAAAATTACTTCCAGGGAAGAATTAATTGCACCCAAAAAACAAAAGATTTCTATCCATATTACCTGGCCTGGCATGACCTCTCCATTGATGCCACTGATGTTAATTCCTGCATACAGACAGGCTTTGTAGTGGGCATCAACTATATCTCGGCCAAAGGCCTTATCTGCACCTGCGGCGCAATAATAGGGGCCCTGGTATATACAGTTTTTTTTTGGTTATTAGATCAATCATAAAAGAGTTAAGCTAAAGATATAATTGATCGAAATGAAACTCGAGAAAAAACTAATGAAATCAAGCAACATTAATTCATATGAGAAGGCATTACCTGAGGACCAGGGAAGCCACCAACAGGCCATCCAAGGGGCCAGTTGACATCTTTCTGCAGGAGGGTGTACTCCTGCTCTATTCCATACCTAGTATTTGTTTGCGAAAAATGATCAGAACTTTACAAAAGTATCAAACAACATTCAGAAAGGATCTTATTGCATAGTAATATCCATATGTGATGTATACCAAGTTTCTTCAGCAGCAACAGCAGGATTGCTAAAAATCTTGGCAGCATTGTATCTTTTGTTGCTTGGAATTGGCTTTCCCTCTGGAGTATAGCAGTCACACATGACCTATATTCATATCAATAGATTGGTTAGATAATCCAATTGGAATTTTCAGTAAGAATGGCGTTCGAGATTTTGATGTCAGATCATCTGAACTAGTACAAAAAATATATGCCACTGTGAACTACTGAAAATTCGAAATAAATATGCTGCGAAAACTAAATGATCTCAAGAACAGAAACTTACAAGGATATTGTTTCCCCTCCTGAATGGATCCTTGAAAATGGCTTGGGGACTGAAGTCAAAAGAAACAAGTAATAGTAAGTGCACATAGATATCAAAAGGAAGGATAGATGAAGACCATAACACAAGAGAAGGCTTCATGATACTTACTACAAGATCACCTCACTGTCCTCCCCAGGAGCTTGGCCAGTGCTAGAACCATCATAGTTCCATTTTGGCAATTTACTAGGATCCGTGACAGGCCCAGAAAGAGTCTAATTTATATAAGACGAGCATAGTAAATTCACAAATCAAACTAGAAAAATAATCATGGAAAAAGAGAAAACTTTCTCAAGTTTTACCCTCGCTTTGCTTCGGATATCCACACCAGACCCACCAATCCTGACACACACAACAAGAAGAGAAGAGAATTATTTTTTTTTCCCTACATGATCCAATGAGCATTTGCAAGTAAAGGAGAAGAAGAACATGGAACGATTGCATCGTTATAGATAAGAGAAAAGATTGAGATTAATAAGAAGGAGAAGAGAAGAACTCACCATACGTATTCGGCTATAATCTTCTCCGTGGTTTCAGAAAGGTTGAGGTTGATGAGATCGGTGAGGAGAGACATGGCTGCTACTGAGGAAATATGCAACGAAGTCCCTCCCTTGTACACAAATACTAATGCAAGTGAGGAGGAGAAGAGGAGATAACAGTGCGTTTATATAAGCAGAGAGGGTTTGGCTTTGGCAATTAAAATCTTTCAGAGATGAACAAAGTTGGCAATACGTACATACCCACAGAGACTTGGTAGATTAAAAATAAAATTAAAATGAGTTTAGTCGTCTCTTAAGTCTTAATCTAAATCTCTCAGCGGGACCCCCACAGGCTAGCTAATAGAATCGTGCATGAGTGGGCCCACGTAAGCAGATTCTCCCCCCGCACGATACCCTCAGTTTGTCAACCATTTTGAGGGTTATAAATAAATAAATAAATAAATAAATAAATATTTGTCAAACATTTTGAGGGTTTAAATTTAAAAGAAAATGTTTGTCAACCATTCTGAGGGTTTATTTTAATTTCTTCTGAGGTCTTAGTTGAAAAAAAGAACCAAAAACATCTTCCTGAATCTCACGTCTCTGGTGTACATGAATCTGCGCATTTGGTGATGACTTATTCAAGATACCATATTTAATAATAATAATATAATAATAATAAAAGATAGGGATCGTCATGAAAAATAATTTCAACCACGCAATTAACGGACGGTGCATTTCAAATTCTTGCATCATCAAATTTTAGATATAAAAATATAAATTATTTATTCTACAAAAAAAATATTAAAATAAAAATCTCTTACGGACCGTTGTTTTCCACATAATTATTATATATATATATATATATTTTGTATAAATAAACAATGCAAATGAAAAAAATTACGTTAAAAAATGATTAATTTGCAAATAAGAAATGCAAATAATTTAGATGGATAAATATACATCAAGCTTAAGCTTGTATATGATTTAATTCAAGGATCGTTAATAGAAAAAATAAAACTAGTGTATGTCTAAGAAGAACCTTCATCTAACAACTCAATAATTCGTCACCTTAGGATCACACATCCAAATAATTCTATTTATACTATTTCTCTCAAGTTTTTTATTTTATTTTATTTTATTTTTTGGTTATATTGCACAATTAAAATATAAAAACTACGACCTTCTTAGACAATAATAAAGAATTCTTTAAATGAAAAATGATGTTCTGGTTGTTGCCAACTAAGTTACGCAAAGAATAATAATAATAATAATAATAAGTTTCTTTGTTGGCATTAGAATCTCAGGACATGCAAATTAGTGCACGTAATGAGTTTGCACTTTAATCTATTCTTTTCCGGCCATATATTCTATTAATTATTTTCCATCATCCAGTAGAGACCGAGTGATATATATTCCACATCTCATCTACCAAATATGAATCCAAAATTTCTTCAATTCTCTTCCACCACCCTGTTACAAAAATTGGTTCAATACATAGAATCATGTTCTTGTACATTGTCTCTCTCTCTCTCTCTCTCTCTCTCTCTCTCTCTCTCTCTATATATATATATATATATGTATGTTTTGGGTCGATGCATCCCGGAGAGGGGTTTACTCTGGTGGTATTGAGCTGTTCGTGTTCAGCGATCTTCTTCTCAAAGTGCTCTCATGGGCAAAGTTCTTCGCCCTTCTCTTAGGTCTTAAAAAGACTTAATATATACTGACAGGCTCTCTGGGCGGTGTTTTATTTAGGTTCCTTGCTTGACAGCACTCTATATAATAGCAATGAGAAGCAGACTTAATTGTAATATTAAACTACAAACACTAAAGAAAGGAAAAGGAGAGAGAGTGAGATGAAGCCGAAGCCATGACTCCATGAGCAACACGAACAAATACAAGTTCTCTCAAATCCCCAACCATGCAACAAAGCAAAACTTCAACAAAACATAGATAACCTAAACTTTAGGCATGAATTACAAAGCAGCGACGGAGTGGGAGAGCCTCTCTAGTCTCTCTAGTCGATGTAAGGGGAGAGAATATGCCAAACCCTGCTTCGTTCTAATAATATAGATCCAGGTTGGTCTTTAGAAATTAGAATCAATCTGTGATGGTGGAATGGGCTATATAAAAAAGCCCAAATTTGCAAGAGAATGAATGAAACTCCCAAGGGCCAAGATGTAAAAGATCGTGAATGGGCCAAAGCCCAAAGCCCATGCATTTTCAATTAAATCCTTTTGTTTTCGTTAAATAGTAGATCCTTGGGAAACAAGCAACCCTTTAAAGTAAAGAAAAAAAATGTATAGGGTTCAAATTGGAAGATATGGAGAGGCAACCTTATAAGAAAGGGTGTGAAGTGGCATTTATCCGTACTACTATTCTGGTCTGGCCATAGGGACCGACTCCGAGTCACCGACCTTCCGAATCGATTGCGTCTTCTCCAAGCCTACTCCTCTCATTCCATTTATATATATAGATATCGTTTTCTCTCACCTTATTATCTCACCACTCCTCCTTTCTCGAACAAGAAAGGATATAGAATATATAACAGTCCCTCTTCCTCATCCCCCTCTATTGGGTTAGGGTTAGGGTTTCGATCTCTCCCTCTCTCCCTCTCTCCCTCTCCCTCTCTCTTCCTCATCTGCTCAATCGGGGTTAGAGTTACTTTTCCGATCTTTGAGACGGGATCAGAGACCGGTGATTTCGCTGGATCTTTGCAGCCTCATCTAATCATGCAGCCGGTCGTCTCCGAGATCTCCCACGCCCGCCATGACCGTAGAACAAGATCCACCTCTTCCGCCGGCGCAGTCGACCGTCCTCCACATCGTGCCGCCGGCGCCAACCGCCGGGAGTGGGTCCCGCGCGGATCCACCCATGCCCCCTCCCCTGCCGCCGTTCCGACTACCGGTCGGAACCCGAACCCGACACCGACACCGACACCGTCACCGTCACCGATACCGAACCTGAATCCTAACCCCTCTCGCCATCGTCACCGGCATCGCCGCCCGGCGCCGGCTCCTAAGCCCGAGCAGGAGGAAGGAGAGGGAGGATATCTTGATCCGACGGCGGGGATACCACAGCTGGTGCAGGAGATCCAGGACAAGCTCTCCCGTGGCGCCGTGGAGTGCATGATTTGCTACGACATGGTACGGCGATCGGCCTCGATCTGGTCGTGCGGGAGCTGCTTCTCCATCTTCCACCTCCACTGCATCCGCAAGTGGGCCCGCTCCCCCACCTCCGCAGAGAACCCCGGAGTCGCGGCATCTGAATCCGGTGGCAGCGGGTGGCGTTGTCCTGGGTGCCAATCTGTGCAAGACGTCGCAGCCAAAGACCTCTCCTATACATGTTTCTGCGGCCGCCGGCGGGATCCTCCCAATGATTTCTTCATCACGCCGCATTCTTGCGGCGAGCCATGCGGGAAACCTCTCGGTGGAAGCCAACCACAAGATTTTGGTAATGGCGACGACCGGTGCCCTCACTCGTGCGTGCTCCAGTGCCACCCCGGTCCATGCCCGCCTTGCAAGGCGTTTTCTCCAAGCCTACCTTGCCCTTGCGGTAAGAAAACCTTTGTGCGGAGGTGTGCTGATAGAAGCAGTCTGCTGTCTTGCGGCTTGCAATGCAATCGGCTGCTCTCTTGCGGCCGCCACCGCTGCGTCGACATTTGCCACTCTGGTCCCTGCCGGCCCTGCCAGGTTCTTGTTGGTGCCTCTTGCTTTTGCATGAAGAAGAGCGAGATGGTTCTTTGCGGAGACATGTCTGTCAAAGGCAAGTTAGATGGGATAGATGGAGTCTTCTCGTGTAATTCCATTTGTGGGCGGCCGCTTCTTTGTGGCAACCATTTCTGCAAAGAGATTTGCCATCCAGGGCCTTGCGGGGAGTGCGAGTCATTGCCTGGGAAGATCAAGACTTGCCATTGTGGAAAGACTACTTTGTTGAAGCAACGGGAGAGTTGCTTGGATCCAATAGATACGTGTTCTGGAGTTTGTGGAAAGGTCCTTCCTTGCGGCATTCATCAGTGCAAGGAGACTTGCCATGAAGGGGATTGCGCTCCTTGTCTGGTTCGCGTCCAACAGAAATGTCGCTGTGGGTCGTCCAGCCGGACGGTGGAGTGCCATAAGGTTTCAGAGAAGGATGGATTCCTCTGCGATAAGCCTTGTGGCCGCAAGAAGAGCTGTGGGCGGCACCGGTGCAGCGAGCACTGCTGTCCATTATCTAGATTCTCTGGGCAGCTTGCAGAAGGTGGTTGGGATCCTCACGTTTGCTTGATGGCTTGTGGGAAGAAGCTTAGGTGTGGGCAGCATTCATGCCAGTTACTATGTCATAGTGGCCACTGCCCACCTTGCATTGAGACCATCTTCACTGATCTAACCTGTGCTTGCGGCAAGACATCTATTCCGCCGCCTCTCCCCTGCGGCACTCCTACCCCGTCGTGCTCCCATTCATGCTTGGTTCCCCAACAATGCGGGCACGCTGCCTCACACACCTGCCATTTCGGGGATTGCCCGCCGTGTACTGTTCCGGTGGTGAAGGAATGCGTTGGAGGGCATGTCCTGCTGAGGAACATACCTTGCGGTTCGAAAGATATACGCTGCAACCACCTCTGTGGGAAGACACGGCAATGTGGTATGCATGCTTGTGCTAAGATTTGCCATCCTCCTCCCTGTGATCCATCATGCGCTTCAGAGGATTCTACCTCTGCCTCTGGGGTGAAGGCTTCATGTGGGCAGGGCTGTGGTGCCCCTAGGAGGGATTGCAAGCACACCTGCACTGCTCCATGTCATCCTTCGTCTCCTTGTCCCGACCTGAGATGCGACTCCCCTGTTACAATCACTTGTTCTTGTGGTCGAATCACAGCAACCGTCCCTTGCAGCGCCGGAGGCATCACTAGTGGGTTCAATGCAGATTCAATATTTGAATCCTCTATAATTCCGAAGTTGCCGGTTCCGCTGCAACCGTTGGAAGTAAATGGGACGAAGCTTCCTCTTGGACAGAGGAAGCTTGCCTGCGACGAGGAATGTGGAAAGCTAGAGAGGAAAAGAGTCCTCGCTGACGCATTCGACATTACTCCACCCAATCTGGATGCTTTGCATTTTGGGGAGAATTCAGCTGCATCAGATTTGCTCGGCGATCTTTTTCGGAGGGAACCAAAGTGGGTTTTGGCCGTAGAGGAGAGATGCAAGTTCCTGGTGCTTGGAAAGGCAAAAGGAGGTAGTGGAAGTAACCTGAAAGTCCACGTCTTCTGCCTTATGATGAAGGAGAAGAGGGACGCTGTTAGGCACATAGCAGAAAGATGGAAGCTCTCAATTCATTCTGCAGGTTGGGAGCCCAAGCGATTTGTAGTAGTTCATGTTACACCCAAGTCCAAACCACCGGCTCGAATCCTGGGTGCCAAGCCTGGCACTCCTGTGACGGCTCCCCATCCCCTACCCTTTGATCCTTTGGTTGACATGGATCCCAGGCTGGTTGTTGCGATGCTTGATTTGCCACGGGATGCCGACGTGAGTGCTTTGGTCCTGCGGTTTGGCGGGGAATGTGAACTGGTCTGGTTGAATGATAAGAATGCTTTAGCTGTTTTCAGTGATCCGGTCAGGGCGGCTACCGCCCTAAGGCGACTGGATCACGGGTCGGCTTACCAGGGGGCAGTAGTTGTTGTCATCCAGAATGGCGGCGGGGCATCGGTTCCTTCGTCAAACAATGCATGGGGTCTGGGGCCTAAAGATGGAGTGGCTGCAAAGAGCAGCAATCCATGGAAAAAGGCTCTTGTCCAGGAATCAGATTCCTCATGGGGAGGACAGTGGTCCGCAGGAAGTGATGATGCCACAAGGACAGTATGGCGAGGAAATGAAGCTGCTCTGTTCTTAACATCTACAAATAGATGGAATGTTCTCGACTCAGATTCATCAATGAACTTGATGGCACCTGAACCAACCGATGATCTTAATATAATAGCTCGCGTCGAAAGCGGATCTGCAGTGGAACCAACAACCGCCGGGGTGAGTTCGTCGGGGATTAAGACGGAGACACTTGAAGAGGTGGATAACTGGGAAGATGCTTGCGAGTAAAACGTGTAGGAATTTTTGGTAGCTTACTTGAAGCTATTCATTTTTTCTTTTTGGTGTTGATATATTGTTCATAAATCATAACCAATACTGCTCAGTAGGTTTCTTTCAAAAAAAAAAAAAAAACTACTTAGTAGGTGACTAAATGAGTCCTACCAAAACGTTCCATATTATTTTTGTTCTACTACTCCTACCTTGTCAAACTTTTTTATGCCAAGGGTAAAGTATGCAAGTTGGCTGTTCTTTTGTCTTTCATTTGCTTCATTTCTCTCCTAAGTTTGGATTTCTGTCTTAAACCTTGCAAATGAATCGCTTGAAAGAGAATGTTCATAGTCGAGACTGTGGCTATCAATTAGGCAAATGTTATTGGGATCTTGATGCTAAAAATAGAGTGGAAAGTTCTCCACTTCTTCCGTCCAGAAAGGAAGAGTGAGAATAGTGCTTGGATCGATGACTCTGGGCCCCCAAATCTGGCCAAAATGATATTGCCTGGTTTAGACTCAAACAAAAAAGCCCATATAAAGTATCTATGCTGCACTTAAATTACAAAAAGGTAGCTACATTATTCAATCTTTAGCCAGCTCGCCACCCTTTTCAATCAAATCCACCTTCTCTTTCAAGATTACAACTATTTCAAAGTCAACTTAACAACCAAAAACAGCGCATTAGGATCATGGGAAGTGAGATAAATTATCGACAAAAATTCACAAACTAATCACCAACAATGAAAAACTATGAGAGTCAACAATAACAAAGCTAAATCCTAGATAGTGACAATTATGCACAATTAGTAAGCTCAAATCCTGTGAACTTAAGATTTAGAGGCAAGCAAAAAGGTACGTGTTCCTTTACTTCTCTTTTTCTTATTTTTAAGATGCTACTCTAAGTAATGAGAAATAAATGCACAGAAGGAAAACGACCTGTCATTGGACAAAGATTTCTTGCAAGGTTACGCAATTAAATTCCGAGTTCCTTTCTGGAATAAGAGACCACCACAAATTCTATCTGCTTGAAAAGAAAAATCCCAATTAAATCTCAAACCACCACTCCAAATCCACGCCAGTGAGGGAGGGAGATACCAAAGAGATACAACTCACCACTATAATCCAATCCGCCGCGCTAACATCCAAATCCTTTGTATTCAAAACTTGTCAGTTGCCACCATTTGCAGTTGCACCCAAAAGAGAACGAAGAATAAATGTTACAATTCCAAATCTTATGAATACTATCGTACTTATATACACACACACAGCTCTGCTCCTCCTCCTCCTCCTCCTCCTCCTCTTCTTCTACTTCAATTTTCTTCTTCTTTTTTTTCCAAATTTTAGCTTCGTTTCCTTCTTTCTCAATCTATCTACGGTTGTGGGGTTCTAATCACATAATGCAAACTTAGTACATCATTTTATTTTAATAACACCTCGAGTTTTAAAAGAATTACATGAAGAATACGACGATCCGAACCCTAGATGACCTCCGCCGGCTTCGTGCGGCGCCGCCCCACCACCGCCGCCGGGTTCACCGTCTCCCCCACCGATCCACATATCGCCACCGCGTGCCGCCCGAAGAACCCGCCGTTGCCACCGCTCTTCTTCCCCGATCTCTTCCCCTCCGCCGTAGGAGGCGCCGCCTCCTTCCGGCGGTCGGCGCTGCCCTTCGTGCTCGCTGATATGAGGCGCTCCAGCTCTTTGGTGATCCACTCGATCTCGTAGAGATCGAGAAGCCGCGGAGGGGTCTTATCGCTTCCGGCTGCGGCGGTGACCGTTCCGGCAGTGGCGCGGGCTTCGATCTGGTAGCGGGAGGGGCGGGGAGGGCGTTGAGAGGACCGCGATGCGACGTCGGATTCCGCGGGCGGTGGGCGGGCGTCGGGGCCGCCGGAGCCGTGCTGGTACCAGGCCCAGGCTGCCGCCTTCACTAGGGCTAGATCGTCGGATTCCGACGAGATCGAGCTCGTCCTTCTCTTCCTCCGATCCATGGACTTAGAGCTATAGAGATAGAGAGGAGAGATGGATGGGGGGTATAAATTATAGTGAGAGAGAGAGAGAGAGAGAGAGAGAGAGAGAAGGGTTTCTGTGGGAATTATGACTAGTAGTTTGGAAGAGATAGAGGGAGAGAGAGAGAGAGAGCTATATAATTAATTGATTAGTGGAGAAGCATCATTGTCTCATATAAGGGAAGATGAGAATATATATATATATATATATATATATATATATATATATATATATATATATATATATATATATATAGTGGTAAAAGTTTAATTAATTACATGAGAAGTACTTATTGGGTCGATTAGTTATTTAACTACATTCTTTAATTGATGTTTAAGACTAACCTCTTGTCACCAAATTAAAACGCATATTTATATGCCTAATGACAGATATCCGTGCTAATTAGCATGACCTTGAATTATGAGTACCAAACCCACGGATTATAATAATATATATTTCTGAAAGGACTCAAAATTAATATTTCCACTGTGCAAGGGGTTGGTGCATAAGAATAAGAATGCAAGCATCGGATAGGATAGGATAGTTATCGGCATCATTTATCCTGTCATTCATTAATTAATGCCATCAGAATTAATATATTTCTTAGTTAGAATACGATTAAACTTGTCGAATACCCAGGACTTCTCATCCGTCGTCGTCCATCCCACGATTTCTCATTTAAACACTACTTCTGTGCACGTGTTAATCATATCATCAATTCGATTAGCGTGTGAATAAATCCCAGAGTAATTAAGAATTTTGGGGTTTTATGGCAAATAACCACCTACATTTTAACCAAATTTTAAAAATCACCTCCCTTCTTTATCCTGGTTTCCTAGATTAGATGCATGGCTTGTAGAGCAAGATATTAATAAAGAGAAAAATATAGTTAGGAGACGTGGTCAACTCAACTAAGATGCAATAAAAACTATCTTATTCTCATAATAAATTAATAGAACTCTAAAGTCTCCAACTCAACTTCTCACCTTTGAGAACGCATAGAATTCTCCCTGCCCCCTCTATTAGGGCAACCTTTAAAGAGATCTCTCTCGCCGTGCCGCCGGGTGAACCCTTTACTCTCTTTTCTCTTTCTTTTTCCTCTTATTTTATTAAAACCTTGATCACTTTCTTCCCTCTCACCACCGCGACAATGCTGTTCAACATTGTGCCTACTGTCATCGCTCCTATTCTCCTTCCCTCCCTCGATGAATTCAAGCTTGGTCACCACCCTTCTACTGGATTTGAGCCCAATGCATCCCTACCCCTTGCTGCTTCCTTCATTAGGCTCAGATATGTCCAAAACCCTTGCCGTTGTCACTCCCTATTGTTGCTCCTCATTGCCACCAACGATCTTCTTCTCCTCCCCTCCCTTGTAGGATCCAAGCTTGATCACTATCTTTCTATTGAATCTCCGCCCAATCTACTACTGGCGCAATAGTTCTGTTTCACTGCTATGGACCATCCCTAGCTCAATAGTATCCTTTGCCTAAAGGTCTCATTGTCATACTGGATGGGAGAGGCCCCTTTGGGTGGGGGAGGGTCCGGCTCATTCATAGACTCATAGTTGTAGTCTGTGCTTTGTTGATGTCTGTGTTTATTTGGATACAAATGTTGTGCTTTTTGGTTACCCCTAGTTGTATTCTTTTGTTTTTGCTCTGTAGCGGGTTTAGAGTGTTGTAAGTTTTTTTTTCTTTAATTTGTGTTTCAGGTGAGTGATATTCGATCCTCTTACCTTTATGGACTCTCAAGATCGTATCTTGAATTTCTGGAATGACATAACCCGTAGACTAACTCGAGGCTCTTTACTCTTGAGAATCTCTTGGGCCTTTCCTCGTTTAAATATTGTGTTGTGCTCGGAGTATTATAGACCAAATAAGAGACTTATGTTAAAAGCTCTCCCGTATCTGTGTATTAGGCTTTATTGTTCTAACCCTTAGATAACGTTAATGAATCATTTTAGCCTTTGCACTTTCCTTTGGAAAAAAAAAAAAGAAACTTCTCACCGTGAGAACCGAAAAATATACCATTTGCCGACAAGTCTTTGGTTAATTCGTTTATATGAATCGTTTCTAAATATTAAACTATAGACCCATAGTTTTACTTATAAACCATGGAAAATAACACGTGAAAATACGTGATGGGATGTTCAAAGTCAACGACTATATATTAGAGATATATTACGGTCTAATTAACGAGCATATATAATTAGCAGTCGGTAATCATCCATCCCTGGTATTAGGATTTCAGGCGACTCTAAACTACGTACTACCTAATTAATTATCCTCTCTTTATTGATATTTATATGGATAAGATTATTCCTGTTCAAATATACTGTTTGGTTCGGTACATGCAGCAGCACAAGGTGGGCATAATATCTAATCCACTAACTTGACCATATGACTCCATATATATATATATCTCTAAACCATGGTATTTTATATTATGTCCTGTCGCATACCATATTACCATGTGATTCAGATCGTCTCAAAAATAGCCTTATATTTTTAGAGGCCTTTGGCTTTCTTTGATAGTTCTTGACCAAACTAGCCTATCTTCTAAATATTTCATCAAATTTAGTACCAAAATAAAGCTGTTTAACTATAACTCTTAGTAAAACATTGAAGTTAATAGCATTATATATAAGAAGAAGATGTTAAAGAGAAAATGCTAATAAATTCAGCATCTTTTTCTTACATATAAAATTCTATCATTATCAATATTTTATATGATAAGAAAAACTAAGACAAGCTTAGCTAAATTTATCAGTATTTCATCTAATAATTTTCAAATAAATCACTAATAAATTTAGTATTTTAAACATATAAACTGCATATAAGATTAACATTTTAGTTTATTAACTTACAAATATAAATACTAAATGTTAATAGGATCAACATTTACTAATAGCTAGAGTGAAACAAACCCTTCGAGTATTGAGTTTAGCGGTTAATCCATTTCGATAAATATAATTTAAAACATGGCTAATTTGATTAAAAAAAGAATTCTTCATTGATTCAATTGTTGTTATATGTCTTAGTTTTTCAATTCAAATGAATCTGGGACCATATTTAGCGAGCATGGATTCCCAAGGTTAATTTCATCCTATACAAATATACATACATACATACATACATATACGCCACATTGAATTATTATGTTTTTTCCTTTTATTTCCTCCAGCAATACACTTAGATATTATATAGATATGCTCAGCTGAAGACCAATAAGAAGATCAAGTGCAGTACGAACCTTATCATGTTTGAGTGGTGCATGGTTAAGTTTACACTTGCTATGACTTCACGTCCAAATCCATGCAAGCAGTTGGATAAGATCATTAGAGGGTACTAAGCAAAATTAACCTTACACCCAAAAAAAAAATCTAATCCTCTTCTTTTTGTTACATATATTTGATCTAAGGTAGAGCGTTAATTATAAAATTACTAAATTACAAAGAGTTAGGTTAGATTAAAGCTAGCTTGTATAAGGTTTTATTTATATTCCTATATTAGTAAATTAAGATTCAAGTAGAATTCATGAGTTTGAGCTATTAAAATCTTATTGATATAGTTATGCGGATCGGCGAAGAACTTATAAGTCTATTTTGTTCATGCAGATTATTTTAATCTAAATCTGTGATCTTTTAGTGGAATTCAGATACAATTATCTTATTTATACTTTAATTTTAATATTTTTATCATAATAAATTTTTATTAACCTAAGAATTAGCTTAACAAATAGTAACAAAAGGTATTCTGGAAATTGAGCAAGTTGTTTTACAAAACAATTAATAAATATAAATCAATTAAAATAAGCTAACCAAATGATTAGATTCTTTAATTTTCTATGTTGCTAAGTTTTGATGCAGGAGAGATCCAGTTATGGCGACTAGACCAAGCCACTAGCAAAATTGCTGGCCCAATTAATTTTTAAGGCAACTAATTTGAAGCATTTAATCATCTACCATGGATTTCATGTTACATAGTAGCTACTATTTTTTTACATCATCTTCTTTAGATTTGTCTCATTTCCTATTGAAGAAGACACCATTTAATTTCAACATCAAAATGGAAAGTGCCTTGTTTGGTTGTTAGTGTCTTGTATCTTTGTGGGAGTTTAATTTGTGTTTTTCTTTTAATCTTGCCTTAGCTATAGGGTTTATCTATTTGTTGCTTTTGTTGTTTTTATTTGGTTGGTGATATCTGATATTTCAGCGTTGTTCGCAGATCGATAGGGTTGAGTTTTGGACTATCGGAACACGACAAGATCGTAGGCTGACTCGAGGCTCCATGCTCTTATGAATTTATCAAGGTCGTTTTTCATTTGAATTTGTACATGTGCGTTGTTGAGCTTGATGTTATATTTGATTTACAGTTCTATCTAAGTTTAAAATTATGACACTTATATCAAAGAATTATCGCTAAACCTCTATTTTTAATATATCAGGGCGTCATATTATATCCAACGAAATCTTCACACACCTATAGACTTCACTAAAATGACGGTACTTTTAATGTGAAAAGACTAGTTTACCCCTGATGGTTCTGACCGGACTCATTATCTAATAACACTCATTATTTAGTTTAAGCTTTTGGGTTAAGTGATTGTCTAAAAGTTTAACTTGATAGGTAGCATATTAGCCTTAAAAAAAGATGATTAAGGTCTTGTGGATGACATAGTTTTACAAAACGTTGGTTTTCTCATTGAACGTGACACACATTAGATTGGAAGAGTTCTTGATGGCGTCTTCTTTATGGGACGACTTTGACGTTAGTAGTAGGTACTGGGGACACATGGTGGCTAAATAGGAAACCGTTAATTAGAATGATTAATGTCAACTCAAGCATTTATTAAGTGGACAAATCAATCTATGGTCCTGTCTCTTTACAATATTTACAGATTAGGGGTTGTGGTGATGAGACCATTAGCGTGTGATTACCAGAATGTCTCATTAATTGAGGAGTAATTGGATCAGCATGCTTGACGAATTGATGATTACTAAAAAATTAGCCACAAAATTAATTTATCAACAACGAATCTTCCTTTGAATTTCATATTTACCATCGTATCATTTAAAAGTGTTTACATCTTTTTGTATAATTAAACTTGAGGGGTATCTATACAAATATTAATTTTAGAGGGACTTAAATGTGAAGGAGAGATTTTTTTATATATTTCTACCGTGATAATATCCCGGGATTTATTTTTGCAAATATAGTTGAAAATGGAAAAAAAAATAATATGATAACTATGGGCTCGGCCTTTGGGCCCTTTGGGCCCATAGAGAGCATAAACTGGGCCAATTTGGATCTAGGCCCAAATAATTGTGAGATAAATAACAAATCCAACACAATTCTCAGTTCCAAGCCATGCAGTTATGCAGAGGCTACCAAAGAAAACCCGACTTCCTCCTACTTCGTCTACCACCACTTGCGCTCCCTCTCCTCCACTTCCATGGTACTCACTTCCACCTTCCGACCCACCACCTTCCCCTCTCCTGCTCACCATCTCCCGCGCGATCGCCGTCTCCCCGGCTACCCCACTCTCCTCCTCACTCTCCCATCTCCTCCCTTCTATCACCCCGTCCCACTTCCTCTCCCTCCTCTCCCTCAACCCCCTCTCTCTTCCTCCCCTCTCCCTCCTCTCCTTCTTCCACTTCCTCTCCTCCCACCCCCGCTTCCGCCACACCCCTCTCTCGTATCTCGCCATGGCCGACCTCCTCCTCCTCCGCGGCCTCTCCTCCTCCGCCGCCCCTCTCCTCCGCGTTCTTATCTCCCGCCGCGGCCGCAATTCTTCTCATTCTCTCTTTTCCACGGCACTTGAAACGAATTCCCCGCGGCCGCCCCACTCAGCTCTCCTCGCTGCCCTAGTTGATGCGTATTCCGATGCAGGATTCATCTCCGACGCGATCCAATTTGTCCGCTTGACAATCCAGAACCGGCTTCGTGTACCATCCGATGCGTGCGATCGTCTGCTCGACCGGTTGCTGCGGTCTAATTCGCCGTCGACGGCATGGAAGTTCTATTTGGAGATCATTAGAGCTGGATTTCCACCAAAAGTGAGGACTTTCAACGTTTTGATGCATTCTTTCTGCAAGGAGGGGAAGATTAAAGATGCTCATTTGGTATTTGAGGAAATGTCACTGTGTCGCTCAGGTCCTACTGTGGTCAGCTTTAACACTCTGATTGACGGGTACTGTAAAGTTGGGAACTTGGATGCAGGGTTTGGGTTAAAAGGGATGATGGGGGAATTTGGGATTCGTCCGGATGTCTTCACGCATAGTGTGCTGATCAGGGGACTCTGCAGAGAAGGGAAGTTGGAGGATGCGAACCGACTGTTTGAGGAAATGTGCTTGCAAGAGTTGGTTCCAAATGCAGTGACGTTCACCACATTGATTGATGGGTACTGCAAACATGGAAAGGTCGAAGTTGCCATGGATTTGTATCGAGAAATGCTGAGGAAAGGCGTTATGCCGGACTTGATAACTTTCAATGCTCTGGTGAATGGCCTTTGCAGGGCTGGGGATTTGAGAGAGGCAAAAAATATTGTTGAGGGGATGAGACAAAGAGGTCTAAAGCCTGATAAGGTTACTTATACTACTTTAATTGACGGGTGCTGCAAGGAGGGGGATTTGGAGATGGCAATGGAGATCAGAAAGAAAATGATGGTTGAAGGTGTTGAATTAGATGAAGTGACGTACACAGCGCTTATTTCAGGGTTGAGTAAAGAAGGGTGGGCAGTCGATGCAGATAGGACTCTGCATGAAATGATCAGTGCTGGTATAACTCCTGACAAGGTAACCTACACGATGGTGATTGATGCCTTCTGCAGGAAGGGAGAGGTTAAGGCGGGCTTCAAGCTGCTAAAGGAGATGCAGCGTAAGGGTCATACACCAGGGGTTGTGACATATAATGTGATCATGAATGGCCTCTGCAAGATTGGACAAATGAAGAATGCCAATGTGCTCCTAAATGCTATGCTCAATATCGGAGTTTCACCGGATGATATTACCTATAATATTCTCTTGGAAGGGCATTACAAATATGGGCAAGTCAAAGATCAAGAGGAATTGAGGGGTGAAAAAGGAATGATTTCAGACTTTGCAGTTTATACTTCATTGATCAATGAAATAGTTAAAAAGAAGCATAAGTGCCACCAGGATGGAGAGGCTTAATATCTGAGATATTTACCCTTCTAAGTACTATTCCTGATTCTTGAAGATTGCTTTATCTGCTGCCTCTTTAAGGCTTCGGCAATCCCCTATGGAATGAGGCCTTGATTTGGTCATAGGAGTGAAAGCTCACTCGCTCTTTTTTGGTATGAACAGGGGGTGAGATTTTTATTTTGGTTTTGGAATTACTGCAAACGACAATAAGCAATCAGCTTAAGCAGCTAGAAGCCTAGAACCACCATCATAGGCCAGTTTCTTTCTCTTTAGTGAATTCTTCTAATTTTTTTAATAGCCCACTGGAAGCTAGAATGTCTTCATATCTCATATATTCTGTTTACAGCACTGATAAATTGGAGTGTGGCTTCTGCCAAGGTAACAAATAAGCATAAGAAGGCAACATTATCCTTGCATGAATGATGGCAAACATTTAGGTGAGTTACTTGGCATATATGTGTTTGTTAATGATCCATTGTATATATACATTTGTTTGTTTCTGATTATAAAAATGGGAAACATTGACAGTAGTTAGAGTGCTATTATATGGAGCAACTAAATGTAAAGTGTAAAATGCTTAATTTCAAATGTAAAAAGAAATAAATACAATCATATTTTGCTTAAATCTTGAGAATGGCTTTAATTCTGATTTCAAAAATCATTTGAAGTTCTCAGATGAATTGCTTTTATGTTAGATGTGCAATTTAGATGTCTAAAAAGGGTTCGAAGTAGTAGTACTGGGTTCTGCAGTGTATCAGTTTGATACTTTGACAAACTGACTGTGGCAGGCTAAAAGCAATGATTGTGTGGCTCGCTGAATTTCCAATTGTCATTGCGAAATTTCAGAAATATGATAACTTCAAGCTCTTCCATGTTTTTACTACTTTTCACCTATTTTTGGGAGTTTTCTAAATCTAATCAAGTCTAGTTGTAGTGAGCTCAAAAGTTTTATTCTTAACCTTATTTCAGATATCTTTATGGGAGATAGTTGTTCTACATGTTGAAAAGTTCTATGAAAGATGAACCAGCTTGTGAATTGTAACTCAGAAAGTGGTGGGTGACACATTGTGGCATCCACAAGTGTTCCATAAAGGCACAGCTGCTCAGACTGTTCCATGTGACACAATACCACTTCATTGTGCTATCGAGCAAATTCAAGCATATGGGAAGTTCATCAACACCCATACCTCAGCTGCACAAGGCAATTGATACTTTACAAGGTCTACGGCTTAACCTCATACATTCTATGACTGCATCCTGGTGCCATTGCAGTGACAGTTAATTGCATAAACTCTGGTACCTTAAAGATGTTCAAAAGGTAAAAGCAACTAATAAGGCAATGACTGTTGTCTGATGAATCGCAGCAACTAGAATAGGTCTTCTAGTTGGTGAAATGCGAAATTATGGCATTATCAACAATCACTGTCCTGCTCACCTTGTTTACAATGGCGTAAATCTTCTTCACAAGTCTTCCACAACAGATTAAAGACAAGTAGATGGTACCCAAGACATATGTGTGGTCTTTATTGTACATCTGTTATGTATTTGTATACCCATATATGGTGAAGTCCTATTGTAATAAAACAATTACCATGTAATTCTTTTTAATTATTTAAATTGTTACTTTTAACCAATCTACTGGTTTTATAATTTGTATTCACCAATTTTCTCGATAGCTTTGTGGCAAGTCCTTTGGATCAAACTATTGAATGTTATCTGTGGGTTATTTCTTGAGTTCCTGGAGTTCTAAGAGTTTCATTCCTTCTATGGTATTGATCCATCTGGATGCTGTCAATAATTGTATATCAGCTGTTTGCCTGACTCACCATTTCCTTAAATCAATGGTGGACAGGGAGCCACTCTGAGCAACCGGCTGGAGGTAATTAGGAAAGGTAATTTCTTCATCGTTGATACAAACTACATAAATTTTGTTAATACATTATTAGTTTGTCGCTCTGCGAAATCGACAATATTGTTTTGCCACCTGCTGCATATTCCCTTTCGTTTACCAGATGGAAGTATCATGTGCTATTAGCATATATTCCAGAGGCCCTTCCTGTGAGTCTTTACAACTCTTAATTAGTACTTCATAATGGTGAGAGTGACTTCATGCTACAGTTTCCTTTTTGTGTCTTAGCTGGGGTTCACCTAACAACAGTTGGTTTCCTGAGCAAGCGATAGCCTTCTGGGTTTGTGTGTTCATAAATATCGGATCTTGCAAGCAAAAGTGGAAACTAAATAACTCTCTTTGAAAATTAGTTCTTGTATAGTTAAGTTTGGTAGAATGGAGCTTTTATTATCACACTGATGTGCACTACCACTAGCTCTTTTCTTTGCCTTTAAAGAGAAGCTCTCTCTCTCTCTCTCTCTCTCTCTCTCTCTCTCTACGTGTGTGCTGAAAACTATGTAGCTTCTTTCAAGTCTTCAGGATATGTTGTACTAATAACAGTATCCTTCCATGTGGCTATCCTCCCCTGACAAGTACTTCCATCACACTCTATTGCCACCCTTAGGACTTCTGGATTGGAGAAGAAGAGAATATATATAACTTATTTGCTTTCTATATATTTAAGAACTTCTGTGCTGCATCCCATTCTTAAAATGAACTTTGACTCGTAGCTCTGCCTACTTCTGACCTGATCTGTCATAGATCTAGAGAGAGAGAGAGAGAGAGAGAGAGAGAGAGAGAGAGAGTAGCTCAAACCTCACTAGGGTAGTAACATTAGCATGGTAGATGAATTCACAGCAGTGAACCTTCCTTTAAGCTACTGTTCTCTCCTATTATTCAGCATACTAGGTGGAACAGCAAATCTCCAAATAGTAACGCAACTTTATGCTCATGGATGAGGACTTATATCCTCTGTAAAAGACCACTGCACTATGTATTAAAAAGTGGAGTGATGTGGGACAGAAATGGCCCATAAGACGGTAGTGCTGAAAATAAAAAGAATAAAAAATTCCACATACGTTGAAACTCTTCTAGCAATCGGGGTGCCAAGTACCCTGAGTGAAGTAAATTCCTGCAATTTGGGTTTGCAGAGAATCTTCTCCTTCCATGGACCCTCTCCCTCTCTGAATGCATACATGACGCATCATCTCAGCCTTTGAATCCTTTTGCCATCTTTGAAAAACCGTTAGGCATGTGAAGAGTCATCTCAGATGATGATTCCAATGTGTCAGCAGTTGCAGAGAGGGCCAGTGCCTTTAACTCACTTATTTACTGCAGAGATGCAGCTATTATGCGAGGCAGATGGTAGATAGGATCCAACTGCATTACTATTCATATCTCAAAAGATCTACTAATGAAATTCTTCCTCCTTCCCATTTCACTACGTGTGTGATGATCTCCATTTAACGTATAATTCAAGCATCTTATTATTGGCTTCACCTTTATGTTTGCTTTGTAGTATCAATTTCCATTTACCAGTACATATTTGTCGTTGTTTTCATATATCAGACAAATAGGGAAGAAGAATATATAGATCTTTATCTGGAGACACCAGTGCAAACATCAAAATTGATGAGGAGGAGAAACGTTCAACGAGACAGATGTCAAAATTCTACTAGCCAAAAAGCCTGCTTGCTGCACGAGTTAACCTCACCAGACTTTCCCTGACGTGATACAGCGTAACGGTATATAGAAGACTACACTGTTAACAGATCAACTCTACCTCCCACATGATCAAGGAAATAAATAGGCTGTAAGGTTTGATTCTAATTTTAAATAATGTTAGAGGTTGACTTAACTGCTTGATGAGAAGTTTAATTTGAAGTAATTATTTAGCGTTAGTATATGAGCTAAATTTGAGTAAAACTTAAATGAGTCGTATATAAGAAGGGTTGGCTTTGTCTATCTATCCCACTTAAACACTGCTCTTCTTCGCTTCCTCCTCACTACTCTTCTTGGCTTCCTCCTCCTGGTACTCCAACTTAATTTTAACAATAAACTAATCGCATATCTTAGCTAAGTTAATATTAAAAATTTGAACCCCTTCTCCAAATTTTAGAGCACTGTCAGGAAGAAGACAACGACACGAGAGAGAAAGCTAGAGAGAGAGAGAGAGAGAGAGAGAGAGAGAGAGTAGGGCAAAGTTTTTTCTCTTTCCATTTTTTTTTTCATTTGATCGACGAATCGAAAGCTTAGAAGACCTAAGCGGCTCTAATCGGAGGAGCAGAGGAGGGATTACGAGTTTTTTTTTTTTTGATTCGGAAATCTCTTTGGATTTGGATGCTGGATTTGACGGGAGGTTAGATCGGGAATGGCGGATCCGAGCCTCGACGAGTCTGGTGGTGGAAATGCGGCCCCGGCGGCACTGACGGTGTCGGCATCGTTCAAGGGGGAGGGGAAGGCGGGACCAAGGAGAAGAGGGTCGATCCGACCGAGCTTGGATGCGGACGAGTTCATCAATTTGTTGCACGGTTCGGATCCGGTCAAGGTTGAGCTTAATCGGCTCGAGAACGAAGTCAGAGGTGGGAATGTGGTTTCGTTCTCGCGGATTTCTCTTGCTTCCTGTGTTATCTTCGTGCACTAGAAGTTCTTGGAATTTTTTTTTTTTTGTTTCATTTTTCCTTATTTTTACTCTTCATTAATCTCCATGCATCAGATAAAGAACGGGAATTGGGAGAGGCGCAAGCAGAAATCAAGGCGCTGAGGCTGTCGGAGCGTGCGAGAGAGAAGGCTGTTGAAGAGGTAATCTTGAAATTTAATCAACATTTTATTTTTTTAAAGTTGTAACTTCGTTTTCTCTTACCAATCACTTACTACTATTCATTCCGTGGATTTGAATCTTTTTTCCTTTTCTTTGTTTTCTAATCTCTGCCTAGTTCTCCGGTGTCAAATGGTTTGATTTTTATATAACTTGGATTCGTGTTGCTATTTACCAGTAGGAAACTGATAAAATCCGAGTTGTTCTTTATTCGTTGAAACAATGTATTCTCTTTTCTTGTCAGCTTACGGAAGAATTGGAAAAGTTGGAAGAGAAACTGAAGCTAACAGAATCCCTTCTAGAAAGCAAAGTATCTATGTTAAACCTCATCTCATGCCAACTCTTAATTTCTATTTCAAAATAGGAAAGAGTTTTTGATAGACGACTAAATTTTACAGAATCTAGAAATCAAGAAGATCAATGATGAGAAGAAGGCCTCCATGGCTGCTCAGTTTGCAGCAGAAGCTACACTTAGAAGAGTTCATGCAGCTCAAAAGGATGATGATATGCCTCCAATTGAAGCCATTCTTGCACCACTGGAGGCAGAGCTAAAGCTTGCACGCCAGGAGGTAATATGCGCCATGGTCCTCTTTCTTATTCTTTCTTATCTCAACAATCCCTTAGGTTCTTGAAAATTGACACATTCTGATGGAATATGCCAATATACCACTGCTATTTGGAAAAAAGAATTCTTACTTCTTAATTACATAAAAAAACCACTCATATTTATGGAAGTATGATTTCCTGTTATTGCTTTCCTTTACTTGTTGCTCTAACTATAGCTGCACAACTTTCACTTGCTGTTTGTAATGCCAAATTCCTACCTTGTGAGTTCTCATGTGGCTCCTTTGATGTCTGTATTAAGAGGGAAATATAACTGTGGATTAGGGAAGCTTAGCTGAGTCTGTTTATGAACTATTTTTCCAAAATAGTGAAAGGATCGGTATTATCTGTACAATGTGAGGTTGAACCATTACTCGTTTTATGTGCATTATTTTTTTTCACTACGGATACAAGCAGATTGTACAAACCTAGCTTTTGTGCAGATTGCGAAGCTGCAGGATGACAATAGGGCATTAGATCGTCTAACCAAATCAAAGGAAGCAGCTCTACTCGATGCAGAAAGAACAGTAGAAATTGCCTTAGTAAAAGCTTCTATGGTGGATGATCTACAAAACAAGAACCAAGAGTTGATGAAGCAAATTGAGATCTGTCAGGTAGTAGGGAACATTTATTAATATATCGTAATCTGGGAAATTTCCCGTGTAGAAATTGTGTCACTCGAGCATTTGTTATTTCATCTTTAACTTTTGCAGGAGGAAAACAAGATCTTGGACAGATTGCATCGCCAAAAGGTTGCAGAGGTTGAAAAGCTTAGCCAGACTGTGAGGGAGCTAGAAGAGGCTGTGCTTGCTGGTGGTGCAGCTGCCAATGCTGTCAGAGATTACCAGCGCAAAGTTCAGGAGATGAATGTACATATCTTCCTTGTTGTATACTAGTATCCTGTTTTTTAAATGTCTTTAAAAATTTTTGATCCTTTGTTGCACTTTCGTTTTTTCATGGATCACTACTTATTCCTTCTTGCATATGGCCATTGTTTTGGTAGGAAGAGAGAAAAACACTTGATCGGGAACTTGCCCGTGCAAAAGTGACAGCAAATAGGGTTGCTGTCGTAGTTGCAAATGAATGGAAAGATGCTAATGATAAAGTGATGCCTGTCAGACAGTGGCTTGAGGAGCGAAGGTTCATGCAAGTAAGCAGTAATACCAGTACTTGTTTACTTTGACATTACCTTTTGCAAAGAAGCAATAATACCAGTACTTGTTTAATTTGTTGACATTACCTTTTGCAAAGCTTGAACATCTTTTTCCAAGTCAAACGTGACAAAGTTTCAGTCTTTAGTTAAACTTCTTCTTTAGTTCCATCCAAATATAATTTATTCTAAGGTAAAATTACTTCTTTCATCATGCAACATTTGTACTACAGGGAGAGATGCAGCAACTTCGAGATAAGCTTTCTATAGCAGAACGAACCGCAAGATCTGAATCTCAGCTAAAAGTAAAGCTTCACATTTGTACCATTTAAAGTGCAATATTTTGGTGTCTAGTTATAGTAAAATGAATGTTAAAAATTTACCTTTTCATTCCTCAGGAGAAGTTTCAGTTGCGCCTTAAAGTAATAGAAGAGGGTTTGAGAACGCCCTCAACAAGTTTCAACCGCACTAGTGTAGAAGGGAAAAGTTTAACCAATGGCCCTTCCCGTCGCCTATCATTGGGTGGATCTGAGAATATTTCAAAGTTAACTTCCAATGGTGTTTTGACTAGGAGATCGCCATCTTTTCAGTTGAAATCCTCTCTTTCTTCTGGCAGCAGCATGGTACTCAAACATGCAAAAGGAACTTCCAGGTCATTTGATGGTGGTACTAGGTCAGTAGACAGGGGCAAAGTTCTTGGAAATGGACTAGGTCACTTACTCAACAGATCGATGGATGGTACTGCAGACAGTCAGAGAAATGATAATTGGAAAGAAAATCCAGATGATAAACCTAATGATTCCAGTAATAACGATTCAAGTGATTCTGTCTCTGGGTTATTGTATGATTTGTTGCAGAAGGAAGTAATAACTTTGAGAAAAGCTTGTCATGAGAAAGACCAAAGCTTGAAGGACAAGGATGATGCAATTGAGGTAGATAATAAACTTTTTAGTATGCATGACCTGTTAATCCTTGCAATGCCTTTTAAAATCTTGGTTCTCTCTTTCCAATTTCAGATGTTAGCAAAAAAAGTAGATACTCTGACAAAAGCAATGGAAGTGGAGGCTAAAAAAATGAGGAGGGAGGTCGCTGTCATGGAGAAAGAGGTTGCTGCTATGCGTGTCGAGAAGGATCAGGACAGCAGGGCTAAGCGGCTTGGTAGTTCAAAGGGTCCAATAAATACTTCTCAGCTGCTACCTGGGAGGTATGCTTAATGAATCATTTATATGCTCTCGACATGTAAATCTTTTTGGTGGGCAACTGATATGCAATTCTCAATGCTTCACAATATATCTTTTCTTTCTTATGTTGGGCATGAATATCCAGACATTAGAGTTACAATGCTCGAACTATTCCCCGCCATCCTGTAGCCTTCGAGTAACAAGTGAGGACTGCCGATAGTACTCCTAAAAAGAGAATATGGTTAACCTTATCACATTTTTTGTGCTGTTCATATCAGAACACCCCAACCAAAATACCCCAGGGACAAGAATAGATGACCTCACTTTTTCTCCATTCAACAGCATCAATGGAATCGTAGATAGGTCCATCTGAAGCTTCTATTCAACAGGAGACTACTGTACAAGCAAGTTGCCAACTTACCATCTTCTCATTCTTCAGTAATGAGAACAAACTGTCACTCCTTGTGAAGAATACCATGATTATTTCATGTGAACTGCAATCTTCTTCTTTTTTTTTTCCTTTTCTTTTCTTCTTTTGAGTAAGATATGAACTACAATCAGTTTAACTATGTAGCTAAATTTGCCAGATACCCTTAGTTTATGCCTGTGCAATCTGTTCAGTTTAGTGTCTTTTTAGTTCTTTTAGTTATGCGTTGGTTCAAATATTTGACAATTTACAATAAAAGGAACTAGCTCATTGCATAGTCTCTTAAACAGTTAAACTGAATTAGTTTCTGCAACTTCAACTTTTATACATAAATTTGATGAACATATTTTTGCTCTCAATATCTTTAACCTGCTGTATTGTCTGCAGAAATGTGCAGCGAAGTGGATCTATGCGCAACCTTCAATGACAAGTACTCAAACTGGGGAGCTGCATGCTATTCTTGAATGACTTCATTTCTCACTTTTATCTGTAATTTGTCTTATTTTTTTAATCTTTTTAGTTTTAAAGATTATAATGCAGATATGCCCCTGCTGTAATCAAAATGAGGAAGAAAACTTTAGTGGAAGAGTCAGTACGAATCTGACAAAATTTCTACTGTAATCAAGTTGTGTGATGCTGAAGTCGATCTAACCTTTCCGTAAATGTTTTCCCTCCTGATAAGAGCAAAGCTTTGTATTGTTGTATTGGTTGGGAGGATCCTCCATTCCTCTCTGTAAGTTCTAGCTAGTGTGGTTGTGGTGACTTTCTTATTTATGGGATTGTGAATACCCTTCTAATGTAGAATTACTCATGATATTTGTTTATTTTGCTCGTGTTTTTCTTTTTTCAACTTTAGCAGAGCCGAGGTGAAAATTATCATCTTAATTAAGTTGATGTGAAATCTAGAATTTGTCATTTGAGTTAAATGATATCTGTAGTTCATGTATTCAGTATTCCTTGCGTGAGAATATAATTCCATTATACTTGGCTATTGTTGCTTATGTTTTACGGTGCTTTATCAGGTCCAGATACTCGTGGACTTCTCTATACTGCATTTCTTGATAACTTTAGCAATTTACTTAGTTGAATGGTAATTTCCACGAGTTTCCAATAAATAAATTAAATTATTTGTATGATAGTTACCTCGGTTAAGCAGATTATTAGTCAAGGATTTTGTTTTCTTGGGATAGGAATATTTTGTAACTTAGTTGTCATGAGTATACATTGCTCCGTATACTGTACTGTCTTTAGCAGACCAAGGGAGACTGTACTGTCTTTCAAAATGTTCGTATCCTTTATAGAAAGTAGAGCTTCAGGAACCACAACAACCTCGACATCTCCTGCAATAGAGCATAGTTAGGCTATCGAAACCTAGGCAAGGATTCCATTATTCCAGATGAGGGGAAAACGGGGAAGAACAGATAAATAAGTAATGGGCGAAGGTGTAACACAGCCAAAACTTTTTTTACTTCGTACTCTGGGTGGAAGTGTACCAATGAGAGATGATGAGTATGCTTCCCATTTAATCATCAAATTCAAATTCAGATGTTGTATCTCTAGCACTAAGAAGTTGATTTGAGTTAAATGACGAGTTTTTTTAAAACTATTTTAATTCTTCCAAATCCTTTTATGACATGTCTAATTAATTTTAAAACTTAAATATAAGACTATGTAAGTTAAAAATATTGTGGACTGAAAAAATAATTTCTAAATTTTGGCTACTAGTTCAATAATTTATATGAAAAATTTAAAAACGCTTAATGAAATTGCTAAGTACAGGAGAAATTTTTTCGTATAAATTATTGAATATAATTACCGATTTATATTTAGAAGTTGCTGATCGAAAAATAAGTTATAAGGAAATCCTTTTTCTTACACTTAGCAATTTTTTAGCTATTTTTAAATTTTCATCTAACCTAGTCAGTAATTTACTAATTTATATTTAGAAATCACAAGTTTAGTTAGCGATTTTATAATTCACCTAGTTTCTTAATTAAGTGTTAAATTATATTAGACGTGTAAAAAAATAGTTGGGAGGGCTAGTTTGGTCAAACACTCGTTAAATAGTGTTAAGTTTTCTTAAACAATCATAAAATATGAAGGCGCAAAAAGAAGCTTTCGAATTTACATTTCTGCCCCTCAACTTGGACACATCACACGGACGTAACGTCGCCTAAGCGCTCGTTTCTCCAACGGTCATCTCTCTATAAATATAGGGTTTAGCTGGCGAAAATTTTCGATCGAAGAGCGGGAGAGAGAAGAGAGAACGGGCAAGGAAGAAGGGATTGGAGAGAAGGCTCAGAAGCAACAGAGATCCCTGCAGCTGAGTCCGATTTGTTGAGGATCGCTTTGGGCAGAAGAAATTTCCGAAATCCCTCCTCAGGTGAGTCCGATCTGTTCAAGGTTTATTCAACAAACCTCGCAAATCCCTCCAGGTCAGTTCTCGATTTGTTTTGTTCAATCTAGTTATTAGGTAAAGATTTGAGTGCATACGTCTAATATATCTTCGTTATCCTTTTTCTTTATCACTGCACGGCTTTGTGTTATTTGTGTGAACCGTTGTTGAAGGCGCCAAGTTAATATGATTTGTGTTGACATGGTTCGTTCAAGGATTCCTGCTAATCTTTTATATGTTATTGAAAGATTCTCCGTTAGGGATTTAACTGATGCGTTCTTCAAGTTGGTCAGTTTGATACTATTTTTAGGTTAAGATGTTATAGTGGATGACAAAATGAGTGAGATGGGAACTTGAAGTTTGTCGATGCTCATATGATCTCTAGGTTAAGATCTTATATTGGAAGAGATGATGGATACTGAAATTTGTTAAATTATAGGTTAAAATCTTATAGTGGCAAGTTGGATTATGGGTTCTTGTAGTTGTCAAGATATGTTAGATTCTATCTTATAATCGGTGATGGTTCTTAATTTTTTTTTAAATTGATAAAGCCTATAAGATATAATTATATGCTTCTATCTAATGTCTGGTGATGCAATGCTGGATTTTGATTTCTTTTGGTGATTGTGAGGGACAGAGTACAAAGATTTTACATACTTGGTTGGAGAGCACATAGGCAAAATTATACTTGTTCCTCTATGAAGTTTCTTTACTTCTTCTAGAAGAAGATTGACTCTGCCGTTTGGCTTGTTGTATCTGGCAGAAATTTTCTCCTCAAGTTTTTAAGTTTCATGAAGAAGATCAAAGGAAAGGATGCTGTGAGATTTGAGGAGCTAATTATAGTGCTGAAGCAAATGACTAATATGAAGCTGTTCCAATGTTTTTTTGGTGCTGGAGTGAAAAGTAGCATTAAGTTTGCTTTAGTGCAAGATAAAGCATAATAATTGATAAATGATCCACTGATTTATGGAGTAAACATGATTACAACCATTGGAATGCTAGTAAAGTTATGGATAATGATCTTCCAATTGCCGTTAGATACTAGTAGAATATGGGTCATGACTACTAGACAAGATTGTATATGGTAGACATTCCAATTAAAATGATCACTTTTAATTTGCTAGAATTTGTCACTTGACTGAAATGAATCACCTACAAAGTTTTTGTGAGGTTATTATTTAGTTCATGATATTTTGGATTCTGTGGGAAGTCTTGAGTTTGCTACTACATTATGTAAAGCTATCAAAATTCTGCAACCTTGTGCAATAGACTTTGAGGAATCTTGATGTTAGGAAGCACATAATTAAGTGAAGGATTCTTGTATCATGATGGCTACTTGTGATTAATGTGATTATGTCAATCCTGTCGTAGTGATTTGTCTTAGTATCGAGATAGGACTAGAAGTTTAGAACCTAGAAGTCCTGTTAATGAACAGATTCTTATTGTAGATATTGAATGATCAATATGAATAATTCTAAACTTCATCATATTTTGAAGATATTAGAGACTTGGATCTTTTTGGGTTAAGGGCTTTACAGGTAGGTTTTAAAAAGTCTCAATGATTCTGTTCCTAGCATGATTATTCTGTGAATTTTACCTAATCTAAGCAATAATGCATATAGTTATATGCATTAAGGATCAGAGGGAACTGAGGAAGATGATTCTACATACTTTGTAGGAGACTGAGTGCATTAACAAAATAATATCTGTTCCCCTATTAGTGCCTTCACATCTTCTGTGGAGGTTAGCTTGTTATGTCTGGTTAAAACCTGTAAACTCTTTGTCAAGCCTTATAGTTCCAAGACAGAATATCAAAGGAAATGATATTGGGACATTTGGAACCTTGGAGGAGCTAATGATAGTGCTGAAAATGAGAAATTTGAAGCTTATTCTATATCATTTTGGAGCAGCAGCCAATATAGTATTAATTTTGTCTTAGTGCAAGGCATCACTCTATGAATAGAGTCATAAAGAAATTAAATGGACAAAATTTGAGAGAGAGAGAGAGAGAGAGGCAAATTCTGTAGCGAAGGGACTATCAATCCCATATTCATCATATTGCTCTTAATCTTTTACTTATCATATACCTTAAAGTCTTAAGCTCACCTCAACTCTGTTATAATCCCGATTTTACCTAATCATAAAACAATTCTTTCTTTGTTTCCTTATTTAATCTCAGTGCACTCTTTTGAGCTTGATCTAAGTATTGTTTCCTATCGAAACGTGAAGTCCATAGTAGTCTAGTAGGGCGTAGTTCAATTGCAGTTTCATCTCTGATCTTCTTTATTATATCTTGACTTCTGGTGGACTGATAACTTTATTTATTAACTCACCTCGACTCTTTTGTAATCCTGATTCCCTCCATATTTTGACTTAATTTGTACTAGAATTCCTCTCTTGCCTTTCATTTTTATGATTGTTGTTGGTACTCGTCAAAATATTGTCTCTTGTCCAATCATGATTCTCTTTTGATTATATCTTGACATGCTTAGTTAATTCTCAGGTTTTTTTTCCTTGTGTTGTTATTCTTGGTCTTAGGCATATGACTATAATTGCACCTCTTGAAAGTAATCTAAATCATATTATTTTAATGTTGATCTGATCATTTTGTTCAAATCCCCAATATAAGATCTTAAAGATTCTCTTCATGATGCAATCCATATTGACGTTAATTTATTTACCTTTGTCTTTGTGATCTCAGTCCTACTCAGTTCTGCTTTAAATATATCATCAAAGAAGACTAGCATGTACCGCATCAATAATGTTGTAAAGACATCGTTTATTAGTCCTTGAAAGGTGGCGAGGGCATTAGTGAGTCCAAATGACATGAATTTGAACTCATAATGTCATGTGTGTAAAAGTAGTTTTGTGCACGTCCTCGTCTTACTCGGATTTAATGGTAGTTGGCATGCAAGTCCAACTTACTAAAGTAGGAGGCCCCTGAAAGTTCATCCAAAAGTTCTTTAATGAGGATCCACATAATTTGGTACTTCATGGTGCTGTCGACCCGAAGTATTCTTGGCGCATTAATGCTGGTGTAGGCATGCATGGGTATCTCGGCATGAATCTCCTCGTTGATCTCTAAATGCTCTTGGTCTTCAATAAGGTCCCTTGATTTATCGTCTGCCGGTCCACCTTCCTCCACGTCTTCAATTTCATCCAATACTATCACTATGGCTGTCGGTCGAGCACATTTGTGCCTACGGATGAATTTCTTATCACAATAGAAGCACAATCTTTTTGCTCTTCTTTTTTTAAACTGGGCTTGTGTTAGTCTTCTCATGGGGGATCAAGGAGGCCCCTTCACCTCTGGTTGTGGCTGTGGAAACGACCTTTCACCCATTGTCCTCAACAGACCTGCTGACATGTGTTGTGGGGTTGCAATTTGCCGAGGTACTCCTCTGACCTCCGTAGTGCTCCAGCTCTCTTTTGTTGCAATTCAAAGCTCCCTAAGTTTCTCTTCCATCATTTGAGCTGTGGCGAATGCCTCAAGCAAGGGCCAAGCGGCTTTTACTTCAGTCTCGACGAACATCCCAGATCTTAACCATCAGTTGTCTCTAGCTCTTGTTTCAATTGAGGTTGCATGGCTCCTCAACTATTGCAGTAGAATCACCGTCTTCAATTGCCACTAAAGCTCAATTGTTGCTCATCGACTTCACAGCAACAGCAACACCATAGCAGCCCCCCTTCATTGACTCCACAACAGCAGCATCAGCAGCCCGTTTCATCGAATCCACAGCAACAACATTGAGTGCCTATCAATTTTAGCTGCACTGCTCTCTTCTATCACCATTGTAGCTTAGGTTCGTCGACTCCAAAATAGCAGCACGCTTTATCGACTCTGTAGCAACAGCACCACCAAGTGCCTATCAACTACTCGATGAAAGTTCTTTGTGTTGAGAACTTTAGTGGCATTACTATTAGTGAGTGCCCACCATAACAAAAGTACTTTGTGTTGAGCCTTCAACTTTTTGTAGAGCTGAAATTTTTTCACTCATCAACTGTTTGATGACAAGCCTGAGTGAGAAAATTCCGAAACACCCTCAAGGTGTTTGACAGATTGCCGTCCCTTCCAATGGCATCTCAAGTTTCGGTTGGTCATGAGAGCGTGTTCTTAGTCGGCTTTCTACTTGTTACTCAGAAGGATTGGGTCACATATGTATCTTCTATCAAGATAGTCTTCCAAGACAATGATTTTTGATCTCAATTTGACGATCGTTTGGAGATGAAAGGTTGTAGAGAACTTTAATTTTGTGCCAACCTTGTACCATAAGATTTTTAAAAAGTAACTCATAAAGTGAACATGCGATTAAATATAATAGTTTTTAAAAGATCATATAACTTGACTATATGAGCATATAATTTTGCCATATGTAAAGCATCAGAGGTTTTGGCACAAGGAATGAAATGATACCAAAGTTGATGCAAGACAAACTCTTTGACTGCAAATTTGAAAAGAAACACAGTAAATGTAATCAAAACTTGAGAAATCCACCAATAGGGGTATCGAAATCCATTGACAATAGATCGACCAATAGAACACTCAATATGTCAACTTTTAAAATATTCATTAATTTAAAAGAGAGGACTACAAGTCTTTATATATGCATAGCAAAATAAAAAACCAAACTAACCATGAAGCCCTAATAAGCAAAAGATAAAAATAGTCTGGTAAACAAAATAATGAAAATACTTTGCAATGCTAGTCTAAACTCTCGTTAAGCCAGAGAGCTACGGTTGTAGCTCTCTTACGCCTATAAGAGTAAACATCTCGGATAATAGTGTCCACACAATAGGGCATAAGTTCAGCTCCAACATAGTGCTAGTTTCTAAAGGGGCCAGATATCTGGGCTAGACTCTAAACCTCATGCTGCATGTAAAACAAACTCAGACTGATCAAGAACCTTGATCCTGATTCCTGCACCATCCACATTACTTGGCTAAGTTGCTGATTCTTCATTGAAATATATTTAGTGTTGTGCAGTTAAGAGAGGGTGGCTGACTGTCCATTTCAGAGAGTGAACTGGTTGGTTGCCTTCTGTTCACTGATCAGTAGTAGAGGGATGCGCATTCACATATTATGACTCAGATTTTCAAGCAGATTTGATACACACACGTGTGTGCACGTACATATACCAATATTACAGGAATACAGGAAATGCACATAATGCTACCTTTTTGTAGGATGGCTTTCCTATAATTTGCTTCATGGACTTCAATTCTGGTATCTACATGAAACAGTCTGCAATCATTACTACATTCTTGGATTAAATTATATGCAAATTAAATGTCGAAAGAGCTTTGGTGCTTTTTCATGCTTAACATCTTCTCTGCTTGTTGCAAAAAAGATGAGTTCAAGAAAAGGCTTTGTTGTTGGCTACAACTTCCACGACATTGGAGAAGGAGAGCAATGTAGTTCCGATAGTTATTCAGCTTGCTAATCTGCAGACATGCTTTTCTTAGGCAAGTAATGATTGGAGTGGTATGTAAATATTGGATATCAGGAATAAACTGGTGCTGGATGTAATATTTCATTATATCAATTGAATCATTTGCTTTTCAATATATGACCAGCATCGATCCTCCCCTACATTGAAGATCTCACCTGCAGCAGGATACTCTGAATTCCACAAGGGCTGGTTATATTGGTATAAATTTAATGTAGACTTCAGTCTTTCTAGTCATTGTGCTACTTACTTATTTCATGTTGATTTGGATAAACGCGTCTGGAAACTTGCATAGGTACTTCACCGGATATTTTTTTTAGTAACGTTTTATGTGAGGCATCTTCACCCTACCAACAACTGGTAGCCTTCACTAATAGGTAAGGTTCTCAAAATTCTTATGCTTTACAGTTTCTATCATTCCATAACTCGAGTTTGTTCTCTTGCTCCTATTAGCACAGCAAAGTTATCTTTTCCACCACAAAATTTGATGATCTGGCAGGTGTTGCGCTTCGTTCTTAAGCAAGTGCGTTCTCAAGTAATCACCTTAAAAAAGCCATGGTTTGGTTATTAACCAATCAATCTCTTTGCTTAATGATTAAGTCTTGGCTTTTGAAGTCCTTTCATAAATGGTAGGATCAATTGCTCCAGAAAAAGAACGGAGGAATCCTGCTACATGGGCCAAGACATACGGAAGAGAACGAATAAATCTGTATGCTGTTTAGTTGAAAGTTCGGAATCCAAAACTTTTTTGTTTCTGACAGTGTTCATCTAGGCCCCTTTTGTTTCTTGATATTATTTATGGGAAATTGTATCAGACCACCCTATATTTTTTGTTTATTGTGGTTGCCGGTTTTTCATTTTGGTTTAATGTGTATAAACCATACTGAGTTAAACCGAACTCGGTAACTGCTCATATAACAGTATGGAGAAGAGAACACTCAATATCTTCTGGGAACCTCTTATTATTGTGCCAATGCCTACAGACACTCATGGGATATTTATTTATTCATTCTCCTGCAGTAGTTATCAATAGGGTTGTTGTACTGGACGTGAGCCCGAAAGATGTCCTGCTTTATTCCCATTCTTGGCCGAGTTTTAACCAAACGGCCCTCTTAAAAAATCCTATTATAAATTTCAGTAAAATATTGATAAAATTAATATTTTATTTTTAAATAGACATACTACCAAATTCAATATTATATGTGTAAGTTAACGAAATAAATTATTAATCTTATCAGTAGTTAATATATAAAATTGTTGAACTTATCAGTAATTTACTACAAAATCTTTAATAAAGTATTAATAGATTCAACTCAGTCTATCTTAACTCTTTTTTTTTTTTTTGCACATGAGCTAAATTTGTTAGTATTTTTTTAAAAAAACGAATAAACACTAATAAATACTTTTTTATATTTAGTTTGGGGTGTAGTCTATGCGGAGAAAAACAGTTGCCACACCTGAACAATCATATCTCTCAATTTTCAGCTTCGACTATCTCATGATTGATGATAGAACTTTCACACTCTTAGAGAAAATGAGAGCCTTATTATCTGAGTAAAAACTCGATTTCCTCCTTCTTACCTTATACATTCTACCACACTTAAAATAATTGGGGTTAAAAATAAATAAAAAAACTCCTTGGGGGGCACAAACAACCAAACTAAAGAAACTAGATGTCTGTAATATGACGAGTCAAGAAGACTTCTTTTTGAGTCGTACCCAATAATTAAAGGAGACCAGCAAGACCTCTTTTTGAGTCATACCCATTAATTAGCGAAGAAGGAAAGAACCCAAGTCTGTCATCTAATCGATAAATTAATCGCATCGATCATATTGAACATGACACTCAGTACTCCTCCTCTCTCAATCCAAGCGCTTTTGATATTATCTAAAATTGCCTCAGAATAAATAGTCGATAATGATAAGTGTAGAAATAGTAAGAATGAATGAAGAATCGGTGAATCATTCCATGCTAATATATTTCATAGTTTGCCTTAGATAGAGAAGCTTGTATTTATAAGGTAATGAATGACTCATGCCCATCCTCTTTTTCTTCTCTCGTATCACGAACTAATGTGAGCTGAGACTATCAAATTAAGGCAAGAAAATTGGAAATCTCAATAACAATTATGGGTCCCGCTCCCCACTTCCCACTTCCCACTTCATCGATAGATTCTTCGCTCCTAAAGTTATATTATCACTCCGTTCCCAAACAGTGAGGAGCGCTTGCTTTGCTTGCTCTCCCCCGTCTTTTCGTCTTCTCGAGTATAAATATGGCACCTCGATCGCGTCTTCCTTAGACAGGAGAAGATTCTTTCGCAGATTTCCCGTCAGTTTGGGTGTCTTTGATTCGCTCGGGTGTGAGGTGAGAGAGAGGTTAGAGCAGCGTATAAGGTAATTTATTTTCTTTATTCTGTTTCCTCGATGGGTCTTTGTTGATGTTTAATTTGCTTCTTTCTGTCCATGGGTAATGTAGCTTAATCGAAAAGGTAGGATTAGTTAGTTTCGTCATATTTACAGTCTTTTTTATGGTGGAAAGCTGTGAAATTAGTATGGCAGAGGGGTGGCATCTTATGGTTGGAGCTAAGTTTTAATGTTTTGATCCTAATCATATATTTAGTTTGCTTAAGTGTTTTTTTGGGATATATTTTTCCCAGCTTGTTGTACTTATGCACAAAATCTTTTCCTTCTCCATGGCCTCTCCCATATCTCTTCCCGTATGGAAGGACGACGTCTGATCTCAAAAACGCTAGCTCTACGAAGAACAAAAGGAGAAAGTTAACCAAAAATATTTTTCTCCTAATTATTTTGTAAGAATATGTTGATAATTTGGACACGCTTAGTTAAGTTGGACGGAAAATTTAACAGTCTTATTTTAGTCATGAATATAGAAATTAGTTTTGAACTTTTTTAAGCATAAATAAGTAAAGAAATAAATACATGTGTAAAATAGAGTTAACCGTAATTTTATTATTTAGTAGCTTGTATATGATACAAATAGAAAGCCTTTTCCTAAGCTAAGTTAATTTCCTTATAGATATTTTCATGATTTAAAATCTGTTTCTTTTCTCTTCTAAAGCACTTGTTTTTAGTAATCTCGTTGTAGTTAGTATTTTCTTATATATGAGACTGCCTTCTTATCTAGGAGTTATAGCAAAGTTGTGCAATATTTATTGTGCTAACTCATACATCAGTATCTATCTCTTCGCAGATGGAGTATGTAATGTCAATTGCTTTTTAATTCACTAATTATGAGACCAGCACTTTCTGTTTCAAAAGGAGTGATTGACAGCAATTTGTTTGCAATATTAGATAAATAACAGATGGTTAGATCTTCCGTATATAGGTTTTATTTCTTCTGTATAAAGTCCTATAACTGATCAGGTTTTTAACAAGCACGATCCTTGACTTCGAGAATTTCTTCTTTCTCTTCTCTCCACATGTTGACTCATTGGAATGTTAAAGTTGTTTCTGCTGATGATTAATTGTGTAACTGCACTGTTAATACAAACTGAAAATGAGTTAACCCTAGGAGGTTTAGATATATAACAAGAATCTTCAGTTGCTTCTTTATTAGATGCATTCTAAACTTGTAAGTACAAAGTACTAATGAAGCAAATTTACATTTTGTTCTCCAGCTATCATAACAATGGGTACGAGTAAGACTATTCAGATCACAGGTTTCCCTTTAGGTGCTACTGCAGATTTTGTGAAGGACTTTCTGGAGAGGATTACTGGCAATGGGACCATCTATGCACTCAAGCTTAGGCTTCCAAGAGTTGTTAAATTAACATCAAAATCATTTGCTGTGGTTCAGTTTTCAACAAACGAACATGTGGAACGTATAACTTCTTTGTCCCAGAAGGGCCTCTTACGGATTCAAGATTCTTATCTGAAGGTTCGAGAGATGGAACGTGAAATTGTTCCTAAGCCACACAATTCTTTGTTTGTTCTGGAGAATGCAACCCTTCACTTTGGCTGCCCAATTCAGAAAAATAGTTTATCTGTTCTCTGGAGTACAAGCAATGTTCAAGTTAACTTTGGCTTTAATTTGAGGAAGATATTCTTTTCCCTATCTAAAGGAAGTACCCAGTACAAGCTTGAACTTTCTTATGAAAGCATATGGGAAATCGAGCTACACCGTTCATCTTCTCAAAGTTCACAGTTCCTTAAGATTCAGGTTTGCTTCTATAGAGTACGTCATTTCTTCTTTATTACTTATCTGTATATAACTATATATCTTGTGCCAAATAATGATAACAAATGCCTCCTTAGTTTTTATTATTACTGATATCTATAGGCCAACATGGATATGGGGACTATCAGATCTCTCTGAATCTTTCAAGATCTTTATAACTATAAAAAATCAAGATATGACTAGGAGAACAGAAAGAAAAATCCTCGGGTGTTTGATTTAGCCTACTTTCTATCTAGTTCTATCTTGGTTCTTAAGAGCAACATACATCACTCTGTACTTTTTCCTCTTATATGCATTAAGTACTGCACATTTTATTGAAACTAAAATTGAAATGGGATATTTGGTGATTAGAAGATTAAATTCATAATGGTTTTACTTAGAAATTTCTGGTCTTTTGCATTATATAATTTGATGTATAATATCACAGTAACTGTTGTGGCATGTATTTTCTTTGAGCAGCTATCTTTTGTCACTCCTGACTAATGAGTCGTCTAGTTTCATGATCTTGGATTTATATTTGAAGGTGCATATTTTGTCTACAACCATATGCTCCTCTGTTTGTGCTGGATCGATGAGCCACGTGGCTACGCGACCATGAAATTCCTGATGGAACCTGGAAAACTAAGTTTCATTTTTTCTGGCCCACAGTTTTGATCAGGCCCAGAACTTTTGACATCTTTCAGCTCGTATCTTTCTAAAGTTGTAATAAATTGTAAGATCTAGGGCCTACGTTCAGCTCCAACATAGTGTTAGGTTTTGATGGGGCCAGATATTTGGGCTAAGCTAACATTCTGCAGCCATCAGGCCTGAGCTTATTCAGAGCCAACCATTGCCAATTTGCAACATTAGGTTCACCATTAATATTGTATTTCCACACAGATATATAAGGAAACTCATGCAATTCCCTCTTGGAAGATATTTTCTCAGTTCCGCTTGTATTTCCGTAAAGCAACTATGTAGCACTTTTTGGCTTTTGCCTTCTTTGATATTATTTTACAGTTATGTACTTATATTGTGTCTGATATAGTTTCTTAGATACTTATTGACTATCTTACATGTCTAATTTTATCTATGCAGATCACTTGAGAATTCTGTTAAATCTTTGCCATTTGTTGGACCATTTTTTGCTAACTTGATTTTCTCCAATTTCATGCTCTAGACAAACTAATCTGCAGATTTCTTCCTAACTCAGGTGGAAGCTGCACCTAAGATTTATGAATTGTTTACACGTAATTCAGGTCTTATACATGAAGATCCTAAGTTCAATTACTTTAAGTATTCTTCTGATGATCAGTGGTTCAGAACAACAGATTTCTCTCCATCATGTAGCATTGGACAATCATCTGTATTGTGCTTGCAGCTGCCATACAACTATGATCTTCCAAATATCCGTGAATATTTTGTTTACTATGAAGTATTTCAAGGTTCCTTTGAATTAAACCGAGGTTCTTCCTACTCTTGCAATTTGGATCTAGTCCCTATTGTAGAACCTCTCACTTTGATTCAGGTGCCATACGAAATACTATTTAAGATCAATCATATGGTTCAGAATGGGACGCTTAGTGGGCCAACACTTGATGACAAATTCTTTTCTTTGGTCAGTCCATATTCTGTACCTATTAATTATATTGAGAATGCCATAGCAAAGATGTACTATTTCAAGAGAACCTGCTTGGATCCAGCAAATTGGCTTTCTAAGGAGTATTCAAAATTTGCCAAATCCGAGTACCCTCTAAGATCGCCTATAGTATCTTTGGATGATGGATTAGTTTATGTGCACAGGATGCAAGTTACTCCTTCTAAAGTGTATTTTTATGGACCAGAGATTAACATGTCCAATCGTGTTATACGACATTTCTCGAAAGACATAAATAATTTTCTTCGGGTTTCTTTTGTTGATGAGGATTGTGAGAAAATGCATTCAACTGATTTATCACCTCGATCTGGTTCTGCAAATGGCGTAAGGAGGACGTCTCTTTATATGAGAATACTGTCAATCTTGAAAAATGGTATAACCATTGGAGATAAGAAGTTTGAGTTTCTTGCCTTCTCATCTAGCCAGCTACGAGAAAATTCTGCATGGATGTTTGCTTCACGAAGTGGTTTAACTGCAACTGACATTAGAAAGTGGATGGGTGAGTTCTGCAATATAAGAAATGTTGCTAAATATGCAGCTAGGCTTGGCCAGTCCTTCAGTTCCTCTACAGAAACATTAACTGTTGATCGAGATGAGGTGGATGTCATTCCTGATGTATATAATGAAACAAAGTATGTATTCTCTGATGGTATTGGAAAGATTTCTGCTGAGTTTGCAAGAAGAGTTTCAATAAAATGTGGGTTGAAAAGTTCAAGCCCATCCGCCTTCCAAATTAGATATGGAGGCTATAAAGGTGTTGTAGCTGTTGATCCAACATCATCAAAGAAGCTTTCATTGCGAAAAAGCATGTCCAAGTATGAGTCAGAAAATAGGAAACTGGATGTCCTTGCATACACCAAATATCAGCAATGCTTCCTAAATCGTCAGTTAATTAGTCTTCTTTCAACTCTGGGAGTTAGGGACAGCGTCTTTCAAATGAAGCAAGAAGAAGCTGTCAATCAACTAAACAGAATATTAACTGATCCGGAAATGGCTTATGAGGCAGTCGAGCTGATGTCCCCTGGAGAAACAACCAACATTCTCAGAGAAATGCTACTTTGCGGCTATAAACCTGATCGTGAACCTTTTCTCTCAATGCTTCTTCAAACATTTAGAGCATCAAGGATGTTAGAATTGAGAACTAAGTCAAGAATTTTCCTTCCAAAAGGAAGGGCAATGATGGGATGTTTGGATGAAACTCGAACATTAGAATATGGGCAGGTATTTGTTCAAGTTTCTTACGCTGGAAAAAAACAGTTCCATAGCAGTGGTTTATCTATGTTTGATGGAAGCAAATCAGATGACCATATGGTTGTGGTGAAAGGAAAAGTTGTCGTTGCAAAGAACCCTTGCCTCCATCCTGGTGATGTTCGAGTTTTATTTGCTGTAGATGTCCCTCATCTTCACCATATGGTTGACTGTGTTGTTTTTCCACAAAAGGGGAGTAGGTGAGATCCTTTGATTTGTTTGCTTTTAAGTTTTATTCTTGATGAATTTATTTTCCAAATAAATGTTTGTGGATTATGGAAAGCATTATACTGTAGTGCATTATACTATAAAACTGAAGATCCTGAAAATGGAAAAGTTGCTCTCACCAGCATGTTCTTGATGATAAAGTAAGCAATAGACCTGAATTCTAGCAGTTCTTTTAAAATATTAATCTACTTGGCTATGGGAATGAATTACATGATAAAATGATGTGTCCTGAGATCTAAAAATCTATGTTAAATATGCACTTCTCTGTGTGTTATCATTAAGTATGGTTAAAGTTTCTGATGATTAAGGACATATCGTGTGCCGGCTAATAGCCTGTATGCTTCCAGCTCTATTGGCATGACATGCTTTTAAAAGTTTCGTGCAATATTTTCATTCATGTGAGTGTTACTTGACTTCAAAGAACATAAAGCATGGCACATGACGAGCCACAGGAAGTGCTAAATATTTACTGTAATGAAAAGGCATATGTATCCTTAAAGGAAAAAAAATTAATTCTGTCATAATATAATTTTTTCTGAAATTGTCAATTCACTTGTATATCGGTATTATAGTTCTGTGTGTAATGCCATATCAAGTAATCACAAGTTCACAACTTTTAGGTAGCTATTTTTCTTTTAGCCTTTATTAGCTCATGATGCAATATGTTGTAGTCAAAGACTTCTGTTGATATCTTTTCTTGCTGTTCTACTGTATTTCTGAAAATTCATCCATTCAGCATTTGTACACTGGAAAAAAAATTCCTGATATTTTTGTTTTTGTTTCTTTTATGTTATTCCAGACCCCATCCTAATGAGTGCTCAGGTAGTGACTTAGATGGAGATATATACTTTGTGAGTTGGGATACAACACTTATTCCTCCTCGTGTGGTGTCGCCCATGGATTATACTCCAGCACCAACAGAGATCTTAGATCATGAGGTTACAATTGAGGTAATGTCTAAAGAAATTGAAACTTCAAACAATTCAATATCTGCTTTCCCCTGTATTAGTGTCTCTATCATAGAAAAGTTGATCCATTTTTGCTTGGTTCTCTTGATTTGCTGATAGTTCCAGCTGTTTGTAGCGACACAAAACTTTCTTGGATGCTGAACATGGTGCTCTATTTTTCTTAAGCCACTTCTATGGTGGTCACTAGGGGATTTTAATCATCTGCTTGATTATTCTGATCGTCATAAGTTCTTGTTGACCAAGGCTGAAGTTTTGTACACACCACTTGGTGTCTCGATTCTAACGTAAACCAAAAGGGTCATCGGAATATCTTGGGCTATTTTACTCCTTTAATCATTTAAGTTTTCTTTTCATAGCTTGCATTTGATGTGACCGAAGATCTATGAATCTCCTACCTTTTTCATGTGAGATAGCTTTCTTCTTGAACTGTTGGTTGCAGTGAAGGACAGTGAACAATTATTTCATAGCTTACATTTTCTTCGATGTCCTAAAAATTGCGTCGGGCTTTCGTCTATGCAATAACGGTTAAGTTAACCGATAAAGCAATTTCCAGTGGAAATTTATAATAAAGTATTGATGTATGAATAATTCCAAAGATCAACCTCACAAAAGCTACCTTCACCTTTTCATATGTATATCCTGTACATTTACTTATTATTGCACTATTATGTCACTCGTCTATATGTTTTGCATTTTAAAAAGTAAACAAGGTGCAGCCTTTTATATGAAATGCCTTGCGTTTAGCTTGAAGCTAATAGGTTGATTCTTATCTTATGTATATACTTGCCGTTTTCAGTTTCCAGAGTGCAAGGATGTTACTGTATTTTCCATAACCCAGAAAAGAAGAGGTTATAGAAATGCTCAAATTTTGAAACGTAACTTAGCTGCTTACTAAATTTGCGGTGCATGGTTGCTCTTTCTGCACATTCAGGAATACAGATGATCATTTCTCTAATTCATATCAACTCTCTCAATGGATTGCAGGAAGTGGTGGAGTACTTCACAGATTATATAGTTAACGACAGCCTAGGCATCATTGCAAATGCCCATACAGTCTTTGCTGATAAGGATCCACTTGGGGCTGAAAGTGAGGCATGCATAGAGCTTGCAAAGCTCTTCTCTGTTGCAGTAGACTTCCCTAAGACAGGAGTGCCTGCTGAAATCCCAACTCATCTCCATGTAAAGGAATATCCTGACTTTATGGAGAAACTTGACAAAATTACATATGAATCTAAGGGAGTAATTGGGAAGCTCTACAGAGAAATCAAAGGCAACACATTCCAGCCTGGCTGCACAAAGCATTTCACAAAGGAGGTAGCGAGGCGAACTTATGACCGTGACATGGAAGTTAGTTGCTTCGAAGACCATGTCAATGAAGCTTTCTGGTTCAAGGAGGAGTATGATTTCAAGCTGGGGAACCTCATGGATCATTATGGTATCAAAACTGAGGCTGAGATCCTTAGTGGCTGTATATTGAAGATGTCTAAAACCTTCACCAAGTACAAGGATGGAGAAGCAATCAGATTGGCTGTAAGATCATTGAGGAAAGAAGCAAGGTCATGGTTTAACGAGAAGAGCAATCACAACGAGAATGAAGATGAAGTATATGCCAAAGCGTCGGCTTGGTACCATGTGACCTATCACCCGGAATACTGGGGCTGCTATAATGAAGGTCTGAACAGGCCACATTTCCTTAGCTTTCCATGGTGCGTCTATGATAAGCTGACAGTCATCAAGCAAAAGAAGATAAGCATGAGGAAGGTGGAAGCTGAATTTTTATCACTTCAGCAGAGGATGGAGAGACGCTTGAAAATCAGTTGAGAATATATATATAGCTTGTTGCATTTATGGACATTGTGGAGATCTTGTATAATAGGAGGTGAATATCCAAATGGTAGCATAACAGCAAAACTTGCAACTCTAATATTCTGCATGTCTATTTCATGTTGAGATTGAGAAAATCTAAGATTTGGATCATTTCTGCTTCTGTGGAAAATGTACTTATCTTTCATGAAGTATCTGTGTTGCCATATCTTACACCAGTCTTGTAGTACAGACAGCAGAGAGTGGACTTTGATTTTGACTTAGAATGGTAGTGAAAGAAGTTTAGAAGTTTACAACATTGAACTCCTCAATTCACACGGCAAGAGAAATGGTAATGAGAAGCTGTAATTAGTCTCTTTCGCACTCTTTTTCTTAAATTTATCACTCATAGTTCTCTGTATTCATTGATTTGGCAGGAAAGTCGTCATGTTCTATAAATTGCAGATGGTTTTGTTTGTTGCACAGCAGATATAAACATTGGAGGAATGCTGTCAGACTTGGAAAATAATTTCCGAAGGAAAGGAAAGGAAAGGAAAAACAAAAAGGTACCTATTGATGTTTTTCGTAGCACACTGTACAATTATCATTGTGAATTAACTCCACAAGAAGTGGAAAAAAGAAATGTTAAAATTCTCATCAAGAAACCGATGCGAGTAGGGAGAACTTTACATGCAGCATTACCCTTCCTTTCTCTACATCTAACTTTGCACCAGTTACGAGCCAATACCCAGGACTATCCTGAGGCCCCATAGTTATTTGGGACGTGTCCACATACTTCAACAGCTTCTGGGTCCCCACAGGCACAGGTGGTCCGGCGGCGAACACACCGGAGTCGACGTTCGTAATCGGGCCTTGTTGTTTCTCCCTCTCCAGTGCACTGGAGGATCCAGTAAATGACATCGACATGAAGCCCGATTTCTCCGAGAAGCCTGATAAGCCGCGGGCCCACTTGGACTGGGACACAGTGCACCCAGAAACTTCAGAGAATTGTAGCCTCATGTGCAGTACATTTATAGATTCATGGGCCTTGACAAGGAGTTGTGCTCCGGTTACTATGAACGCTGTGCCTCTCCCGGAGATCGACCAGTTCGGGTCATACTTCACCGGTGCAGTGCAGACATGGGCGAACATCTTCCAATGGATCGGCTCATAGTATCGATCGTCAACGATCATGTCGGACCCTTGCCATATCGGCGGCTTCTCAGGCTGGGGCCCCATGAACATTGGGCTGTTTGATAAATGCTGGAGGTGTATAGCTAATCTGATATCATGTTTAGTAATCTAGAATTAATCTAATATATCAAGTGTCAGTAGACACCAAAATTTATCTTATTTTTATTATTGAACAATATTAAGCTCACCTGTTATTTTTCTTGCCCTCAAGGTGGAGTCTTATCCCAGTGACAGGCCATCTTTTGGCAATGACCTGAGATGATGAAGAAATGCTTAAGATAAAGAGCATCATCAGAGCAGTCAAACAAAAAAAATATTTAAGGTAGTATATCTCACCTGGCTTGTGCTAACATAGAGCTTAGGGCCCATTGGATTGAAATATAGAGCTGGAGTTGAGGCAGACCTGTTTGAGCTTGGCCCAAGAGGAAGGTCATTGTGCATGGGAGCCCATACTTTGTGATATTGGAAATCCAAGAAGTACTTCAACTCAGCTGCAGGAGGTTTATCTGCAAACATATATAAATTACATTAGTATACATCCTAAAATTGTTTAAGCCTATCAATTCTTGCACTCTCTTTTTTCATTAGGAGAGAGTTCTTACATCTTAGATATAGATTAATGGCATGAGACAAGAAGCCAGTGCCTGGAACACCCTTGAGGAGGGAGGTGATGGGCACAAAAGTAAAGTTAACCACATCAGGCATCGCAGGCACAGTGAGAAGCCATTCAGAATGGCAGCTCTCTGAGGTGTTTCCTCCCCTCTTTGAGCATATGACTGTTATACCCTGCAATAAAAATTAATTAACACCGTATTATGTTAAACCAAAATGGTTAAGGGGGCTTAATTAAGTGCTACATGTTTAAGTAGTTCACCTCTTTGCATGACATTGGACTGAGGCCATCTAGCCTCGTTTGTGTGTCAAACACATTAAAAGCCTCTGGAACCTGTCATTAGAATTATAAAGTTGGATTAAGGAAATGTAATTAAGGTGTTCATTATATATAGTCAATGCTCTAACCTTGAATCTATAGTCTTTTGACTTGGAGGGAAGTAGAGGGAGAGCGCATGTGCCAGTGAAAATTTGATGTCCAAGCTTGTCCAAATGTTCTTTAATCTCCGATGGGGACAGCAGAGAAGACTTCTCTTGCCTCACATTAATCACATCCTGACCTCCCATGCTCAATCCTACTATAATATGTGTCCCGTAGTTCTCAATGAATCTGGGATTCAAATCACAAAATAAAAGCAATGCCCATCAGAATCTATTGTCAACTCCTGTTTGGTGTTCATATTGCAAGTCTTGATACCTTGAACAATTTCGTTTCTTTTCTTCATAATACACCCTCTCTTTTTTTTACTTCACACCAATATAACTTAGATCCTATGACAAGTATTCTTGGCCTCTCATGGAGCTTTCACCTTCCAGTATCCAATCTAATATCGATAGGCAGTTTGGTGTTGGTTGAACTGGAACATTAGTTCCACAATTCTAGACTCTCAGATAGATCATCCAGTTAGTCTTTTAAGACTTTTTTTTTAAAAAAAATTTTGGAACTATCCATATTTGCTGAATGATTTAGTTATGTAGCTATGAGTGTATCTTTGTATACCTTGCAATAGCAGCTGGGTCCCAAGTGGAAGGTACTGCATTGATAACATGAGGAGAGAGGGTGAGTGGTTTGCAATCCAAGCGAAGGTTGAAGAGAGAGATGAAGTGTCCATCCATGGCCAAGCACTTAGTCCTTGCAGCATCTTGAGCCCATGAGCTCCCATCAAAACCAAAGGTAGAGTTGAAAAGACCAGATGGTATTTTTCCACTTAGTGAACTCCTTTGGTTGAACACCTCTGACATCTGCATGGTAATTAATCACAAATTAAAAGGAAAACTCGAATATCTTTCTTCTTTTTGTTGTCTTATGTCCATTAATATGCATTTTTTTCGGCTTGTGTTGTTCAATTGAAATAACAATGTCATCAGCAAGCAGTTCATGAACATTTTTCTTTCCAAGTCGGTCTTCTGTCCAAAAATAGTTGAGCTCACTTTAAAACAAGATAACTTAGAATCTCTGATGAGACCATAGACAAATCTTCTCTCTATTAAGAATAAATAAATAAAAGTAGAGAGTTCTATTATGTCTCTGGGTCAGCTTCCAAGTTTTATAAGTCTAATCTTGCAGCTAAATATATATCAAATGGTTATAAATAAATTGAAGGAGTCTAATGGAGAACATAAGCAAGCCAGGCAATCAGTAACTTGTGCTGCTTGCTTGAAGAATTGAAGTTCCAGTAAAGAACAAATTTTGTTCTTATGCTCAAGTATAAACTGAACTTTCAAGTTATCGATTAAGTCTAAGGTCCTAATCGGATTGATAAGTGCTGGTGCTATTCATGAACAGCAGGACAACTAATACTAGATAGACAATTTCCTCTTGAAAACAACATGACTACATAATTAATACTATATGATATCCTAGCATGTGCGAAAATAGGGGTTAAATAGATGAGTGACATTAAACTTCATTTACCTTAATATTGGATGCTTGCATGAAGTCTTTTTATCAAATTCCTCCAAATTAAGTAGTAAATGCCAAAACATTATCAGTTCTTATCACATCCCTCTTACTTTTCTGCGACAAAGATGTGGCACTACACTTCCTCCTCAAATTCAAATGATAAAGTTGTTCTGGTGAGAAGTTAGAACCAACCATAGGGTGAGGAAAGTTGTTAGTAGTTATATCTCATACATACAACCTAGGAAGTCCATGACTTTTCCTTTTGGTTGTCAATATCCAAAGCCCAAAACGAGAATTTTAGACTGTCTTTTTGGTTGAGCATGACTCCACTGTGGAAAGTCAATATCTTGTTCATCGGTTTTTAAATACCCTAATTCACCAGCCACTGGTATCAAACTTGATGACCTTACCACATTTTTTTTTACTGCCTCTTATGACTTCTTGTGAAGGTTCACATGGATTCAGCTCCCTTTTCTTCCCAACAACAAGGGATGACTCTACAAAGAACAAATATTAAAGTAAAGCTATTGACTTATTCAATGATACTAACTCAAGAGAATGAGTCTTTAAGCTTTATAATCTATTCTGTGAAGTGTGAATAGATGTGAACATAACCATAGTTATCCAATTAGTTGTGCAAAAAAAAAAAACTTGTACCCAAATATGCCACCCATTGGGTATGGCATTTGGCAATAACAAAGAAACATTGGGGACTATTGGAAGAACAGAAGAAAGAAATTAACTGTGGAAACTAAATTTCAGATCAAAAGTAGTAGTAGTACCCATGAACTCAAAGATGGAAGTGATTATGGAAATACCTGATTGAAGTCGAGCACATCGGACCGGTATCGGATCCTCTCCCCCTTGTCGCACTTGATATCAACTGAGACATTCTTGAATGCTCCAAATCCTGGCACCACTAACTCCTCCTTCCCCTTCTCCTCCACTGAAATCAACCTCTCCTTCCCCTTGCAGTACTTGAGCCGAAAGTCGCAGGAAACATCAAACCCTTTGCCCAAACACCTCAAAGCCTGCTCAACCGCAGAGCCCATCCTTCTCTTATTTTCACATCTATCTATTTTAACCACCAGCGACTACTTATATATAGTTTGTATCTAATCTAACAAATCTATGTGTTGAATGAGTTTAGAAAGGAGGGCAGAGGGGGAAGGAATGGAGAAGAGTTCGTTGATGGAGGAAGGATGTCAAAAGATGACTTCTTTCTCCTCTTCAACAACAGGCTGGTTATTTTTGCACGTCTTGGATATTAGTATATAATGTATGGATAGTATGAGATAAATTATTATGGAACAGGAGGATACCAGTGGGAAGAGAGAATTATTCCTTCAATGCTAAACTTTGACTGCTATTTTCTCTTCTTGTTCTGCTCTTCTTCTTCATTTCAATTTCCATGTCTCTTCCCCCCTCTCTCTCTCTTCCAAATTCCATTTGCCCAAAAGAAAACTATTAAATGTTCATAGTAAAATTAGACCGCTGCTACATATACACTTTCTGTATAAACGATGCGTATTCTATTATAAAAAATATATACATCTAGAATGAAAGATTAGATATATTTAATTTCCAAACCACTACTTTTATTATTACTAAATTTTTAGAGGTTTTTTCCCTCAAATACCCCCAGCCTAATCTTACATGTTTTTATTTTTCAAAAACAATAATCCTTGTTTTTTTTCTTTTTTACACCCACACATGAGATATATAGAGAGAGAGATGTTTGGATGCTATTTACACATAAGAGGGAGTTAATTCAGAAATAAGAAAGACTTATTTAGCGATCCAGCGAGGCCTTAAGTTAGATACTTAATCAATTAATTAAGTCAAAATCAAGTTGCCAATAGTAAATTATAGTGGTGGGCTCTCTTCTTGTAAGATGGGTAATTGACTTCACAGGAAGACTCACCTCATTGGAGGTGAATTAGGAAAACCGATTATAACGGCCAAGTGGGAATTGCCATGGAGTTCACACAATTGAAGTCACAGTCAACAAAGCTATGAACTTTTCACAGAGGAACTTTCAGAGAATTAACATAACCATTTGGTGAGATCATGAAACACAAAATCTCACAGATGATCATAAAGAAATCCAGATCAAACAATCACAGAAAAATGCACCTGAGATCAAAAGAGGGATGTAAGGGTTGCATTAGGACTTATGAGTTATTTGTTCATGCAATATTAGGGTTTTAAGATTAGCCGTTCGAACGCCACGCACAGGTCAACGACACAGCATATCTATAAATAAAACCTAAATCAAACAAATTCTTGACTATAATTCAAGTCAGATTATAAATTTTGTGTCCATAAACGCATCCAAAATGTGTGCTCTTAGGTGTGTTTGAACGAAGGGACATTTCCAAGTAGGTTTTCATGGATAGGATCTTAACTGAGCTTAGTCATTTGGCTTCACATCACAGATGGCAGAGTGTTAACTAGCGAGCCAATGACATGATTGCACGTTTTGAGGCTTGTCAAATTTATCTATAATTAAGATTATCTCTTTTAGATATATTAAAGATTCCAGGATATGGCATATGCTGGTCACCTTGTTCAAATGGAAACAGTTGAATTCTTCTAGTTTTGATCTCAATTGGATTAAAATACGCCTAGTTGTGATTAAATTGGGCAAGAACAGCAAAGTAGGTGAACTATCATATTAGGATCGTGTAAGCCAACATGTTAATGCATATCTGACGGCTAAGATTGCGCCGCCGCTTGTTCAGAGTTATTGAATCTGATAAATCTAACACTCCAGCACAATTTAATTAGAATTCGAACACAATAATCTTACAAATATAATGTTCTTTATATAGCTTGCAACATAATGAAACTTAAGCTCTCAAAAGATACCAGACCAGACCAGTGGACAATTTTATGCAAGAGAGTTGTTACCAGACTTTTATGTACATGTTAATCAGAAGAGTAAAAACTCAAAGAGACACCCTAACAACAAGTGAAGAGTGGATAATTTGGTTACACTATTACTGCAATGTTACAACAAAAGACTGCTCAACTCAATAGTCTGGTAGTAGTTCTAGTTCTAGGAGGGAAGTGAGCTCCCAGAAATTTGCTCTGAAACATTTGCCAGGCCCTGCATTAACCTAACAATCTCTGCAGTATCATCCAGATAATACTTAGCTTTACTTGGTTTCTTACCAACTGTGCATGCAAAAACCTCAGCCTCAGGGGCTAAAGAGTCGCCGCAGACTGCTCGCAGGAGCACCTCGAACATGTCCTCGTCTGACCGGTCATCTCCGATACAGAGAACAAAATCTGGTATTGAGCCTCGTTCCCGCATAGTGGCAAGAAGGCGGTCTGCGACGACGCCCTTGCTCACACCCTGCATTCCATACTTGAATGACCTTAGATAACCTAATATCGTAGTGCATACAAATGGCACATATATCACATAACAAGATTCTATACCTGTGGTTTAACCTCCACATTGTTAGGCCCACTCTTCACAGAGACTGGTTCATTGGCAAGAACACTCCCGAGATGGTTAAGAAGTTCCTTAGCTTGGCAAGATCCGAAATCTGGATCAGCATCCTCGTAGCACCAGACCAGCGACGTCTCCTTATTGTCGATTGTCGATCCATCGGTTGTCTCGGTGTAGAGATTCATAACTGGCTCTGCGATTTGTTTCCAGCTACAATCTGACAGTGGAACGCATGTTTGCCATTCTGCATCTCTCCGCAGCCTGGAATTTAACAGCCACTGCCAATTGTTATAAATTGAAGGCATGTTACAATTAGTAGGGAGATCTTAAGATTACTTACCTCAAAAAGTAGCCATGCTCTGCTGCTATACCCAGATTCTCACAGGGGGAGAACCATCCATTTAAGGTGCTTCTGCTCCTTGCGCTTACAAGAAAGACCAAGTTGTTCTTATCAGAACACAAGCTATTTAAGATGTTAATTGACTTGGAATTGGGAGTCTTATCCATTGATGCCTGTGGCATAAGAGTACCGTCGTAATCTAACAGAATGGCTCGAGTGCTGGTTCTCCGATACGCCGAGACAATGTGCTCGATGGAAAGCTTCCTGAAGTTCGGGTCAAGGGCTACAACACGAAAACCGAGTCCAAATCCAATGCCCCAACATCTCCTCCTGCCATGGTCTTTACAATTCCTCTCCAAGTCCTGGAGGAAACTATTAGCCCAGTATCCAACATGATGTGTGCTAACATATCTAAAATGCTTTTCATGCCGCAGTTGCTTCTCTGGCTCAGACATTTCCAATGCAGAGTCCATTGCATCTGTCACCGCGTCGATATTCCATGGATTCACCCGAATTGCACCGCTTAATGAAGGCGAGCACCCGATGAATTCTGAGACAACCAGCATGCTCTTCTTCGGCTTAGAGGAGCTCAAACCATAAATCTCATCCAACTTTGCATTCCCTTGCCTAGCAATTATGTACTCATAAGGGATAAGATTCATGCCATCCCTAACTGCAGTCACTAAGCAGCATTCTGCAACCACATAGTAGGCCATCCTCTCGTAGAACCGAAGCAGCTTATCGATCAATATAACTGGCTCGTATCCCGAGGACCCGAAAGCTTCATTGATCCGTTTCACCATTGCGAAACTCTCTTCTTGGACATCCTTCACATCCTTACCTCGACCCCTTGCCGGATTAGCAATCTGGACCAGGACAACTCTTCCTCGCCATTCTGGATGCTGCACTAGTAGCTGCTCAAAAGCTAACAACTTTAGACTTATCCCCTTGAAGATATCCATATCATCTACTCCGAGAAGCATTATCCGACCCCTATTGCAGAACTGCTCGATAAGCTCTGCCACCTTCTTCTCCGTCTCCGGTAGCCCCAACGCCGAGTTCAGCTGCCCCATATGAATCCCAACTGGAAGTATCTTGATACTAACAGTTCTCCCATAGTACTCAACCCCAATGTATCCTCTCTTGGACTCATAAGTCAACCCAAGCATCCTACTGCAACACGACAAGAAATGGCGAGCGTAATCAAAAGTATGAAACCCAATTAGATCAGAATTCAGCAAAGACCTCAAAATCTCTTCCCTCACGGGCAAAGTCCTATAAATCTCCGACGAAGGAAACGGGCTATGTAGGAAAAATCCAAGCTTTACACGATTAAACCTCTTCCTCAAGAAAGTGGGCAACACCATGAGGTGGTAATCGTGAACCCAGACGAAATCCTCATCCGGGTTGATCACTTCTAAGATTTTATCAGCAAAGATCTTGTTGACCGAGACATAGGCTTGCCATAGCGAGCGATCGAAGCGGCCACCGAGGTCAGGTGAGAGAGGAAGCATGTAGTGGAACAGAGGCCATAGTTGCTGCTTGCAGAAGCCATGGTAGAAGCGAGAGATGAGATCTTGGGGTAGAAAGGTGGGGACGCAATGGAAGGTCTCGAGGAGCACTTGCGCGACTTCGTCTTGGTCTTGGAGTGGGATTTCTTCACGAAGGCAGCCGACGTAGATGACCTCCATGTCGATGCTTTCCTTGATCTGGAGGAGAAGGCTGTCCTGGTCCCAAGCGAAGGTCCAGCCATGGCCGTCGTGGCGTCGCGTTGCTCGAACCGGGAGCTGGTTCGCGACAACTAAAGTACGGTCGTGAGGATAATGGTGCGAGGTATCGGAGGAAGAGATGGATAAGTCGTCGTCGGAATCGTCGAGGTCAGGGACTATTCCGGGGGATGTCACTACCCGGGGAATGCGGCGGCCGATTCGACCAGGTGGGGATTCGCCGCAGGCTAAATCGAGGAGGTTGGTATAGGATCTGGATACCATTTCTACCAAGAATTAGTCAAAACTTCTCTGGGTTTATGTCAAAAGTGAAACCTTCGCTAAAATGGAGCCCCAAGATTGCTTGTTTCGAATCAAAAGCCAAATTAATATGGAGAAAGCTTGAAAGCTGGGTTCTTTGGAAATATATATATATATATATATATATCAAGAAAACTTTGGATCGGCAAAGCTCTAAATGTGTGTATGTGTGTGTGTGTGTGTGTGTGTGTGTGTGTAGCTAACTAAAACGCAGACAAGAACAAACAGGGCAAAGCTTTTAAAGAAAAAGGCGAGTAAGGAGAGAAGGGATCAAAGAGATGGCGAAAGCCCGCGCAAGCGAATCGGAAAGAAGTTGAATATTGCAATTGCGGCGAGGAATCAGAGTAGAGCGTGGGAAAGAAATGGCGACGTTCTTCTTCCGCGAACCTACGGCAAAAGATGGAAGAAACTTGGGAGAGATTTAATGTCTAAAAGGGAGGAAGCAAGCAGACAATTACCAACTAGATATGGAGAGACGCCATGGATTTATTAATTCGGACAAGGAGGAGCTGCATTTGGCATTTAATAATGATTTCTTTTCTCTTTTCTTTTTTCTATCTACTAATGGGATGTTAACTTTAACTCGTTTTAATTTTGTTTGAGCGGATAAATTTTGTCCCCCTCGATATCTCCGCAAAGAGACCGGATAAAACTCCCCCTGTGGGTCCCGCCACGTCCTCCCCTGCTTCCCTACACGTGCCTAAGACCCTGTCCTGGTCCACCTACACGTGTCGACCCCTCGTCCCCCCCCTGGCGCGTGCCACCTACAGCTGTTCTCTCCCGACTGCCACGTCGACGGCTCCTCCGCCGACGCCAAACAGGAAAGGGGCTCGCACCGGCATGCGTGGCACTGTGGGACCAACGTCTGCCTGCCAATAAGGTGTTGCGAAGCCCTGTTTGCTGCTCACACAAGGAGGAGGAGGAGGGAGAGTAGGAGAGTAGGAGACGGGGAAAGTTGGGATAACCATCAGCTGGATAAGGATTAAATCCACTCAGCTATAACCAAAGCAGAGACGGCGATAAGATAGATGCTCTCTGTTTGCGACCACAGTGCTGGAAACAGGGCAAAAAAAATAATAATAATATGACTCGATTTTGGTGATTCCATCATGTATTAGGTGTTTAAAGAAACAATTCGACGACCGTATTATAATACTAATCAGTTTAGATGGTGATAATAATCAATTAGTATCCCTTATCTTGGTATTTACTCAGGTTGCTCGTCCCTGGACCCCGGTGCTTAATTGCTCATTCTTACTTGGCCATGCTGTGGATAAGATTGCTTTTCTTTCTCTCTCTCTCTTTTTTTATCATTGCTTATTATAGCTTTTCAATTTTAGGATATGTTACAAGTATGGATACGTACGGAAAGGTTAATAATGATGCACACTTTAGAACAGCTTTATTTGCGCTTTATTTTTATTTTTATTTTAAATTTGGGGTAATAATAAAGTAAGTTATCAAATATATAAATACACCAAGGTTCTCTATCTTTTTTTTCTTCTTATTATAGTGCTCAAAATTAGATTCAATAAGAATGGGCTAAGAAAGAATTTCTCTGGCTTTTTGAAGGCCCTGTTTGAAGAAGAAGAAGAAGAAGAAGATTAGAACCAGCCCACACTAAAAACCCACATTTTTTTCTACAATGGACAGGAAAGAAGCTTAAACTTTGTTACAATCTTGATATTTTCTTTTCCATTTTAAAAAAGAGAAAAAAAAAATTAGAGTGAAGTAAACATTTTCTTGAACTGTGTAGGCCTTTGGGAAGGCATTGACTTTGTAGACAGGATATCAAAGTCAACCATTACCATTTCAAGAACCTTATCCCCCCCCCCCCCCCCTTTAATTTCCTTATTATCTGTTTGATTGGGTAATCTGAACTAGATTAAAATTAGCTAACAGCCCCAGATTTCCATTTTGTCTAATTGCTTAAACTTGATTAACTAGTTAATGGCTGATGCTAATCCTTTGCCTCAATTATTTATGTTTGTTTTCGTTTTCATCATTTAGATATTATACTGACACTGGGTCACTGGGGTACTTCTTTATGAGCTAACTTTTCTTATTGGAGAAAGTGGCAAGTTTTTTTTTACAGGTAGGAGACAAGTTGGGAGGAAAAGACAACTAGATATCCCTTATCCATTCAGCACATAGAAGAAAAGAAAAAGTACAACTTGAGCTATTCATACCACCTCCTTTAGTTTGCACTGCTTGTCTCTGTAGATTTCAATTATCACACAACTGGATAAACAAGACAAAACTCTTATTGTACTTTGCAAGTGTTTATCCTAAACCCTTTAATTCCTCTCAAGGTTGCTCTGTTTGATGAGCATTGGATATCTTGTCATACATTCTTCTTCTTTTTTATTAAAAAAGACAAATTAACCATCCTTGGTATATTAGTTAAATAATTAAATCAATCATTTTAAGAAATAAGTTATAGTATGTTTAAGTTTTACTCAGATGAAAATTTATTTATATAGTGTGAAAGTTCATCTTTACGGCCAAGCACTTTCCCACTTAGTTCAATTCTTCCTTTAGGTAACGTGCTAAAAGGTATAATGCATAGATGATAATATATATTTAGATCTTATAAAGAGGGATGGTTTCATATCATGTCAGTTGCAGTAGATTACGAAAGAAAAATAGAAATTCCAGCAGCAAGCCATGAGCTCCCATTGGCCCTCAGCACAAAATTCAATGAAATCCAAGGAGGTAAGTTCAATGTTTGAGAAATTTTAATGGCCAAGGGTCCACAGATTGACTCGCTTGCTTAGTTGCTTCCCATCTCTCCATTTCAATGCTATTAAAAACGGGCGTTTGGCAATTTTTGGATCGATTCATTTATAATCTGAATAACTTTTTTATAATTTATATAAATTAGAATAATATTTATAACTTGGTAGCTTGTTTATAATCCACGTAACGAGTTTATTTTATGTTTTTATTTGTTTGATATTTAAACTTGACCTGCAGGATTCACACTCAACATTGATTGAATGAACCAGTGAGGTGATGCTCTGTGGGACTGAGAGAATAAAAATGATCATTAACACCAATACAAAGCAGCACTCCGCTGCAGCCATTGATGTCATGAAAGCTAGTATGCTTCTGTCTGAAAGCATTGCAAGATGATGCTAACATCTGAGTTACAGCTCTGAGTATTATGTGACATCTCGCAAGAGCCTAAGCATGAGAAGGAGTGCAGTAGTGTAGCCCATTAAGGGGAAGTACAACTATGAATTGTCTTCCTGCTTGCAGACACCCAGGATCATTAGGAGCAGCATTAGATCAGCACATGAATAATAATCCATTTTGTCTGAAATTATGCACTCCAATTTATTTCCAAATGTTCAGCAAACCTACAAGGAACTGAACAAGTTAAAAGCTAATGCTTTACTGAGTTTAATGGCTCAGCTCTCAGAACCAATTCACGAAGCATCGAGCAACATTCATCAATGGAAACCACAGAGTAAGGAGATTATCTTTTATTAAACATGATTAAGCACAGTGTTGCTCTGTTTATATTGAAAAGGTTTCACACCCTGGACCAGCTGCCACTAGGATGAAGTAAGATACTAGCATCATGGAGTACGCTTTAAACATTATGATACATCAGTTAGACACCATGCTTTCAGTTTCTTTGACAAATCCATCCCCAGTCCACTCCTTGTCTGACTTCAAGCCCTTTCTTATAGCTTTTCTTTGTCTGATTGCCTCTTGTTGCCGCTGCACTAGATCAGTATGGGTAGTGAAGTACTGAAGGGAGACCCTGCAATGATAAAACGGTTAGCGATCAAATTGTCAGAAATATATTTAAGGGGATCAGCTAAAGTTGAAAGATGATAGCCAATAAGAATTTTTGGCTTCAACACAAATTAATCATAGTGCTCACCAGATTAGTATGTTATATATTTATACTGACTGAAGATTGTTGCACCATTTATAGTTACTTATTATAGTCACTTACTATCAATGCTCAGATATAATACTGTACCAAAGAGAAATGTGAGCTTCAGAACAAGTGATTCTGAGCGAATCAATATCTCTTGTCATTGTCTATCTTGCCTAGAGTTAGGACCCTTGCCATTAAACAAATGTAAACTCATTACCCCCGGAAGTCTTCAATTGAGGAAAAGTTGTGCTTTCTCATGAAATCCTTTAGCTCATCGCAAAGCTTTTTCACGAGGCCATAGCCATGCATCATGACGCCCGTGCATACCTATAATGTGAAGAAAAGAAATAAAGAAAATCTCATTAAAAAGTCTTTGAGATGCTATAACATGCACACAGCCAAAATCATGATAAAGGATTAATGAATAAGAAAGTTTGGAAGGTTGCACATTCTAGTATGCAGCAGTTTTCTATACTTTTGAGTCTATGATACATACATAATTTTAGGTTAAAAATGATCAGGGAACGGCAGGAATTGGTGTACAAGTTTATTTGTCTATATTTCTAAATGGCACATGAGGAGAGAGAATCATAAAATGTACACATCACCATGAGTCTGACATATAACAATAAGTTCAAAAAATTAAAAGCATGAGGAGCTGAAGTGTTTCTCTTTGACTTATTTTTAATAGAAGCCAATAGAAGAACATAAGGCTGAGAATACTATTTCAAGTTCATTAAAGGAGGGATGAAATTGCAGAAATGAAATCATGCACACATTCAGAAAGCAAGATACTGTAACAACATTGTCCTCGCAAACCATGAAAAGAAGTACTGATTATATACCAACCTGAACAGTATTTGCTCCGAGTAGAATAAACTCAACAGCATCATCACCTGTCTCAACCCCTCCTATGCCAGAAAGTGATCGCTCATCACCAAAATCAGATTTCAGCATCTTAGCGATCTGCATTACCTTTCCAAGTGCTATAGGATGAACTGCTTTTGCAGAATAGCCACCAGGTGTAGAATATCTACAAAAGAGAAATGCAGAGTTCAAAAATAAAATTTTATATAGCACATGAAGAAAGAATGTCTGATGAAGCATAGCTAACCCCTCAACACAAGGTTCTGGACGTAAAGTATTGAGATTGATCCCCATCACACTCATGATTGTGTTAATAGCAGAAACTCCCTCACATCCTGATTTCAGAGCCACCCTTGCTGGCTGAATGGCGCAAGAGAAGAGAACACCTTTATTGACAAATACAAGGATAACTAACAACAAATAGTGGATTACAGAAAAAGAATAATATTGTTAAATACTTGAATGAATTCTGAGTTGCATTGGAGCATGCAGACAGCAACAACAAATTATGGGCTTTTTTGAAATATAAGGATTTTCATATCCAGATTAAAAAAAACACGGAATAGTTGATAGTCAAGCCAAATTATCATTTGATTCTTATTTCGTCTTCATCTTGCTTCTCTGTGTGTACATTTTTCCTTAATGTTATACCCCTAATAACTTGCGTCTCCTGGATTATGAGTATAACAAGGAGCTTGAAGAGAACGAAAACTGCCAACCTGTGTAATGTCTGTTATGTTGGGAGTCATCTTTGCCCAAACAGGTACAGTAGCTTTTTCATTAATCCACCCACAGACTTCCTCCAGCAAAGCACAATCTTGCCCCACTGCAGCACCCATTCTTCTCTCCGGCATGCCATGAGGACATGAGAAATTTATCTCAAGGGCATCCTAAATGAGGATAAAATTACTTAATATCTTGATCAAGACGAGAACAAGCTAGGATTCAGAGAATAGAAGAGGAAGTATACCACTCCAGTTTCCTCAACCCGTTCGATTAGTTCTTGCCAAGCAGCTTTGTCATATTCCTCCATTATTGAAGCTATAAGTATCCTGTCTGGAAACTCGTCTTTTAGCTGCTTGAATTCTTTTAACATTGTTTCGAGAGGTCGGTCGCTGATAAGTTCAATATTTTCCCAGCCAATAATTGGTGCCTTGGTTGAGCCATTTGATCCTGCCCGAAGACGAGCATAACGAGGAGTTACATTAATAACTTTGGCAGCATCCAGTGACACCTATTATCCACAGTACCAATTTCAGCTCTTGGGGGGCAAAGAACAATAACATAATTACATATATCCTTCACTTTCTTGTGAACTAAATTACGTGCAAGAAAAAATAATAGAAATTTCCAGCACTATTGACTACAATCATGATGATTTAGGGATCACAGTTTTGAAGAAGATAAAATGCTAATTTGAACATCTCAAAGTAGCCAACTGATACTGGTCTCTTTTGGTCAATCACGAGAGTCCATGTCACTATAGATATGCATAGCAGGCACTGACATCTCACCAGTAAGAAATCCCACAAGGTCATGGATCTTAGGCCCAATTATTTGGTCATGCTCAACAAAATAGTAACAAATTCCCCGACATGGATGGAGGCTGTAGCCATTGGATCGAGGGGTTACATAGAAGGGATCAATCTACGGTGGGTAGCCTTGCGACCTGCTACAGTAATGAACTCAAATCTTTTTACCAATTCTAGGAGAATTTACTCTCTAGGATCTCAAACTTTTATATTCTAACACACCTTATAATCAGATCAAGAAAGAAAATACGCTATCTAGGAGTCCCACATAAAAAGTAGGATAATTCTCAGGAACACCCTGCAATCAGATCCTGTAGGAGAATTACTATCTTTCAATCCAAGTAAAATTCAGCAAAAACCAATGGTCCCCTGCAAGCCCAGCATGATCATATCACCATCTAGTTTTCGAAAGATCGCCCATTAAAAAATCGAAGAGGAAACTTAAAACAAAAAACGGTAGATCCCCTGGATCCGACCCTATTGAACAGAATCTACTTCTATATCTTCCCTACTATTCCAGAGCCATCTTTTCTTTTATTTTTATTTTTTTTTAAAAGGACCATCTTTTCTCGATTCCCGCAACGCGATTCAATTCACAGCGAAAGAAGAAATGAACAAAGAGGAGGAGAAAGGTTACGGTCTTGGCGATGACGGCGCCCCACCCCTCGTCGAAGGCCCTCTTCATCACGGTGTAGTTGGTCCCAGGGGGGCCGGATCCGATCACAAACGGGTTCGGCATCTCCAACCCATTAACCCGCACCGTGAGGTCGGGCTCCGCTCCTGCCTTCTCCCCTGCCGCCGCCGCCGCAATCGGCCGGAGCGCTACTGCTTTCCGCCGCCGGACTTCGGGAAGCCGCGGCTTCCTCCATTCTAGGATCGAGCTCCTCTCAATCGAGCACCTTAAAGACTCCATTTTTACACCTCTATATCTCTCTATACTATCACAAAGAGAGAGAGAGAGAGAGAGAGAGAGAGAGAGAGAGAGAGAGAGTATGCTCAATCTCTAATCGCCATCTCAATCTCTAAAAACGACTGGCTTTTAGACTTTTCTTGGTGGGAGAAGGAGAGAGAGAAAATAGGGAGAGTTTGATAAGTTTGGTATTAGATCTGAGCTGGCGATGGAATCTAATTTTTCAGGAACAAGGATCGGCCATGACGTGGAATCTCTCTCTCTCTCTCTCTCTCTCTCTCTCAACGGTGTGTTATGCTGTAAATTGGTATATTAGCATTAGCGAGAATGCATGCAAGCTTCCGAAAGAACAGCAATTATATATTAAATCCAAGCAAAGCGAACAATCTTATCTAAGGGAAAGTGAAGGGTCTAATTGCTCGGTTACATGTAAATTAACACGGATTAGATCGAATGCCAATTGCGAAGGCAAGTCGGTTCACTTGTCACGGGACTGAAATAAGTCGTCTTTTGGTCCAGTACAGAGCACCAGTAGTTGTTCGACCTGCTGTTATCTATCGTTTTTAACGTTCTTGGTGTAAATTACCGTCTTTATTCAATAGAAATCCAAGAATACAGGAAGGGCGGATAAAACTGAAGACATGCACCACTACCCAACAAGTTGCAAATCACCGAGCCAATTGCAAAAATTCCCACGAGCTCAATTCTCTACCGAGTTAGCTTGATTAATGGCTACCCATGCTTACTGAGAAATAATATACAACAAACTTAAAACCATCAATGCCACGTAATTATTATGGAGCTAACCATGTAAACTAAATTTGATTGGCGTAATGGAGAGAAACGAAAGGACCCCATCAAGATATTCAGACATTCAGTGTCACTAAAGAACTACCTTCATTGCTTCTCATCATCTCTTTTGACTGCTTCGTAAAGATGAGATGGTAGCTTTCACGCAGTCGTTAGCATAGTGATCGTCATAATCATTCTAAAATGGAAAACATTACAATCGATTGTGAACAAAAATTTTATCTGCTTTAACATGTGAAGTAAACATGTCGTTAAGTCTGACTGATTGAAAATTTCTTCTTGCTTATGACTCCCACTGGCAAGGAATAAATCTTAATCTCCTCTAGTACATACTACAAATTACAGGTAGGGAAATTACCCATTAAATGATTTGTTACGTGCAAAATCTCCTGAAGCACTTTGGAGGATGCCAAGATAAAACTGTCCCCTCGAACTGTGAAAACTGGACTATTTTGCTACCACATGTAGTTAACTATTCAGTCCTGTGGTCGCCCTTCACAAAATAGGAGCTGTGCAAATCGTAGAAATAAAAGGCAGTCACATACTAGTATACATGGTAGATCCATGACATGTTTCAAGAAGCAATTAAACAGAAAAAAGCTGTCTACAAAGCAATTACTGATTCACAAACCTATTTCACAATGCAAAGTCCATTTCGGCCTTCTTCAGACGTTGTGTCACTGTAGAGTAAAACTCAGGTTCCTCTTCCTTTATATGGTCGACTGTTGTTGATTCATGCACATCCGCCTGGACAAACAGAGTTGGCTCAATCACATGAATTAGCCAAAATAAATCGCTAGCAGCTAAACAAACTAGTAACTGATCTATAATCCAGAAAAGATTGAATGACTGACAGAAGGGGGGAAGCAAATTGTAAAGTGAAATGCTGATCGATCATAGCTAATGAGCTAAAATTCAGATAAAATTTTGCCTTATGAGCTAGCAGTAGTTTGGCAGAGGCACAAAACCTTATATTCACCACAATTGGAATTGTCTGACCATTGTAAATTAAAAGAAAAGGTGCTTGATCATTAATATATAGTTAGGCTTGTTTAGAATTCAATAAATCTTTAATACAGAACACTTTTGTAACTACAGGATTTGGACTGGGATTCAATAATGAGAAGCATGCTCAGTTGCTCATAGACAAAGCTAGGCATTTTCCACCTGGGGACAAAGATTAACAAACCCGAAGCAATATTGTGGATAGAGGTGTTAAATCTTTTACTGAATACTAACACACGATCTCTAGTCTAACCCTACATGCATACATACATAGCTGAATAATATAGGTGGAGCTAACTACATTTTCACCTAGGAACAAGGATTATCAAATCTGGAACAATTCTCTGGATAGAGAAGTGTTTAATGTTTTACTACAATACTAGGTATTCCATCTAAAACATGTCTAGGAAAACAAGAGTCAATAATTAGTAGTACTCCAAGTACCTCATTAAACTTAAGAAGGATCAAATTCGCAACTGTAGCCGGTCTTGATTTGTCCCACCTGAAAAGCAGAAGATAATAGAAAATGCCATCACAAGATACCCCATCGTCAATCTGAAATACTGATAGCCAGGTAATAACTAACAGTGCAATCTGAAAGGTTTTAGTCTTATTTAGATGAAACTCTAGCCATACAATTATATGTCATCTATGAAGTGCACGCAAATTGCAATTTATATGATAATGTAAGGAGAATCATGCATGAGAAGCTCAATTTGCTCAACTAACAGAGATGGCATGCTAGTCGTTCAAAAGCAAAGAATTGATGAATTCATTAGCTATGTCAAATAGTTCATTCAGTTGTGCCAAAAATTGCTATGACATAGTCCAGGAGTATTCCTTTTTCATATCTGAATTAGATAGCCAGAGCTAAAGCTGTTCTCTTGAAATAATTTCCACTTCTTGACACACTATTCAGTATTGAGATGATAGACTTTGCAGAATGCAGATTCTATGTACAAGTACCGGTACACAGCAAAGGAGCTGCAGACTGTTCATGCCACAAAGGAAAATACTGGTTTTCTACTTAACCCAGCTTAAAAAACCAATCTGAATGTTTTATGTACGTGACTGCACATGCTTCTGTACAGCGAAGCATATCCAGCTTTGCAGGGCAATTATCCAGCAAGTGGCAATTGACCACTAGTTCCTAAAGGTGAACCTTGGAAACCATTGAAATTGTTCCAGCATGAATAGCATAAAAATAATTGAGTAAGTGGATGATGAAAAGTTGACCAGCTAGCAAGTGTGATCAGGCTCAAGTCAAGGATAAAGGATTCCTGATAGTAAATAATGTGAACTCACCCACCCAAGATGGGCCAGCCCTAGAACATGAAAATTGTGAACTTATGCAAAGAACATATAACTGGCCCGACTGACAAATCTAGGATCTGATCTAACTTGATAGTATAAATCATTAAGCTACAAACAAAAGGTAATGCAAAGAACTCAGAAGATAGGGAAAAATGCTACCGGGCTAGATTCACATCGAAGGACAAAACCCAAAAAGGGATGGCCAGATAAATAAAGAATAACATAACTATCATTGATGAAATCTTATCACGATGATCTTCTGGTGCTAAATTTAGTAGTTAAAAAAGTGAATGTACCTTACAAGCATCAACTCATTCACAGATCGCCACATTTTACGACCAACATCCTTCTTACTTTGATCTCTTGCACTTCTGCCATGCCACAGTTCTTTGACGACATACATCACCTCTTCAACATCTACCTTAAGATTGAATAAATGTAAAAGAAGGTTATTAGCATGAAAGTTTCATTAGGAAAAGTAGGATAGGCAATTCCTTTATAATACATGTAATTTGCCGGAAACATAGTTCGAGAAAAGAAGTGGGACAATCAATTGGCAGTATATATAGTGGCAATATTATACCATAACTTGCTCAGCTGAGCCATATGTTAGCTCCTCATGCTCAAGAAGGCGCTGATGAAGAATGCAATAGTGATCCAAATCCAAGCTAACCACTGGTTCAGTTTGAAGACCAATTCCAGCAAGATGAGTCACGACGTAGGAGGCCATTACTTGTCCAAAAATTGCAGGAATGGTTCCTAATACTGGGATAATGCGAACCCTAAAACCTGGTACAATCTGAAATAATAGTTCAATTTAAGTTAGAATGTCAAATGTGGTACATCTGAGCAAGGGAATAATTTTGTAACCATGACTATTCATATTAAATACAGTGAGAAAATTATACTATATGTAGAGAGATGGCAATTAAACATCCATTATTTAACAGAATTTCTCTTCAAATCAGTGACAGCCATTAGGACAGACGGTAGAAATATAAATCAGCCACAAAATGCATCACATGAACATGACAGATACCAATACAATAAACAGCACAGAAGTCAGCCCATAATTAACAAAAATATCCTGACCTGATAATCCAATGGATTTTCTTCCTCTCCGGTTGACATTTTAAATGGAAGAAGCTTCACTTTTGGCTTCTCTAGAGAAAAAACGACGGGTATTCCACCCTCAATTCCATAATCCTTTCTCAAACGATATCTCACCTACAAGAAACATTATTCATTGGTGAAATTATCATATGATTTGCCAACTAGATAAAGGATGAAAGGAATAACTAACACACCCAGATACTCGTTCAGATGTAAGGAAATATTCAAACAGAAATGTACTTGCATATCAAATTTCTCTATTCAGTAGAAATAATGTTAAATAAATAAATGATGAAAGAATAATAGACTGTTACCGCCCGAGAGAGAGGGTCATTGCTTGATTCTCTCAAATCAGCAATACGAATTCGTGTTGGATCAGCTCTAGCACCAGCCCCCATTGCAGAAAGTACCAGCAAACCTCTACGTACACATGCAGCAAGTAGTGCCACCTAAGATAGATAGAGACAGTTAAATAAGGAAATCAACTAATCACAGTTATCATCCTATTTTAGTGGATAAGTACTTGTCCCAAATATTGGCAAGTATTGCTCAAGGATAACTTGTTGGTAAGATGGTAGGGTCAAGAAGTTTTTCCATAATCCATACAGCCATACTAGTTAGAATGTAAAGTTCATGATCAGGACCAAATTAACCGATCCCCAAGGCAGCCTGCTACAATATAGAGAGAACAAGAAAAGGATGTATATGGATATTAGTTGAGTCAATAATGATTTGCTTGACTTGAAAATTGAAGCTAAGACGTTCATGCAATTGTAGAAGACCTCCCATTTAAGACCCAAGAAAAAGAATAAAAGGCAAAGTTTATGTTCTGCATATCATATCATGTTCCACAAAGCATAGGTGGGGAATATATATGGAAGTGTCAACCAACTAGTTTGCCACAATTTGGTGAAACTCACTACCTTAGTGTCAATATTATCGATGCAATCAAGAACAAAATCAGGCTGTCCGGAGAGAATTTCCTCCTCTGATGATGCATCATATAACTGCACTCTTGCTTCAATTCGGCATTCTGGATATATCTCTGAAAAATGCTTCTGCAGGCATACAGCTTTTGGGATCCCAACATCACCTCTAGTGGCCACAGCATGTCGATTCAGTGATGAGAGCGATACCTTTCACATATCATGAGTTCCCCATTAATGTCCACCTATTATCAATATGTAATGTCATGGATAGAAATAAACAAAAAAAAAATATTATTTGTTGCTTAGTACAACTATTACATATAGAGGAAAGCAAGAGCAATTAGTTGTTACTCAGTAGTCATTTTTCCTGAATATTCTCAAACGTTCTGAAAAAACATACTGCATATCTCTAAAGCACAAGTACTTCTAAGAGTTATGTTTATCAGCAATGTAGTGTGTTAAAAGCAACAGATATTATAAATACCTCCAGGCATATCACAATTACTTGTAGGAACTAAGATGTTTCATATCATGAAAGGTCATATGTAGAGATAGAAAGAGAAGCATAAAAGTTCTACCGATGACGTATGATGCCAGAACCTTAAAATAGTCCACAGTAGCTTTACAGAAGCAAATTATAAAGTATCTATTGGTTGTTGCTCAGTAATTTTATATTTTTATATGCCCTATATCTATGAAGTAACTATTGATTGTTCCCAATAATTGTAAAAGATGCTTGCTACTGCAAACGCAACACCTCACAAAAGTGCTAATAGGACGACATAGGTAATCAAAAGTTTGAGGAAAGAAAAAGGATATATTGCCACAGATAGTCACAATGAAGTGCTAAAGCACTCATGCTATGCACCAACTTTGCATAAATAATCCAATTAACAGTATATTAGCAAGCAATTGCTGCAATCCCAATTACCCACGAGCAATGACAAATATTGAAACTCACCACTACTATACACAATAAAAGAAGATAACTACACCATCAATAACAAAATATAAATTGCAACTATCTGGGGGTGGCTATAAACGAAGGCCAATGATATTCTATTTTGTAAGTAGTTTTCAAGTGGAAAATATTATTTTCCAGAGTAAGTGGATAAATTCGTCATTAAGCCAAATTAATCTTGGGCTATGGTAAATTGATAATTTTATCATGACAACAAATCAAATTATGTAATGACCTTTAAATCTATTAAATGAAATTTCAAAGTTTATTTTGAAGATATTGAGCCGGTTTGAGCTAGGATGTGCTAATCTTGACCAAGTCCTGGCCCAACTAAACACCTAGGTGGGTCATGAATGCATTGACACTAGACAAGTAGCATAACGTATATTCACACATTAATAAACATTCCAACTAAACTGTCTTCAAATGTGAGGTTTCTGTAACAACAGATTAATAAGAAAAGAGGAAACAAAATTGCAGGTGCATAATACTGTTTGCAAGCACAGACCTGATCAAAATCAACAAGGAGGAGCCTACCAACCCCAGACCTTAAAAGCATAGAAGCAGCATGACTGCCAACTCCTCCAAGACCAATAACTACAACAAATGATTCCGTCACTTTTCTTTGTGATTCGATACCAAAAAATTGAATATTCCTATGAAGAAAACGAAAGAAACAAGATAAGTACCTGTGTGACAAGTTCATAATTATTTGATAGAATTGCAAGTAACTCCAATACATTTAACATTGCTCCTTAGATAGTCTCTAGAACCTTCTGAGTTTTGTTCAGTTAATCACTCTCAATAACAAGTTACTTAAAGATTACAAATAGAGTTCTTGTTTCAAGAAAAGTGATAACATCAACAAAGAATAGGTAAATGTGGGTTAATAGAATCCCAGTTGTCTTCTATGCCAAATGGTAAGAAAATAGGAGGGGATGATCTGAAGTATTCTGTACAGATACGATTACGAAGGTTAAAAACAATAGATAAAGGAGCAGTAGAAACAATAGAATGGAGCTATCTGATACAATTATCTCAAACTAATCAACTAAGAACACTGCCTTCACAGGGAGTGTATAACTGCCATCTGTACATTCATATATAATAATGAAAAGGAAAATGCTCATGTGGAGTCATACAAGTTCTCATATCTGCTTGCTAAAGCATAACATAGATGGCAGTTATACACTCCCTGTGAAGTCATACAAGTTCTCATATCTGCTTGCTAAAGCAGAACATAGACTTCTTCTTATGATTGGACTAAATATAAGATAGTATAATATTGAACCTTTCAATTGCTCCATGAGTCAACAATTCGAGCAGTTGAAGCAGAAGTACAAAGTAGTATGGATACAATGCATCTTCATTTTTTCAATGTATAAGCACGCCTAAATTTAAGGCTGGAGAAAATATCAGACCTTGTAAGTTGCTCAGAGACCACCTCATCTGTCAAAAGGTCTGAACCAACCGGATTGTCCAGAGGATCCAGTCTATCTCTTGTGCCTTGAAACATTAAGAGGATAGCATGTCAAACATTAGTAGTGTTTACAAGATGGTATTTGCAACTAAGATAAAAAAAAAATAGAAATAAAAAGATGCAAAGAGGAAAAAGACAAAAAAAAAAACCATTTTCACCCAATATTTTGCTGGTAAAGAAAGTACAACAGTTTGGAGAAATAAAGGGACTAAAATAGTAAAAATATCTTACTTTGACTTCCTTAATATCCAGAAGGGAATTCATCAGTAAATTGCAACAATAAAGCTACCGCAATATCATACTATACACAGAGATTCGTACTTAGACAGCGCAAATACGATCACTCCATGTCAAGATCTGGAACTAAATCCGTCTCTCATTGACAAACTTAAAACAGCGGACAAGAACAACGTAAACAATTACGTGAGCTCTTGTTACTCTTTTAGAGTGGAACCGTCAGATCAATGAGATCGGTGAGTAGAGACTTACCATTAACCTTATTTTCCGACGAAATCCCACTAGGTAGGCAACTCGTTTGTCGCTTCGCAGCGGACCTGCATACACACACCAAAAAAAAAAGTCGCAGTAACCAACCATAGACAAGAAATAGATCCAGGTGAGACGATCTTTGACCCAAATGGAGATCAAATGAAGTGAGAGCGATCGAGAGAGAGAGAGAGAGAGAGAGAGAGAGAGAGAGAGAGAGAGAGAGAGAAGGACCTGGATAAGAGTTTGATCAGAGCGATGGTGGAGAGGGAGCCGAAGACAACGCCTGCACCGATCAACAACCATTGCTTCGACCTCTCTCCCATCTCCTCCGGTGAAAGAAAACCCCTAATAAAACCCTAATCTTAGACCGCGAAGACGATGCCGCGAAGACGACTCCTCCGGTTTGGGCATTTTTGGGAAAATATCTAAAAGATGCCATTAATTTGAGTTAATTGGGCTGGGCTCTTAACTATTACTTATGGGCCTCATTCATCGATTCCAAAAGTGGGCTGGGCCAAAGAAACCAATTTATTTATTATTTATTTTTTAAAAAAATCCATCTGTTAAGAAACAATATGAGAATTTTATAAAAGAAATTATGATTTTGTAATCCAAACTCTCTCTTTTTTTCCCTATATTTGTCATCAAATATTATTTTTAAATAAATGTCTATCAACGAAGGAATGTTCTATTAAAATAGGGAGAGTAATTTCTAATTTATTTAAATTATTATTTCTCTCTCCTCTTTCTCATTTTAATGGGGTATGGGTTTGATCTAGGGAAGGGATTAGATTATAGTTTGGGAAATAATGGAGATGGTTTTAATCTATCTAGAAATATATTTTTAATTTAGTAATGTGGATCAGGGAGAAATATGGCTTAGAAATGATTTGGTTTGTTTCTAGGTTAAAATATTTTTTTTTAAAAAATAGCTTAGTAAGCATTGTTATGTAATTAATTGTAGATCACTATTAATGACAGTCAAAGTAATATAAGATATTAAATGAAAAGTATTAAAAAAAGGGGGGGGGGGCCAAATTTTTCATTGAAAATAGGGACCTTTACATAATTTTTAAAATATTATAATTGTCACTATATTATTCAAAATATCATAATTGTGTTATTTTAAAAATGTCATTCAATTTTTAGTTTAATCTAATTAACCATGTTTAAAACATAATATAAATTTAAAAGAAAACTATTTTATTTTGCACAAATTATTTTAAAAAATCTATTCAATATTATATGCAATGCCATAGTATAAGAAAATATATTTTATTTTATACAAGATAAAAATTATTGATAAATATTGTACAAAAGAATAGTATTGTAGTTATTTATATGTGTTTATTAACTTTTATAATATTTTAAATTATTTCAGCGAAAATTATATAAAAATTCCTTAAAAATATCAATGCATGTATCAGCATTAGATCACAACTTTTTTCTTTCTTTTTTAATTCTTCCTACAAAGGAGCTAAAAGTAATTAGCTAGTTATTATTCTGGACTAATAAAACACTAAAAAAATATCAGAATAAAGTTTAAAAAAAAAAGAATGTAGAAAATACCAAGCTATTTTCCTGGTAAATTTTAAGCAGATTGAAAGAAATTAAATATTTTTAATGGATTTCTTTCTGTTGGGCACTTGCAGTAGAACTCAAGTTGCCAAGTTGAACAAGGCAAAGTATTTATTTAATGTTTCTTGGTCACATTTGTTTATGTATATAGAATAGTCTTGGTAAACTCATAGGTGCAGACTGATGAGGAAAATAAAAGTATATTATATGTTAGATGATAAGATCGATTATAAAATATAATCTACTTAATGGTGTGGCATCCATCAGATTATCTCACCGAATGCTACATACCAAACCAAAAATTAAAAAAATAAATGATACATTGCATACCATTGTGATAACTGATAAGTTGCAAGAAATGTCTTATTCTTGATACGTGGACGGACTCGTTTTCTTTGTGTAATTTGATAGTAGCCTTCTAGTTGACCACGTTTAATTTCACATATATATATATATATATATATATATATATGAAATGTCACTGGAAAGGAACAAACAAATATTTTCGAAGTTAATTCTCTATAATTACAAGTCTAACTCGCAAGTGAAATTAAGTTTTTTTGAAAAAAATATAAGAATTTTTTTTCGGGTAATATTTATTATATTTTTTGAAGTATTATAATTGACTTAAAATTTTTTTTACTCTTTCAAAATGTTGATGATCGTTAAAGTTAACAAATAATTATATATAATTGAGGTGGTATGTCGGTATCTTCAACGGTTGTTGTTGAGATTTACAGAATTTTAATTAGTATGAGAGAGTCTGATTGAACAATACTAACGAGTAATTATTCTCTCGAGCTTTCAGCGAGGTAAACTCGATAATTTCAACTTCAATACGTAGTAAATTATTCGCAATCAAAGCACATATAACTACTAATGATCAAGATACCATTATACCCGTTAGCAATAAAGCTCGCTCTAGCTTTATAAGCGAAAGAGGCAAAAACATCACTCTTGATGCCACGGTTGAGTTAGTTTTTTTTTTTTTTTTTTTTTTTTACGACGGAGATTTTGCAGAAGGCCGCCTATTATAAATATGTCTATTCTTTAGAATTTTTATGGATGAGAAATTGAGTGCTAGCTTACGAGGTAGATGTCCCACCAACCAACCGAATAATGTAGCTTTGGAGAGCACCAGTGAGCTTTAGCATCAGCATTTGTCAAAAAACGATGAGCACTATAATAAAGATTTGGTGGACAAGTTCTGCAGTTGGATGACTCAAATCTGGAATCCACCCATTGGATTTTGATTTCAACTTTGAAGTGGTGGGACATCAGATTAACTACAAAGGACCGAGATAAAGTTCCAAAGGCTCTTTTCTGTTTTTGCTTTGTTTAAGACTCTCCACCTACTGATTTAGGCTTCTAATTAATATCAAATTTTAACATTTATCCCACAAATCATACCTCCAAAAAACTGAGTTCAAACTATACGCATGACTCAAATGTTAATGAGGAAAATTAAACCTCATAGTTTTAGCTAAGTGGAGCCCGAGCGAGTGACTAATGCTGTCCAACTTAATAATCCACAAGTTTAGATTAATTAGTTAACTAATTAGATAGTAGGATACAGCTGAGATGTCTGGGTTTGTTTAATCCAATGCCATGTTATATACTGGTTAGGAGTTATCTGGGAAGGGTATACGTGCCAAAAGCTACTACATCTCGTGGTTAATAAATTAAGCACCATCGGAAACCCATGACTCCTGAGCACACGAGAACTCTGCTAAGTTGTATAACTCTTTATTAGCTGCATCTTAACTTTGTGGTCTTTGTTTTTTAATTTCTTTTCCTATGTTCATCTATATATTATTATCTAAATAATATTTTCCCTTCCTCGATACAAACCCCACGAACGTGGCTTATTTATTACCATGCACGTATATGTTTATATACCCAAAAGAAAGAAAAAAAAATCCACGTACGTATCTATGATCAACTCACCTACATATATGAATATATATATGTACGTGGAAACGACAATATTATAGACAATATATAACAAATGCATATCTTACAGGTGGATCGATCTCCAAACTTAGATTATTAAACTTGGAGAGTAATATATATCACACGTTAGGTTCCCGGATCTCCTACACAACTGTACTCGAATGATCTGGCCACCTAATACTGGCATCAGATAGCAATAAACTTATCCGTGCATACTAAAATAATAGTCGTATATATATGGTCAAATATTTCTCTTATCCGTTGATATCGGACATATAAGTTAAAAGTGACAAGTCTTAGTCTATGTCCTTAGTTTATCCTTGTTATATATATATGTATAGGGGGAGATATATATATATATATATATATATATATATATATATATATATATATATATATATATATATATATATATATATATATATATAAGTATACGAATTGACTAGCAACTCAGCAAATTAAGTAGAAAACGACGTAAGAGAACGATGATAGTTTATTTATTTTGGACAAAGTGGGGTTGGAGAAGGAAGTGCCAGCTACTCGTCATGAGAGCTTGATGGATACTTTGAATGAATGATAAGTTTATGGAGCAAAATTATTTCGTATATATTCTGTTAGAATACCACCATAATATATGATGCTTAAAATACATGCATGTCCCCATTAGCCTTAAACCTTTCTCCCCATCACTCTCCAATATAAGAGATCAAACCCTCCACGTTATTAAACCCACAGCATCATTAAAATAATAATAATAAGATTGTCACAAAATTCGAGTTTTTGACTAAATTATTTACTCAAATACTATAGTTGCTATCGTACAAGCACCATGTTTATGTAGTGATATGTCTTAAATGAGTCCTAAATTAATAATAACAGACAGAGTGACTTTATAAACTATTCTTTTTTTTGAAAGCAACTTACTTGGAAAACAATCTAATTAGTGGTTGCTTACTTAAAAAATATGTGGCTTTCTTTCTTCTTAGATCACCCATCCGAATTTAGTGTCGTTTCGAATCTTAGTCGGGTCACTAAGTTATCGCCAAAAATCTCAGAATTCCTTATGGAGAAAGAATATGAGAAAGAAAATAGAGTTTATCTTCAAAGTAATGAAGAATTGATTGAGAGTAAGGACATTGCGTGAAGAGATAAGAGACAGGTTTTGCATAGCATTACCACATAATCTGCAAGCTATATCAATGTCAAGCTTTTTAGGATAGAGGAGATCTTTAATATGAAGTTTGTTTGACATAGTTAACTGAAGGACTTAAGGAAGAAATAATTATACTTAAACTCCTAAATTATTTGTCAAATTTATATTATTTATTCTCTGTGGCATAATGTGATTAATATTAGATGGTTTGAAGTTCCTATTACCCTTATTTTATAGGTAAAAAAGAGAGAAAATAATTAAGATAAGATGATTATTTAATTTTTTTTCTGGTACGCTATATTAGAAGCAAAATATATTTGCCCATCAAAGTTTTTTTTTTTAAAAATAATAATAAATATCCTTAAAAATGGTTGATAAATTGAAATAATATTCGATGCTTTGATTTATCGTATGAAGCTTATTTTATAGGTAAAATAGAGAAAAATAATTAAAATAATTAAATAGTTTTTTTTTATTAAAAATGAATAAATATCCTTAAAAAAGGTCGATAAATTGAAGGGTGGGAAGTGTAATTAACCCTCCGATTGTCGGTTGTGACGTGGATGGTTACGGCGGCTCCGACTACTTTTTTTCCTAATTGGCCCTTGCGTTATCCTATAATCTCACAGGTAGTTCCACTCCTCGAGAAGCGAAAAGTTATATTTTATTCCCATCCACACTTATAAATCCCCCCCTCATCTTCCTATAGAAACTCGCCTCTGCGGCTCTGCCCCCCACCTGTTCTATTTCGGGCACCTCCCATTGCCCGAATCCCTCCACTTCCTCCTCTCCATCTCCCACCGCGGAGCACCGCACCTCCCCCAACAAACCCCACCCCATCGAGCCCCGTCACCGCCGACGGCATTCCGCTCTATCCGATCCCTGCCGCGCGAGATGCCGCCTCGCGCGGAGGAGGACGACGCGGCGCCGGAGGTCGAGTACGAGGTCGAGGAGTTGGAGGAGACGATGGGCTCCTCCCGGGGCCGGCGCCTCGCCCTGATCGCCTCGGAGTTCAGGTTCAATCGCTTCCGCCACCGCCGGAGCGGGGAGCGGCTCATGAAGGGGCTCGTCATCGACCCGGAGAACCGGTTGTTATTCCACTTTCCTTATTTCGTTATTCCGTTTTGCCATTTTTATTCGGATCTCGCACGGATAATTGGATCAGCTATCGGTGTGAGTCTTCTATTGCATAGTTAACTTTGTAGCGGCTCAGTTATCTAATATAAATACGTCAGACTTCAATACGAATTGGAATTAAGCGATACGTTTATCTACACTGATCGGTGCACCAATAAAAGACGACACTGTATAGTTTAATAATATTATTTTGTATAGATTAATAAATTAATTGACAACTAAAAAAGGTAGCGATATATTATACGACAGGTATCCTATCAATACTAACTTATTACTCTTTGGACATACACGTGGATCTCATATCATGGTTTAAATGGTTAAATAGTATGCATATAAGTACATGACAAACATTGAAATTAGAAAAAAAATTGTAACGAGTGGTGCTGTTTGCATTTGGACAGATGGTATCATCTGTGGACGAAGTTCATATTGATGTGGGCGGTGTACTCGTCCTTCTTCACGCCCATGGAGTTCGGATTCTTCCGGGGTCTCCCGAAGAAACTCTTCTTCCTCGACATCGCCGGCCAGCTCGCCTTCCTCGCCGACATCGTCGTCCAGTTCCTCCTCGCCTACCGCGACCACCACACCTACCGCATGGTCACTAGCCCTACCTCCATCGCTCTCCGGTACGAGATCTCATCGCTTCCAGAATAGGAGGTTCTTTTGCATATCACCACTACGTTTTTGCATTATTGCAGAAACTACTATTCTAAAATTACTTTAGGAAAAATTTGCGGATAACTCCCTAAGTTTAAGCAATTTTGTGGTTTAAATCCTGTACTTATATTCCTTCAGTTATCACCATCATGTCTTTCCGTAGAAATGTTCTACAAAAGAAGAAAAAAAAAAAAAATCCTCGTGCAATATGGCTAAACGTAGGTGGTGACATGCAAAAAACCCATAAAGAAAGAAAACTGGGGCCCTGTTTAATTATCTCACTCGTGCTGTATTTGGGACCCAGGTACTTGAAGTCAAATTTTGTGTTCGATCTCCTTGGTTGTTTCCCATGGGATCTAATATACAAGGTATACTTTTGTTTCATCAGTGAGATAGAATAGAATTGTCCTGTACCTGCTAAGAGAATATATTCTAATCTCCAATGTCGTTATAATGCCTTTGTTATATCCTGTCCTTAAACAGGCTTGTGGTAGTAAAGAAGAAGTAAGATACCTACTATGGATTCGATTAACACGAGTACGCAAGGTGACAGAATTTTTCCAGAAGATGGAGAAGGACATTCGAATCAATTACCTTTTCACTAGAATAGTCAAACTCATAGTCGTTGAGCTCTATTGCACACATACAGCTGCTTGTATTTTTTATTACCTGGCTACCACTCTTCCTGAATCAAAGGAAGGCCAGACATGGATAGGGAGCTTAACATTGGGAGATTATAGCTATTCTCATTTCAGGGAGATTGATCTTTGTAACCGCTACTTAACGTCGTTATATTTCGCGATAGTCACCATGGCAACTGTTGGTAAGCACAGAAGATCATTTCATTCATGATACAATTGTCAATTTTTTTATTTATTACAATCACTATGTTTTACATTGAAGTTAAATGCTTTTGAATGTTCACAAGTCATATATGGCTCACTGGATGATGAGGCATTCTTTCCAATAAAATAATCTTCATGATTTGCTTATCTTATCATTGCCATTTGTGATGTGCTGAATTATGTCCATATTCCACAGGTTACGGGGACATACATGCTGTTAACACAAGAGAAATGGTGTTCATAATGATTTACGTTTCTTTTGATATGATTCTCGGAGCTTACCTTATTGGTAACATGACCGCACTGATTGTCAAAGGTTCAAAGACGGAACGATTCAGGGATAAAATGAAAGATATAATGAAGTACATGAACAGAAATAGACTTGGGAAGGAAATTAGGAACCAGATCAAAGGACACTTGCGTTTACAGTATGAGAGTAGCAATTCGGATTCTTCTGTTCTTCAGGATATCCCAGTTTCAATTCGTGCTAAGGTCCGTCATCTGTTGAGAAAATTCACTCCATACATTAACATAAGCATTGTTATTTGGATTGCTTTTGGTGCTGAACTCTTTTGTTTTAGTCCCCATTTCTTTCTGTAGGTATGGTGACTCACGCTAAATTTTGTATGCAGATTTCTCAAACATTATATAAACCATATATTGAGAATGTTCCACTGTTTAAAGGATGCTCAGCTGAATTCATTCAACAGATAGTAAGTGCCTTTTGTTCTTCTGATATATAAATGATATGCATAAGGGTAGCTACTTTATCATTCATGTTCTGGAATTATTTTCCTTCATGTTCTTCAGAAAGGAAATAGCTTTTTTGAACTCTTAGAAACACATAAAAATATGTTGCTTCCTTTTAGTTCTCTACTTCTCTCATTTTATGATTGCTTTCTTTCATCTTATTTCCAAATCTGCTCAGATTTTGCTCTGAAAGTTTGTGCAAGTGTCTCTTACACTAATTATAACTTGGCAGGTGATCCGACTCGAAGAAGAATTTTTCCTCCCAGGAGAAGTGATTTTGGAGCAGGGCAGTGCCGTTGATCAGCTATATTTTGTCTGTCTTGGTACGTTGGTGAGTTGAAACCAAGTCATCATCTTTTATCTTTCTGAAATTTGTTTCTGATATACAGAGGAAGTACGCATAGCACTGCACTTAAGGAAGTATAGGGATATATATATCATTTATGTGATCCTTACTGCCAAAAGGAGAAAAGTCATGCTTGGAAGAAGCTCCTGTTTTAAATGCTTCGTTTCTGATCAGACATGTATCTTTACTTCTAGATCAATTAAGTTAATTGGGAGTTTACTTTCCACTGTATGTTAGCTAGCTTTGATTTTTTTTTTAATTTTTTGATTGAAAAGGCCGTAGACAAAATTTGAAGTTTATTATATCCGCTGCATTCGAAATAATTCATAATTCGCAATGAGCATATCTGTTGCTTACAGCTATTATAGTTTCTTTCTACAGGAAGGTGCAACAGTTGGTGAAGATGGATGTGGAGAGACTCTTTTGAAATTGGAGCCTAATAGTTCATTTGGAGAAACTGCTATACTATTGAACATTCCTCAACCATATACCGTTCATGTTTGCGAACTCTGTAGACTCTTACGTCTTGATAAGCAATTTTTCACAAATATTCTGGAGATCTTTTTTGTTGATGGTCGGACGGTCTTGAGCAACCTCTCGCAGGTACTTGTTCTAATTGGACTTTTGAAAAATACCAACATATCTTGCCTTATATTATCCACGTGTTAACTCATTCATTTATATTATCTGGCACAGAAAAATCCTAAGCTAATATTATTTACCAACACTTTTTTATCCAATTACAGGGTCGTGAATCCATTTTAAGGATCAAGCAATTGGAGACCGATATAACTTTCCATATTGGAAAGCAAGAAGCAGAGCTTGCTTTGAGGGTAAACAATGCTGCTTTCTATGGAGACTTGCTTCACCTAAAAGGTTTGATTCATGCAGGAGCAGATCCAAAGAAGGGTGACTATGATGGACGCTCACCTTTGGTACCGTCTTATCTTTATGATTTATTGTCCATTTGGATAGTTGTGTATATTATCATTCCTTGATCTTGAGGTGTCAAACTTATGAGAAGCTTATGTTTAACACTCTTCTGACAGCATCTTGCAGCATCAGAAGGATATGAAGATATTGTTCTGTTCCTAATTCGAGAAGGCGTGGATGTTAACCTTACTGGTACCATCATTATTTCTATCCCTTTTCCTGTTTATGTTCAAGTAGAATGCACTGTGATATTGGCCTCTTGATCTTTATGTTCATGTTGATATGTGTACATTTATCAGATAAATTTGGAAACACACCCTTACTGGAGGCAGTTAAGAATGGACATGATTGCGTGGCTTCTCTGCTCTTTAGTGAAGGAGCAAATTTAAGTTTTAAAGATGCTGGAAGCCATCTATGCACAGCTGTTGCAAGGGGTGATACAGATTTTATTAGAAGGGTTATATCATATGGTGCCGATCCAAATTCAAAAGATTACGATCATCGTACTCCACTTCATATAGCGGCAGCTGAGGGGTTGTATTTGATAGCGAAGATGCTGATAGAAGCAGGGGCAAGTGTTTTCACAATGGATAGGTACTACTAAGGAACTACTGTTTGCTTTAATTCTTTCTGTGGTTTAAAATTTTCAAACGCCACTGTATCTTTACTAGGATCAGGAATCTCTGCATTGTTCATATGCATTCGCCATTAACTTGTGATTCGGTAAACCTTGGGTCTTTTAGAATCACCAGAGAGTAACTTTGGCATGTTCCCTCTATGAGTTTCCTTTGATAATGTTTCTTTGGCATTGTCAAATGAGGCTGCAAATGCAATCAGTTTTACAAGTCTATGGCGTACACATATATCTTTCATTCTGATTCCTGATTTTGCTAATACCTTTATCAAGTTTCGCAATATAGAATAATGCTTTCCTGCCAAATGTTTTTCTGGTCTCTTTGGCTCCTTCTTTCTCATCTCTGGACATGGAAGTTTCCTTCTTTTGGCTTCATTTTATCATCCTTGTGTGTGACTGCTTATCTGCTCTCTTTCATCAAGTAATTTGATAAGTCATATTACAAATATCCGGATTATCAAATCCATATGGAAATTAATTGTATGCTTGCATCTAAACAAATTACTTATGAAGCGCTGCTATTTATAGATGGGGCACTACTCCATTGGACGAAGGACGGAAGTGCGGTAGCAAATCCTTGATGATGTTGTTGGAAAATGCAAAAGTGGATGAGCTCTCTAAATTTCCTGGCCGCTCTGAAGAACTTCGAGGTAAATTTCAAAACATCCCTACCTTTGGAGCACTTTATATAGATCTATCTAGTTATGTAGCTAAATGGATAGTAAATGGATAATAAACTTACTAACTATACTTAGTATGGATTAATTCAATATAAGACAAGATTGCATTATGTTCCTTATTGCCTTTATAACAACCTTGAAGTTTCAAAATTAGAAATATATGATTAATCTTCCATAACAAATTACCAATTGAGTAATTTTACAGTCTATATCTTTTACTGCATCGCTGATGACTTACTTTCAACAGATAAAATGCATCCAAGACACTGCTCAGTGTTTCCATACCATCCATGGGACCCCAAAGAGAAGAGAAAAGAGGGAGTGGTGCTTTGGATCCCACAAACAATAGAAGACCTCATTAAATCATGCCAAGAGAAGCTCAACTGCAGCTCAGGCTCACATTTGCTGTCAGAAGATGGAGCTCGAATACTAGACGTAGATACGATTTCCAATGGACAAAAGTTGTATTTAGTTCCAGATAAAAGTATAAATAGTACATAATTAGCACCTCTTCTGATTGTGTTGTTGTACATTAACACGTACATTATCATGTATGCATGCCTCGGCTTTATGAGGTCGCATGCTCATTGTAGAAAACAAAATTTTATAGTCTCCTTCTTACATAAGTCGACTGATCAAATGTGGAGAAAGAGTACAATTTTTTGAATTCTTGTGCTGCGGAATTGGGTGTTAAATAAGCTCGCTAGCTCGGGAGCCGCTTGAACTTGCTTATTTAATAATTTAGCAGAGCTTAATTTTTGTCTGCATGTATATATATATTAATATATATACACAAAATTTTGCATGTCATATTATGGATCAAATAGAGAAACATTATGGCTTCCATTGGGAGCTCTTGAAATGCAATCTATTTTGCTAAACGATACAGCACAGGTTACTTAATTATTTATAAGTTGCTTCCTTTTGCATCTCTAATTGAACTGAAGAACACTCATAGATGTACTAATTAACTATTTAATTTTGGAATTTAGAATATGTTCTCCATTACAGGCATAGAATAGTTTACTGGCTAACTTTTTTTGACCTTAACATTAAATTATATTTAGCCAACTCTCAACTCTGTGTGCCCAGTTGTAAGGAGACAAAACCTATTAACTTAACATTCAAACAATACCTTGCTATCTCAAATTCATAATAAAAAAGATACAAAACCACTCAAATTCCTTAGATTTTCTTTCTTGTGCATATAAAATATTTTATATTCAACTTTAAGATGCCCCCTGCTTAGCTTATATAAATAAATACAGAGAGTCGTAAAATTTAACTAGATAGAATGAAAGACCAACACATGAGTGAGAGAGACCGGGAGTGGCCCTAAGGTACAAGAAATTAAGTGACCTATTTATATAATATTAGTTATTTTGTAAAAAATTACCTGTCATCATCTTTGTCATGCTTTCTTCCTCTTTTTCTTGGGAGAAGCACCTGTTTTCAATGCTCTGTTTTAGATCAGACGTGTATCTTTATTTCTAATAAGTTTTTAGGCAGTAGCCAGTGTTGTGCAGCTTCTTTGAATTAAAGATACTTGCAGCTCATTTGATTGTGTTGTTGTACATTAACTCGTACTTCATGGAACTCAACTTTAATTTATAGAGTATAAATTACGTATCATGTATTGCATTCCTTGGCTTTACCAACTTTATGAAGTAATAAAAAGTTTATATTTTGCTCTTTGGCGATGTCTGATCAAATGCTGAGAAATAGTAGTATTGCATTATTTGAACTAATTAATTAACTAATAAACGTAGGAAGTTAGTAGAATATATTAGTTGCTAATCCTTAGCTACTCGATGCATGGGTAGTCGCTTTAATCTCTAACTCCAAAACTAATAAATGAGCTCTACGTGCCCAGGTGTAAGGAGAGCATACTTCGTAACAAAACAATAGCTCGGTAACTCAACAAGTTGATATAAAAGAGAAACACAACCATCCCCCCTAATAAGGAATTATTTATTCAAGTAAACGCCCACGGCTTAATCTAGCTTATGATCTCATTTAGCAGTATAGCATTATTCATCCGAATATTCCTCTCATTCTACTTCCTTCTCTTAATAAACCTACAAGCTGTGCCTGGAAATCTTCTATCTTTCTATCTATCGTCTCTTTAACTCTTTAAGAGATGTCGCAACGGCGAAAGGCGAAGGAGCTGACGGAGATCGAGTACGAGGTGGAGGAGCTGCCAACGCAGCTCCGGTCGTCGCAGGGGAGCCGCCTTGCGCTGATCGCCTCCGAGTTCGGCCGGTTAGGGCCGTTTTCCAGCGGCAGGAGTCGGGAGGGGGGCTTCCTTTCCAGACTCGTTATCCACCCCGATAACCGGTACATATATATATATATATATATATATATATATATATATATATAATTACGAGGGAATAAGTTTGAGTTATTCTCTTTCCATGCTATATATCTTTCGTCTCTTCTTGCGGGATAAGCTATATATATCTACAACAGCCGTTGGTGGCGGGCTTGATGGGATCACAAGTTCATCCGACGGCTATTATTGTCGTCTGTCCTCTGGTGTAAGTCTTACACAAGTATAGTTAGCGTGGTGTAGGCCTTGTCCTTCTAGTTATGAAAGTTGGTGCCAAATTATGCAATATGTTTCAATGGCCGTATCTCTCTCGTCTTATTCTCAACGGCAAAACAAGAAACAACTTTTTACAAATATAATTTAAAATTTTCTAGAGATTATTCTACTCTTACTTTAAAGAAGAGAATGAAAAGTAGTTGTGGGGGAGTTAAAGTGTCACAAAAATAAATAAGAATCTATAGTTAAGGTCTAAGCATAATTAATCCTAATAAATATTTTACATAGTATTTTTTTAAAAAAAGAAATTACTGAAAATTTGGAAAATCTAAGAGGAGGAATGGGTTGTGGCCAGTGGCCCAACGGTGGCATCCAGGCCCAGAGGAAAGTATACAACTAGGGAACAGTATAATCCAACCGGTTGCCCGATCCGGATCCGGATCCGTTAAGAAGGTCCAATTTCGATTGTAATCTAACTATCGGGGGGGTGTTATTCTAATTCTCATTGTTATTCGTGCAGATGGTATCAGATATATGCAAAGTTCATACTGCTCTGGGCGGTGTACTCGTCCTTCTTCACGCCATTCGAGTTCGGCTTCTTCCGAGGTCTACCGAAGCACCTCCTCTTCCTCGACGTCGCTATCCAGATCGCCTTCCTCGTTGACATCGCCGTCCAATTCCTCGTCGCCTACCGCGACGAGCACACGTACCTCATGGTCTACCACCCAGCCTCCATTGCCCTCCGGTAATTTTGCATTTTCGTCCCTGTTTTTCTCTTTTGTCCTGAAAGCGCTGGTGAGGTGTTTGGTGACACTTCTCTGAGAGGGTTTTGGTGTTTGTTTTTGGAGTCAGGTACTTGAAGTCGATGTTTGTGTTCGATCTCCTTAGCTGCCTCCCTTGGGATGCTATCTATAAGGTAAAGTTATCTCTCGTTTTTTCTTATATATATATATAAAAGATCTCCCTTTTAGGTTTCCATTTTACTTCACAAGAGTTTTATTGTCATCTATGATAAGTACGGTGATACTGTGATGAAGCATAATATCGGGATAAGTACCTAGCCTTAACGATTATTAGCAAGATGGTAAATGCTTCGTCTCCCTTGAAGAAAGGCCCCTGGATCCTGCTGATGCGTTGGGCAGGGGTTAAAAAAGTAAATTGCACTTTTTTTTTGCGTCGAGCACATCAGCAATGATTGAAAGCAAGATTTACATGGGACATGATGTAATGATCGTTGGATTTAGACTGAGCTTTGTTACCACTCCTAGAATCAGGATTTATGTTACATTTTACTATGTTGTTTATGTACATGTTTGTCTTCATCTAGAACCTTACATTTTATTGAGATAGATGGAAAAAAATTATCCATATAGCTGAACCCAACTATTTAGGAATATTTTTTTTTTTTTGTGTTATCGTTCATTATCTGTGTTTAGCTATTTTCTTGTTCAAGTGTGTTTTATGTGAGATTCTGTGTGCTTTTTGTTATTTCAATGTATTTTGCCTCCTCAGCTTATTTCTTCTCTTCGATGCTGAAAACAGGCATCTGGAAGTCAAGAAGCAGTTAGGTACCTCTTGTGGATCAGGTTAGTGCGGGTACTCAGAGTTACAGATTTTTTCCATAATCTAGAGAAGGACATCCGCATCCATTACTTGTTTATACGAATAGTGAAACTGATAGTTGTCGAGCTCTATTGCACACACACAGCTGCCTGTATTTTTTACTACCTGGCCACAACTTTGCCCGAGTCAAGAGAAGATCACACATGGATAGGGAATTTGAAGCTTGGAAATTACAGTTATTCCCATTTCAGGGATATCGATCTCTCCAAGAGATACATCACATCATTATATTTTGCCATAGTCACCATGGCAACTGTTGGTAAGTTTACACAGATCAGACATTTATAGTACCAAACTTTTTACCTCGGTAGTCTTTAATTGTTGGTAATTTTTTATGCACTGTTGGTAAGTTGTTCATGTTTTAGCATAAAGAATGATAGGAAAGAAAAATGTCATCTTTAAATTATTTTTTAAGTAAGATATTATTAACTTTCTGCTTGATCATGTGCTTGCATGAGGAAGAAAGTAGAAACAAAGATACAACTAAATTGGTTGGTTCCGTTTCACAAATTACTGATGGAACATGAATTGCAAATGGTTGTATCACGCAACTGCGCTTTTTTCCTCAATAAACAAGTAAAATTTTCTTCAAAGGTTATATGCACCATTTATGAAGCCATAATTTATCTCATAGGATTAAACTTTTTTTTTGCCTTAAAGAATCTTTCATCACCTTTTAGTGCAGTATGCTGATTTATGTACTTTATGTCACAGGATATGGAGACATACATGCAGTTAATACTAGAGAAATGGTGTTCATTATGATTTATATTTCTTTTGATATGATTCTGGGAGCTTACCTGATTGGGAACATGACTGCACTCATTGTCAAAGGATCAAGAACAGAAAAGTTCAGGGACAAAATGAAAGACATAATCAAGTATATGAACAGAAACAGACTTGGTAAGGATATACGTAAGCAGATCAAAGGACACTTGCGCTTAAAATATGAGAGCAACTACACAGAAGCTTCTGTTCTTCAGGATATCCCAGTTTCAATTCACGCAAAGGTGTGTGGAGAACACTACTCAATCTGGCCATTACATAAGAATTGCCACATAAACGCCAATGAAAGCATCTGGAATTGTCACTCTTTAAAGGAGTTGTAACATATCCAAATTACTTATTACCTAGCCATTAGACTCTTCTAATTTTTTTAGAGGTACCATCCTCTGGTCTCAGGCATTCTCTTCTTAACCGGGCTCATTTTAGACCATGTTATTTCATTGCTTTGAGATTTTGTGTCATGAAATTTAGTTCTCCTTTTGTTAAACAGGACGTCTCCAGTTTTCATTCTGCATCTAACATGAGTTATGCAACGATCAGCTTTCTAGATGCAGGAACAGCAGTATACGATTCCCTCTTATAGTGGAAATAGTTTAGATTAGCCAACTGCTTGTTTTACTTCTGCTGAATGCTAAGCAGTGTGTTGAACATATAGTTTTTCTATGATTCTCTTTTCTTGAATTGTACTAACTGATGCTAACTTCCATGTGCAGATTTCTCAAACATTATATAAACCTTATATCGAGAATGTTCCTTTGTTCAAAGGATGCTCTACCGAATTCATTCAACAGATTGTAAGTCCTTCTTCTTCTGCTACTAGCTAAATGATGTATATGTATTAAATTTTTGTGTCTTTCTTCAGTTGGAAATTCTTCAAATATATGGAAGTTGCATGCTTTGAATTCCTCCTCGTGCCCCAAATGTTATACTAGTATGCACTGTCTTCTTTGTCCCACAGTGATTTATCAAATAATTTATCTTCATATTATTCACAAGTTGCAGAAATTATGTCCTTCACTTTCTCATGCTACCAAAATTGCATTTCCATATTAACTCAACTTTCATCCAGCTTTCTTCTTGAGCTGAATTGTTTGTAACTTTGTACATGGTATTGAAGATGACTTCATCTCTGAAGAGAATATTATCAGAAGCAATATTGGGGATAAAGGGAAAAATGATAAATGTCAATAAATCTTGTGTTCTAAATAGTGATCAAATTTTAAGGTAAACATGAGAATCCATTTTTTTGGTGAAAAAGGACAAGAATTCAAAGCAGAGACTTCTACTTCTCTCCTGCATAGCTGCATTTAATTTGAGTACTTATGATATTTGAAAGTGATTTCACATCTCATGTTACTCTTGACCTTTTGAAGCCCTTATACTGGTAGTGGTAGATATGAGGGGTATCATATTCATGTTTACCCCATATCCATACCTATGATTAGTACTGTACATGTTGATTGGGTAATCCTTACGTTGGTTTTTGTTTACAACGTTGAGGTGAACATTAACTTGTAACGCATGACCACTTGATGTTGTTTAATTCTAGTCATATCTCTAAGTCTACCAGAACAATACCCAGGCTTCTTTATGTAACTATTAGGGCTTTATAGACATACATGACAGCCATATAGATGTTAGTTTGAGATTGATAGATTAAAATTTAGTTTTGTTTGGGTATCTTCTCTTCTAATCTTATGCCTTCATTAATTTCTTCTTCTTTCTTTGTTGTTTTTAAAAGGAAACCTGATGGACGGCAGCCTTCTGTAATTCTTAAATTAAATAAGTTTTTCATCCAAATATAAAAGCTTTTCTTTGCTGAACTTTAATATATCTGAACTGAGATCTCAAGACCACAACAATTAAGTCCATCTCAAGCTACTATGTTGTTGATAAAACCTGTAATCTTAGAGCTCATGCAACTAGCAAACAAGCCTATGCTGAGCAGCATTCTATCTTTCATGCTTTGCTTCTTTATAGGGCTTCAGTGTTGTAAAGATGTTTGGCACACTTCTTGTTAAGGTGAACTCATGTGCCAGTTTAAAGAAGCTACGTCCCTGCATGTGATTATAATCCCCTTTCAGGTGCTCTGTTATTGGATAATTTCTTGTGATTGATTGTAGTTTCAGATGCCGGAACAAAGAGTTGTTAATTTTTGTCTTATGTTAATATGTGACTGGATTTTGTGTTGGGATTTCGAAAACATGTTTCTCTGGCATCTTATTATGACTTGGCAGGTGATCAGGCTACATGAAGAGTTTTTCCTCCCAGGGGAAGTAATCTTGCAACAAGGTAGTGCAGTTGATCAGCTCTATTTTGTCTGCTATGGTGTGTTGGTGAGTTGATATGTGACCATCATATGTTATCTTTCCTGGATTTATAAAGGTGGAAGCAACGTGTTTATCTTTACTGAACTGTTATATCATAGTATGAATGGCTATAACATCTATATTTATTTTAGATGCAATCAGTACTATGCTGTCATTTTAATTTCTTTCCTTTCTAACATTCATCTAATACATGGGACCACCGAGGCATTAGGTTTATAACCATAAGGATTTGGGAATCATGATGGCCGGACAAAAAATAACATAGTTATCAAAACTGAATTGGACATTGACCTGGTTAAAGGTCGAGTCATTGAATTCTTGGTTCAGTTGGCGGGTCAACCGGTTAGACTATTAGTTTATTTATAAATATTTTAGATATTTAAATAATAATTTTGTAGTTTAAAATTATTAAAAAAATTCTATTTTAGCCATTTTTAACTATTATTTAGTATGATTTAGGTAATTTTAACTAATATTTAGGTTTAAGTATATTAATATATTGAATCATGACTTATACAAAATCTTATCTAATTACACTTTTAAATTTTTACTAAATGTAATTACTTTAATTGTAGGACTGCATTACCCTTATGGTAAATAATAAAATAATTGAAAATTAAGGACAACTAGATAATTTAGGAAAGATGAGCAACCTAGTCTGTTCGCAAAATTTCATTTGAGTTGCATGATTCACCCGTTGAACTTCCGGGTTGGCTGGTTTTTATTGGATCAATTGTATTTCCAATTCTATAACATAATCAAACTTGCTTGGTGGTTGGTGGTTCACCGATTTGACCAAGCAATCCAGTCTCGTTTTGATAACTATGAAAATTAGTATATCATCAACAATTAATAAATCTCTTACCTACAAATAAAGTACTTTCCTTTTACAGGAAGGCTTAGGGATTGGTGAAGATGGACTGGAAGAGACTGTTTTGCAATTTGAGCCTAACAGTTCATTTGGTGAAATTGCTATTCTTTGCAACATTCCTCAGCCTTATACTGTCCGTGTTTGCGAACTTTGTCGACTCTTGCGACTTGATAAACAATCTTTCACAAATTTTCTGGAGACTTCTTTCCTTGATGGTCGGACAATCTTGAGCAACCTTTTAGAGGTAATTTCTCTACTGGAACAAGGCCAATCTTCCTTGTCTTTTAGCAATAATATGGTAACAGTAAGCAAATTTTATGGAATATTGACCACAGTGTGGCCAGAAGTATATCTTCTATCTGCCATTATGCACGAACATATTTCCTACTAACATCTTTTATTCAACTGCAGTGTAATGAATCGAGTATATGGATTAAGCAACTGGAATCCGATATCATGTTCCTTATTGGTAATCAAGAAATGGAGCTTGCTTTAAAAGTAAATAGTGCTGCTTTTTCTGGAGATCTGCACCGGCTAAAAGGTTTGCTCCGAGCAGGAGCAGATCCCAAGAAGACCGACTATGATGGACGCTCACCGTTGGTATGAACTTGATTACTCTATTCTGACTTCCTATTTCCTTTCTGGTTCACCAAAATCTTCCATGATAAAGTCTGCACTATCTTTATGATACTTTATCTGAATTCAGTAAATATGCAATGGTGCTCCATTTTTTGTTTGCGATTTATTCGTGATGTTTTCTGCTTGCTTTGTCAATAGTGTTTCTCATTCTATAAATATCAATGTCTACTAAAAGGGTCCTCGAAGATGATCATATGTAAGCCAATGAGACACATACTTCTTCTACTTGGTCATTGGTTGCTTATTACATATATCATATATAAAGAAAAGGTGTTAGATGTACAGGTGCTTTAAAGTAAACTGTAAAAGTAATCAATATCATAACCTCGTGCCCTAAGTTCAGTAGATCCATGGGTAGCACAGGTTATACGCTTGAAAAGGAAAAGGTGGTGTCTATACGTGTGTCCATTTCCCTCCTCTTTTCTGGAGTATCTGTAAGTATCACCATCTTATTATATTGTTATTCAACAAAACTACCTGTCTTATAAGGAGACTGTAATTTTAGATTCCCTTGGTCTATAATAGGCATTAAAGCTGTTAAACTTAATATGCCAACTCAATTAACTGTCTATCTATCAGCATCTTGCAGCTTCAAGAGGGTATGACGACATCACTTTGTTTCTCATCCAAGAAGGAGTGGATATTAACCTCTCTGGTAGCTCATCTCCTTTTCCCCTTTTCTGTCCCTTCTTATAAGTGGTTATGCATTGCAATGCCACTTCATTTCTTTCTCTAATTTTATGACTTAGGTTTATACTCATACAACTTATGTCAATTAGATAAATTTGGAAGCACACCCTTGCTGGAGGCAGTGAAGCATGGACATGATCAAGTAGCTTCTTTACTCTTCAGTAGAGGAGCCAAGTTAGGTCTTCAAGATGCTGGTAATCATCTCTGCAAAGCTGTTGCGAGGGGTGACACCAATTTTATTAAAAGAGTTCTATCCTGTGGTATTGATCCAAATTCCAAAGATTATGATCACCGCACACCACTTCATATAGCTGCTGCTGAGGGGTTATACTTGGCAGCAGAAATGCTGATAGAGGCTGGGGCAAGTGTTGTCACAATGGATAGGTATTGCTGAAGAATTATGAATTTGTTTATTTTGGTAACTATATGACATGCAAAAGTAGGCTTTTTGTTGGTTCCTAGTGACAAAAGATTCACATGCATGCAATAGGACAAAAAGGAAAACAAAAAAAAAATGAGAATCTTACTTGAATCTGTATGAACTCACTAATTGCCCAGTGGGTTTTCTTTTAAAAGTTCCCGAGGTGCAAGTAAGGAGCAAAATCAACTTGATGGGTAATATCTCGATAAAGCTGAAAAGGCAAAATGTAATTACTACTGAACCATGAATTTGGAAGCCTTTCTGGGTGTCTTGACAACTCTATGGAACTTGTTCACTCCTGCAATTGCAGTTGTGGCAACAGAATTTCACTCGAACAACACAAAGAGAAAGGATGATCTTGAATCGTCTTTCTGCACTTGTGTTGATGCCCTTATGTTGAGATGGGTTGCTTTCCAGGTGAATTTCTTCCAGAAGGGGAAGTGTGCTTCATTGTCTTCATTCTATTTCAATGTAACTTTGTTTTATCTGCTGTCTTCTTTAATGACCCTTGTCCATCGGCACTTGTGGCAGTACTTTGTCAACTCTACCAACTCTATTCTAAGCTTTACATGGAACAATGATGTTGTACCAATCTGCTTTCCATTTCTCTTATTGTCATATGAATTCCCCACTCTTGACCATCTAAATCTGCAGAGTGTACTCATCTGCAATGTTGCAAGGTTGTTATCACTTATCACTTTAAGCAAGCTTCTTTAACTGCAGAAATAAGGATTATGTCTGGCACTATTTAAGTGTTAGGAAGGTATTATACAGTGATGATGTTTTGATTTTCATATGCGCAAACGGCTTTACGTTATATCCTTTAATCCAACTTGCTTAGATGTATCCTACCAAGATGGAAGAGGTGACTCTGGCTTTCTTTTGAAATATACTCCTGTCCCATGTCCTTGTTGCTTTGAGCTTGGTTAGAATTATTCTGTTTTATGCAGAACAATCCATTTAATTCTTATGAACGATCAATTTTTGCAAGAAACCCTTATTCCACAATGGCTGAAATTGTAGGTGGGGAACTACTCCATTGGATGTAGTACGGAAATGTGGCTACAAATCCTTGATGGTTCTACTGGAAAATGCAAAATCCAAGGAAGTTTCCATGTTCCCTGGGTGCTCCAAAGAAATCCGAGGTAATCAGCCTGCAGACTTTGAGCACCAATACACATAGTTGGCTACTGTTTCCCAATGTTTAAAGTCAGGACGAGAGAATTAAACCAACATTCCAAGTTGCCCTTGAATTCCTTGTGTTAATAGCCAGATGAGTGTTTTCAAGGCATAAATTCCAACTCTTTCTTGGTTCTGTACTTCATTAGTTTGGAAGGAAAGCCTCCTTTCTACTTTAAATGCAGTTCAAAGGTGATTGCTTTATCAATAAATTATAGGTTAATCCTCTGTAGAGATTTCATCAATCAATTTGTGTATATTCCATTGTGACTCCCAATGAGTAAAAAAAAGAAAAATCTGAAATCAATATTTGTCATTTATTTCATTATGCAGATAAGCGTCGATGCATTGTGTTCCCGATTCATCCATGGGATCCCAAAGAAAAGGGAAAAGAAGGTGTGATGCTTTGGATCCCCAACACAATGGAGGAGCTGATCAAATCCTCGCAAGAGCAACTCAAGTTCTTGGGCTCATGTTTGCTGTCAGAAGACGGAGCAAGGATACTTGATGTGGAAATGGTTTCTGATGGGCAAAAGTTGCACCTGGTTGAACTTTAGCATACAAATTACGGAACAAGAAGCAGCAGCTCATTTGATCATTTTTGCACATAAGCATGCACCTCATTGTTTTAAATTATTTTGTACAAAAATTAGCTATCATTTTGTTCTTGCTTTGTTCTTTTCTCTTACGGTTGCTTGCAGATTGTACATTGGCAAGCTGCACGTCTGTACAGTGTGTAGAAGAAGGAAATGTTAATATAAAACCTTGCGTTTTAGTAATTTTCTTTTTATGTTTTGACTCCTCGTTCATGATTACTGCATATTCATATAACTCCTTACATTTAGTAAATTATGACTGGCCTGTAATCATGCACGATTTTATAATCTCTATAATTTTCATCAAAAAAGAAAAAAAAACCTCGGTTTAATGGCCAGCTTAATCATGATTACTTAAGTTACCACACCACTTGTTAAACATGCTTAATTACCATTAAATTCTCTAAATGAATAGCCTTCAAACTAAAATTCCTCGTCTTTTTCTTCAAGTCTTCACTAAAATTAATACTTCTTGGACACGTTTTAGAGGGCCATTAACCTTTAACCTCAAGTCATCTCCATGAATCACGAGTAAGGACAGAAGTTTTGAATCAAATTAACCCCAGCCCTGTAAATAAGTCGTCTCGTAGCCCTGGCCAGTAACTTCCCTCGACTTCTTTTCCTTCCTTTGACCATCCTTTTGTGTACGTCGACTCTTAATACTTCACTCCATTTTCCTACACATTTCGCAACGTTCACCTTATTCTTTCTTTCCCCTTTCACTGCTTCAAATGAAGAAACAGTCCAAAGTTTTCCGTGGACTGGGGATCAACTTAACAAACCGTCCAAAACGTTTCCCTTTGATGTTATCTGCATGATTCATGCAAGTACCAACTACCAAATGTACCTATATAAAGCCCACGTCCTCGAGCTTCTCTATCTATCAAAGTTAACAAAGATTGAGAGAGAAGAGTATACACATCTACATATACTCCATAAAATATAGCTAGAATCCTTAGAAGTTGGGAGAGATGAGTATGTCGAGAGGAGCAAGGATGGTGGAAGTAATGCTTCTGGTGTTGCTTCTTTCAAGCTTATCTCCTCCTTCGACGACGGCGGCGAGACCGTTAGAAGGTAACGGGCATTTCGGCGTCAGAAATCTGCAGTCACTTACACAAGGAAATAATCCAAAATCTGGGCCTTCGGGATGCACAAGTAATCCAAACAATAAGAATGGTCATTGCCCTCCTCAATCCCCGTGATAGATAGATATATAGCATGCATACAGTTGCTTCTCTCTCTCTCTCTCTCTATATATATATATATATATGATGATGATGATGTTGATGATGATGGTAGTTAGGGAAACTTCTTGTGAGAGTACTACTAGTAAACAATAATCCTTGGCAGTGTGTTTTCTTTAATTCTTTTTGGAATAACTATATGTATCCAATTTGTTCTTGTTAGGAAAAAATGTAATCGTTTGTCATTTAGGGGGGCTTTATACACTAATTTTTTGCATGTTAGACAGTGGAAATGGATTTCTCACTAAGCCCAAATAATGAGTTTGAGATTAAATAGAGCTTCATTTTTTTCTTGTGAATGACTGAGAGTTTACATAAAGTGACATGACAAGTTTGTAGCAAGATTAAATCTGACACAATAAGCTATATGTTTGGCTTTTAATCTTTGGCGACATTAATTTCTCAACAAAAATAAATAAATAAATAAATAAATAATCCTTGGATACCTCCTCTGTTTTTCTTTTAATATTATTAAACAAAGCTGAAACCTAAGTTCAACTTTATTAATTCCCTTCTCCAAATCAATTAAAAAAAAACTCCTCATTCACTTATTATGTTACGTACGAACACCCATCAAAACTTTTATTTAGTTAATAAAAATGCCCCTATTTAGGAGCAATATTGTGAATATATGCACCAAAATAAAGATGATATTTTTAATTCTTTTAATATTAAATTAATGGATTAAAATTTAACTGTTAGTTACGTTTCATGGCTATCTATGCAAAAAACCAAGAGATCATTTGTTGATATGTGTCTATTAATTAGAATATTTTTAAGATACTTATTTGATTTATGGATCTCATAAAATAGTATCTCAAAGTGTTAATCAATGCTCACGCACTATATTTTGCCTCCACTTAATTTTAATGAGTGTTAAAATACCTTCTCATAGAATAATTTGGAGAGAAATTTCAGAGGACTGTCTATATAAATAAGATATTTTAGAGGGTCCATATGCAAAAAAGAAGAAGCCCTAATTCTTCCGTACCGCCGAAGAATTAATGGAGATTGACAGCGACTGTATAATTAATTTTCCAACGTGTCGATGTCGTCACACGAGTTTTAAAGCACTGGCCGGTGACGCAATTTTGCAAATCTCCCCCACGATATCCAAGATATATCATCCAAGGGCTGAGATAATTACTGTTTTTAATTAATTAATTTTTTAACTTCACTGATAGGAACAAATTAAGAATTCGCATCTCGCTGTTCTTGCAAAATGGCATCAGGATGGTTCAGTTGATTTACACAAAAGAAATCTCTAAAATAATTAGATAATAAGTTGATTTAAATAGGAATAAATTATTTATAGACTTATTTATTTATTTATTGTGACACTTTCACCCCTTCAATTATATATATAAATCTCTCAACTGTACTTCTGAGGATCGTTTTACCTTATAAGCCATCATCAAGTATTAGGGGTAAGATATTAGATAGTTAAAAAAAAATGAGCACTAATTTTGAGAATCTAAGTGCAATTAATCTTTTAAAATAGATATTATATGAATAAATCGCAGAAAGAACACTTATTGGAACATGACTAATTCCAAAGCATACATAGATTTCATTTGACAGTAAGATTAGTATCTTGGCAGTATTATTCCGTCTTGAAATCTCTAATTAATGGTGGTAGGTTGGTTGGTGAGTCGTCGTCGTCGTCGTCCATGCCCGTTTGTCAGATAAACCGAATGAAAGACAAGAGGAGAAACAAACATCGGCTGTCGATCTGTTCGGCTGTTCCCATGATCGATCCTGTCCCCCTTCTAGTTATAGACATCCGATCCAAAGTTGGATTTGGTAACAGCTTTGATGCTTCTCCTCTTGCTAATCTTTAGCTCATCGTCTCACTGCATGGCGATCCAGTCGGCCATTAGGAGAGCAAAGATCGATTTGCAAACTCCATTACACCTCCAGAGAAAAATTGTAATAGGTTTTAGTTTTCTCTATCTTCTTCTTCTTCTACTACTAATACTACTACTACTACTCAGTGTTCTCAGTGTTTGATGTTAGTGTTTCATCAACTGCATGCAGTTGAGAAAGACCAACCTGGAACACTGATACAACTTGGATCCATTGAGCTTAGGGTGGAGCGTTGAGAAACTCGCGCAATTGTTTGTAATCAACTGAAGAATTAGTGAAAATTAACACCCCAAGCTAGCTCTAGATCTTCTTCATTGCTACAGTGGCCATCTTTCTATGAGCTTGGTGCCTATTTGTACTCGGATCTCTTTAGTAACTGTTCATTTAGAAAGCAAAAACTTATCGAATGAATGCTACCATTAATTTTGTAACATCTTTTAAATGTGTTTTTAAATGTGTTTTTAAATATGTTTAATTAATATTGTGATATTGCTGTTTCATGGAGGCTTAACTAATCTATGATCTTATTCTTATTGTACACATGCATTCACGAGTGAAAAAAGAAGAAGAAAGTTTTTGTGGGCCATAGTAGCAAAGTTAGCGGAGTGTATCACGTCTCCCAAATGGATTTAGTTTCTTAATTATTACTCATTGGGAACTCTTTATGACAACTCTATGGAATTTTGATAGGGATTAGTTCTGGATGTGGGGCTTGGAGATTGAAAAGGGTGACAAGTGGGGTGGTTTAATAGAATATTAGGAAAGTTTTAGAAACAAACTTTTATTAGGATTAAAATTCTATCGTATGAGTTAAAAACACTCTGAGGTTCATCTTCTTATCAGACAATTATTATATTTGCGTAATGACTATAGTATTCTGATACTTTAATATTTTTGTACGAGAAAATAATTTAAAAATACCCTCATTTTCTCATTAAATTTTAAATTTTACTCAGGATGAGATAATAAAAGTAAAATATAAGTGTCATACTGCATGCAAACGATTTATGTAGATGTAAAGGAGATATAAACGACTGTTAATTATAAATCACGGTTAAATAGTGATATTTACTGAGGAAATCTTTGAACAAAACACCAATAGTAACATTTGAAGTCTAGTCTCTGTTTAGTATCTGTATTGAAAAAGAAGGAGAAGAAAAATCAAAATTAATCATTTATATATATCCTTTTCTACTCTAAGATATGATCATTTTTTTTACATCTTTTCAATCAAAAGGGTCTCTTTAGCCCTTTAAAATCCACGGTCTCAATGCACTCCACACCCCCTCTTGATCCATTCAAAAGCTTGAGCAAATCACTAGCTCTCTCCTTTGTTGGTCCATTGCAACCGACCTGCAATAGAAGCAGTAGCTTCTGAAATGCCCCAACTTGCAGTGCCTCCACCAGACACCCTTCCTCTGCTCTCTCTTCTTCTATTCCTTCTTCTCCTTCACTTTCTTTGCCATCATCATTCTTGCAGAGCTTCCAAAGAGCCGAGACGGCGAACTCTGTCGCCATGTCGGAAACCCGAAACATCTTCTTCACCAGCAATGGCACAGTCAGTGCATGATCACCGCCACTCTGCCTTCCTCTCTCACTGTTAAATAGACCATCTAAGACTCCTAAAGCCTTCTCAGACATACTCCTCTCAGAGTCCACAAGGATGTCCAAGAGCAAAGAGATTAGACCCAATTCAACAAATCTAGATGCTGCTCTAGTGTTGGGCGAGACCAAGTAGAAGATGGTCACCAGAGAGGTCTTTGTGAGTTGAGGTGAGATGGGCTTCTGAAGATGTTGAACCAATACTTCGGCGAGTCCATCAGTCTTTGCCACAGCTTCTATGCCATCTGAATCCAAACTTGAGACTAGATCTTTGAGCACCAGTGTTGAATTAAACCTCCCTTGGAAGGACCCACTTCTTATAATTGACACTATTGATTTGAGAGAGGCTGGAGATTGGATGTGCTTGTGGGATTCCTCATCAAGAGGAAGAAATGTAACCAATGCTGATAAGACCTCCTCTAAGTCTCCTGTCTTTGAGCTCAATTCACCAAACGAAGCAGATAGAGCCCGGCTGGCGCCGTTGGACGAAATGCACCGCCGGTTCCGCTCGCTCTCCTTCGCAGAATCCTTCAGCTTCGCCGCCAATTTGCCGCACCTCGCACCGTCTCCACGCCGGCTAGCCGTTTCGATCTGTTGTAGGATCTCTACAACCTCCGTCGCAGCCATCGGAATTCGCGGCGTGGGGACCCTCTCGACCCCTGAACCGCGGTTCGCGACGCACCATTCCTGTATCATTCTGCGGATCGAGTGGTTCGGGATCAGCTCCTCGACCTTCATCCCCTGCCCCGTGACCGGGCAAGTCCGGTTGCCCCGCTCGAACCACGACTCGATGCTCTGCCGGTCGTAGGTAATCCCTGTCGGCGCCGTCACCGGATCACGCATTAGATCGAGCGATATCGGGCATCGGAAGTGGGTCGGGACCGCAAGCTCCCCGCCGGAATTCGCGACTTGATTCCTCTTCATGAATGGGATTTTCGATCCGGACTTCAAAGTTTTCCAAGCTAAACCCATGCGATCGAGCAAGAGAGTAGAGATCTTTGTAAGAAATTAGGATTAAGGAGTAGGAGAAGAGGAGGAGAGTTGGGTATAATATACCTAAGATCTAGAGAACAAAGGCGTTAATGACGCGGAAGAGTTCAAAGGACAGAAGAGTAGAGATGGGTTTGGAATGTTGACCGTTGAAGTTTGAATCGGTGAACCGCGAAAAGGAAACGCTATCAAGCTTTTTCTTCTGTTAAATTTTTTTTTTCCTTTCTTTCTCCTTGCCGCGTAAAAAATTGGTAATTTGAACTCTAAAATGTAAACTTGGGGACTTTGACGTCGTTGACTCCGACTCAGTCTTATACTCTTATCAACTCGGTGGTTATTTTCACCTTAGCAAAATTAATAATTGGGTTTTTTTTTTCTCTATAATCGATAGTATAATTCTAGTAAATAATCATCATATTTTAATATATTTTGCATGATATGAAACGACCAACCTACAAGCTACAGGTCCAAGTTTTGTTCTTTGGCCTAACTGTTGGGTAAACCCGTATAATATTAAAAATTAAAAATCATAATTTAATTATATATATTTTTTTTCTAACCTTCAAAACTATATATGAATAAATAACAACAATATACTCTGATATGTTACCGTGGATGGTTATATTGAAGCTAACTAACAACCCACTCGGTAATATCTCCTTCGATTTATTTCGTGATTAAGAATCTAAGACTGGAGAAAAGTTGCACCCGATCTGTTTACATTGATTTTCGTTGAATGGATTCTTATTAAGTGTATATTTTTCTTGAGAGAAGACCGGAAGACATAATGGAAGATATAAAACGCCTAATAGCCTTATGATCTGTTCAAGAACTGATTTTTCTTTTCTAGTGTTGATTTAGAAGGACGACTTAGAATCACTTGGAAATTTTTTTACAATAAGAAGACTTGAATACGGGAGGAGGTATGCAAGTCAATCTTAGAAATGCTACATTTTTCTACGATACCCAAGTTTTCCCCCTAATTTGGATTTAGCTTCGTGTACGCTTGGATCTACGTGGGACTTTGTTATTTAATAAATTATAGGTTTTTTCTTACTGTAGACTTTAGAACCGTCTTCCTTGCCTAATTTCCATGTGAATAGATGATAGAATTTTTGTTTGAAAAAAATATATTTAATCCTCTTGATTAGGCTTAAATTTATTCTATCTTTTTATAATTTTATTTGTAATTTTTAATAATTATATTTAAACTAAAATAATTACTTTTTTTTTATTATATTGACTACCTCGAAGATATTAATTAGAGGCAAATGAGTGCATATATATATATATACGTATTTAATATTTAAAAATTTATCTGTATTATTTTAAATATATTAGAAGAATTTATTTAATTAAATATAAGTATTTTAATTTGGATTAAAAGAGAGTGATATGATACAAATGAAATTATAGAAGAGTAAAGTGAATTTAGGCATAGAGTAAAATATAATTTCACCAAAAGTTTATTAAAAAAATAATAATTTAGTATTTTATATTTATTATTATTTACATTTAATTCCTATATTTTGTTTTTTAATACTACAAAACTTATTTGAGTTAATTTTAATCTAATAAATAGATATATTGAAGGGAATTAGGATGTGAATAATAATAAAACCAACACCAAAGGATGTTTTTGAAAAAGCATTCATGACTCAAATTTGACCAGACCCAGTTGTCGTCTAATGACGAAGCAGCTCCTCTTTATGACCGGATAAACGCTGCCTCGGAAACCGCGCGTGGGGGGAAGGGCGGAGCCACGCCTCGTCAGCACGAGAATAAAACATTATTTTATCATTTAGGATAAACTCCGAGGGGCAGAACTGTCTTTTCAGATTACAGAGAACTCTCTCGTCAACGCTATCCAGTACAATCCGCAGTGGGCCCTCGCCTTTAACTGCCAGGAATACCCTTGACCGGCTTTTCCTAACCTGCCAACCACCAGAGGCTTCCTGAAAACTAGTTTGACTAAAATGCCCCCGTGGAAAAACAATTACCAACAGTTCTCTTAATCACATTAATTAAGACCAGGACACTCTAATCACCACTAACTGTATAAAATTGCAACGATAACTACTACTAAGCACAATTAGAAGATACCCCTACCCTCTATAATTATTATTCTCAAAGCTTAATCCAATAAAACTCCGAGGATATATATATATATATCTCATTCGTGTTGAGAGGGTAAAAAGGTAATTTCAAGCTACGTCCGATGCATGTGATCGGCTGCTTTCTTCTCCTCCTTCTCCCAGTGCCAGTAGTCGCTTTCCGAAAGATTTCGCATTACGATTCCTTTTTGGGCTCCTTTCTCTCTATTCCTTTCCTTCACTCTCACTATCGCGGACGACAGAAGCAAACAGCCGAACCCCGATCGAAACCCTAACCCTAGCTTTCCCTTCGACCAGCCGAGCTATATATAAACCTCGTGTCGGGGAGCTGCGGGGAAGACGAGGTGGTCGATCGCGGATCTCTTCCCAGAATCTCGAAGAATCGAGCTTAGATTCGACATCGCCTCCAAGGAGTGCGAAAGGCGGTGCTCTTTCCACTACCTTCGAGCTCATTTAGCCGCTTGAATGGAGATCCAGCAGTACATATAGAGAGAAGTGGTGCGAGGATTTGTTTAATGCTGGCGAATCTTTGAAAATTTCAGGTAATTCTCTCCGCTTACTTGGGAAATGGCGGTTGTCGAGAGTATTTTTGCTCCAATACTTTGCACTCCGAGGAGAGTAGGCATCCGTCGACGACAAGAGATCCGTAGAAAGGATCAAGAACCATTGCCATTGGTTTCGTTCGCATCTCGATCACTTTCTCTCTCTCATTCCTTTTCTTTTTCTTTTATCTTTTCGGGTTTTGCAGATTTCTTTAATTGGAGAGCGCGTGTTCCAACCGGACATCCCCGAGCAAACCCAATTGTTTAATTTGTCTTTGGGACATGTGAGGAGTTGTGCTTCTTTTGAGAAGGTCCAACCCACGCCTCCTCCATACCAACAGTGAGAAGAGTACTACTGCTACTACGAGTCTCTGGCTTATTTTATTTCCTTATATCACGAATGCCGATGCCAAAATGATGCAGCAGCGTTACAAGTAGAAAGTAAAATGATGTGGATTTTGGGGGATAGGAATGGGTGAGATGGGAATGGAGATGGGAGCGGAGGAGAGGAGGAGGAGGTGGTGGTTGTTGAATCGGACGGCGATGGTTGTGGTGTGGGTTGCGGTCTCCTTTGGCATCTTGGTCGGTTTGCATTTATATATAAGGAGAGTGAGCATGAGGAAGGCGGAGGAGGGGCTTGTGAGCATGTGCGAGGAGAGAGCCAGGATGATCCAAGACCAGTTTGCCGTCAGCGTTAACCATGTCCATGCCCTCGCCATTCTTGTCTATACTTTCCACTACCAGAAGCAGCCGCCTGCTATCGATCAGGTACCGAGTGGTTTTAGATTGTGTGTTGTAGATAAACACTCCATTGTTGATTATAAGATTCTTCCTCCCGTTTTATAACATTTGCATTAACTTATCATTCCCGTCCAGTAGATAGTTGCTGCAATTTTCTAGCGGTTGATCTTTGAAATTTACTTGGGATACTTTTGATTCTCGAGTTTTCTTTTTCTTTTTTCGCTTCAAAGTTGCTTGGACTACTGCTTTTCAATATCATCCTTTGGGAACTTCGGGCAATTAATTGGTTCTTTCACTCAATCTGGGAAAATTCTGTTACTTGGAGTGAATGGCTTGCTCTGCTTATACCTGTTGGTTTTTGACATCTATTCCAGGAAACTTTTGCCTATTACACAGCACGAACGGCTTTTGAGCGGCCTTTATTGAATGGGGTAGCATATGCACAACGAGTTCTACATTCCGAAAGAGCTAAGTTTGAGAGTCAGCAGGGGTGGACAATAAAAACCATGAAACGGGAGCCGTCACCTGTTCAAGATGAGTATGCCGCTGTGATTTACTCTCAGGAGACTGTATCCTACATCGAGGCCCTCGATATGATGTCTGGAGAGGTTTATATTCTATCATATGGATTTATTTGTTCTGCATTTCGTTCCATTGGTATGTAATGATTCTGGTCGTCATACTCCTTTTTCTCTTTGTATAGGAAGATCGCGAGAACATCTTACGTGCACGGGCTACTGGCAAGGCTGTTCTCACTAATCCATTTAGGCTGCTGGGGTCGAACCATCTGGGTGTAGTTTTAACATTTCCTGTCTATCACTCTGATCTTCATGCAGATGCAACAGTCGAACAGCGGATAGAAGCAACAGTAGGGTAAGATAAAGTGCTGAAGTATAACTCTGTTAGTAGTATCAATGCCATGTTCTCTATCTGTTTGTATAGGTGTACTACAACTCATAGCTTCAGGACAGGGTTTAAGGGTTAAGTTTATCATTGACTCAAAGAAGAAAGTAATATGTTGTATGAACCTCCATAGATATGTTCCCTAGATAGGGGTGAAAACGGGTCGGATTAACTTTGACCCGGCCCGCTATCCAACCCGATTTGAATAAAAACTTTCTATCCGATTCGGATATGGATAAAATTTTTGAAAAAAATTCAGATACGGATTTAGATACGGGTTGAATATAATTTTCGGATTCAAATACAGATATAGGATATTTATTTACCGGCATATTTTTTTGAATTATTTATAGTTTTTAGTTTGCTTATTTAAATAGTAAATATTGATATTATTACTAATGATGTATTATATATTATTTGTAGAGATTAATTTATCTAATTTTATATATATTTGATATGCAAGAAATTTATTTTTTGTGAAACTCTTAATATTTTTGTGTTAATTATATCTAAATGAAATATCATAATTCATTTAAAATTCGATCAACATCCGTTTAAGATCCGATTCTCTATCCGAAAATTATCCGTATTCATTTAGTTAGGATATGGTTTTAAATTTTGTCATCCGTCCAATATTCATATCCGAATATATATCCAGACTAAAAATATGGATCCGGATATGGGTTGAGTACTATCTGGTCCGTATTTGATTCGTTTTCATCCTTATCCCTATATTATCATGTGAGAGGATATAGTCTCACATTGAAAAGTAAAGAAAAAGTGAAAAAGTTTATATAGACTCTCGGGTCTTCGCTCAATAACTTAAATTATCCTATTCTATATTAGAGGTACACTTTTAAGATTAAAAAATTATAAGAACTACTTTAGATTTTTCTCTTAATCAACGATGGCCATGCCACAGGCATGGCCCGTGTCGACGGCCGACCGGCACGACCCGTGCCGAGACACTTGCCGATTGTGCCGTAGAAAAATGAGAAAAAAAGGTAACACCTTCGCCGTCGCTCGAGCTCGCGTCGGGTGCCCTAGCCTGAAGAAGGGGAAGAAAGAGATTGAGAGAGTTTTAACCGATAAACCTTCTCTCTCTCTTGATCTCTTTATTCCCCTCCCTCGGACTAGGGCAACCGATGCGAGCTCGGGCGATGGCGAAGGTGAGCGGCTAGCGGCGACGGCGACGGTGAAGGCTAGCGGCGACGACGAGCTCGACGATGAGGTCGATGACGAAGCTATTATGAAAGGTGCCGTGCAGCACCCCTCGTGCCATGTGCCGGTACGTCATTGGCACGGCCATCCATGCTCTTAATCAAAAACTAAACACAACCTAATATCCACGTAATGTTTTAGTTATAGTGATATAATTTGCAAATTGTGCCTCAACAAAATTTTAATGATGTAACACATCTAGACTTTAGATTTTATGTATGAGCTTTAGCACAAAGGTCATTGAGATTGAAAATCAATTATGGGAAGCAGTACATCGCGGGTTCAAGCGAGCAAGATCTTACAGATATAGTTGTGAGTATTGACGGATAATCTGTAAATTTATCTTGTAATTGCTACATTTAATATTAGTGATTGGTCCAATCCTGGATAGGATTCATGGGTTTTTACTTCTTACCTTGGTTTTAAGAGAATTTTCACATAAACTTGCTCATGTTTGCTATTGTCTTTCTATTCTTTTCTTTCGCATTATTATATTGATAGCGTGTAGTACATTTGGTTCCTAGGGCATTTTAAAATTTTCAATCCTAATATATCATTCCTTTAGTTTAAAGGAAGATTTACCAGAAATGACGAATTTCGGTTGGTGATATAAAGCAAGTCAATACAAACTCTGTTTTGCATTTAATTTTAACTTTTAACGAATGAATAACCTGTTTTGTATATTTATTAGAAATCTTTGTAAATCTTTCTGACAACTTGGAGCAAATAATTGCAATTTCACTAATAACTGCTTTACGTCAATGTTCTGAATGATGTTTATTAGTTCATTTTAATGCTCGTTCCCTGCTTACGATTACAAGAGAGCTTGCAAATTCACAGTGACAATCAAAAGAGATATCTAAGATTATTTGTGATTGTACTGTAAAACTATATTCTTTTCTCTCAATCTAGCATTTCTATATATTTCTGTATTGTGAATCTAAGTAAGTGAGTGCTGAGTGTCCAAGGATTAGTATGGCCTACCTATCAATACCAGACAACCATCATGGGAATGACATTCACCATGATAATACTTTGTATGTATGTAGTGGTGATGCATAGTGGACGAGCATTATTGGGATTAAGAATGGATAGAGGATTCCTTTGGATCAAATAGTGAGGTGGTCATGTACTTGTACAGAAGAGGAGCAAGAATAGGGGATATCTTATTCTTAACAACTGATCTGAACCAAGAATCTTATGATTTGGCTAAGATTTTACCATATGCTCATATGTAACAAAATGGGTCTTGACTTTGCCTATACTTCAATAGATGATTCTTTTTCTCTTCAGAAATCCATCTTTTTGTGCTTGTTTTCTCATGCAAGCATATTATAGCAGATACCTGGGTGGAGCTTTTGATGTTGAGTCACTCGTGGAAAACTTGCTGAGGCAACTTGCTGGTAATCAGGATATAATGGTGCATGTATATGATGTCACTAACACCTCGGAACCAATGATTATGTACGGGCCTCAAAGTCCAGATGGTTATCTGCCATTATCACATGTCAGCATGCTTGATTTTGGAGATCCATTTAGGAAGCATGAAATGAAATGCAGGTTAGCAGATTCAGTACGTAATACATGCAGCCAAGACCATGTTCATTGTTGACCTCGTGGACTAATTCCTCAAAGTTCTTAACAGATATAGGCAAAAGCCTCCCCTACCATTGTCAGCCATTACTACCCCATTTGGCGTCTTTGTGATCTGTATGCTCGCAGGATATATCTTATATGCTGCTTGGAGTCGCTATGACAATGTTAAGGAGGACTGTCGGAAGATGGAGGAGCTAAAAGTTCAAGCAGAGGCTGCAGATATTGCCAAATCTCAGGTCTAATAATTTGTGAATTGTTGAACTTATAAGCTTGATCCTCAATAGTTAGCCTCTGAATGATCTTTTTTTCTCCATGGCAGTTTCTTGCTACTGTTTCACACGAGATAAGAACTCCCATGAATGGTGTCCTTGGTATCTTTTGTTCTCTCTCTATTTGGTTTACTTCTTTCAGTTCTTTGCACTCTACTATTGGAGCCAATAAGTTGATAAAAGCTATTATCACCAGGAATGCTAGATATGCTTTTGGAGACAAATCTGAATTTAACTCAAAAGGATTATGCCCAAACTGCTCAAGAGTGCGGAAAAGCATTGATAGCATTGATAAATGAAGTGCTTGACCGGGCAAAGATTGAAGCTGGAAGATTGGAGCTTGAGGCAGTGCCATTTGACTTGCCATCCATCCTAGATGATGTTCTCTCTTTGTTTTCATCAAAGTCCAGAGAGAAGGGTATTGAGGTGAGCCTCAGGATTATATAACTTACAGTACTGAAGTTCCTTCCATTATTTGTCTACTACTATAGTGGTCTGTTAGATGGTTTCTATTTTTAAAAGGTTGTAGGATATTAGATGGTCTGATCTGCTTTTGTCGCATTCTGACCACATCATTTATTGATGACGATAAATTGCAGCTTGCTGTTTTTGTATCTGATAAAGTTCCAGAGGTTGTCTTAGGTGATCCAGGAAGATTTCGGCAGATATTAACAAATTTGGTGGGCAATGCAGTGAAAGTAAGCTGTTTATTTTATTTTCTACATGCTCTTATCGTTTTCCTAGCATTAGTTTTTTCATGTTAACTTTGGAGCTCTAGTATTGCTAACTCAGATTGTTTGTTACTAACTATGGCCGTGCTTGTGGCACGGACCATATCAACCACCGGCCGGCAAGGCACATGCCGTGATATTTCTCAGCAGTGCCGTAAGAAAAGAGAAAAAAGTAAGGGATACTCACCTTTGCCTTCACTGTCGCCAATCGCCACCCACCTTCGCCGTTGCCCAAACTCGCGTCAGGTGCCCTAGTCCAAGGGATTTGTAACTTAAGTTTTTAACCGATAATTCTCTAGGGCACCCGATGCAAGCTCGGGCGACGACGATCGGCAACGGGTAGCTCGACGACGAGATTGATGGCGAACGGAGAAACTATTAGGAGGGGTGCCATGTGACACCCCTCGTGCCAACGTGCCAATTGGCATGGCGACCGATGTTTGTTACAATATGTTGATTGTATCGCAAATAGGTTTCTTTGCCTTCACATTGCTTATTATTATATATTAGTTCTATCTAAGTCGAATTTCAGCCAATAAGGAAAAGTAAACCTCATTTATATGAATAATTTCTTCCTGCAGTTTGTTGAAAATGTATGTATTAACCAATTTATGGCTCATTACAGTTTACTGAACGAGGCCACATACTTGTCCAAGTTCATTTGGCTGATAACCCAAATATGGTGTCGAATGCAAAACATGATGCAGCCTTGATTCACAAACAGGATAAAATAGATGTAAAATTTAATGGCATATTCAATACTTTGAGTGGCTTGGAAGCTGCTGATGGAAGAAACAGTTGGGAAAATTTTAAGCTGCTACTTTCTGATGAAACAGCATCTAGAGATCCATCTGAAAGTCCAATGTTCTACAAGAGAGATTCTGATAATGTAACTCTCGTGATAAGTGTTGAGGATACAGGGATTGGGATCCCATTACATGCACAGGAACGTGTTTTTGCACCTTTTATGCAGGCAGACAGCTCAACTTCGAGGAACTATGGTGGAACTGGTATTGGTTTAAGCATCAGTAAGTGTCTGGTTGAACTGATGGGTGGACAAATAAGTTTCACTAGCTGCCCTAATATCGGGAGTACTTTCACATTCACAGCTGTTTTGCAACATTGCCAGAAAAGTACAGTTGGTGATACAAAGATAACTCTTTCTGAGACTCTACCTACCACCTTTAAAGGAATGAAAGCTTTTCTGATTGATGACAGGCCAGTTAGAAGCGCTGTAACAACATACCACCTAAAGAGGTTGGGAATAAGTGTTGAAGTTGCGAGAAATGTCAGGATGACACTTGATGCATTTTGTGGACAAGATGGTTATTTAACATCCCCGTAAGTCTCTCTTTCTAATCATTTCTGAAATCATTCAATGGAGTTTGTTTTGTTCTTATGATGAGAACTTTTATTTTATCCTTTTTGTGTAAAACCCCCCTTTTAGCAAGTGACTTTCAAGGAAAATCAGTTTTACCTCTCCTGATGTAAAGGGAAGAAATCCTTTTCCCGCAATTTAACATGGCCTTAGAATCTGATGCTTTCGTAAACTACACTTGTTAGGCGCTCCCCTCCCTGATATGTCTTTCTGCGACTACGTTTTTTGATGTTTCTGTTGTATATAGGAAGCAGCCACGCATACTATTAATTGAGAAGGACTCCTGGAATTCAGAGAGTGATCTTCACTTACGTGATCTGCTACTCCATTGGAAGCAGAATTCTCAGATACCTAAAGTGCCAAAGGTGATCCTTTTGGTCACCTCTGAATCTGATAAGGGATATTCTGGGCCCCTTTTTGATACTGTAATTGTGAAGCCACTTAGGGCAAGCACAGTTGCAGCATGTCTACAACAGTTGCTAGAAATGGAACTTCCTCAAAGGAAAGAAAGGACAAATGGGTCAACTTTTCTGCAGCTGCTAGCTGGCAAGAATATATTGGTGGTTGATGATAATAAGGTAAATCTCAGAGTAGCTGCAGGTGTCCTAAAAAAATATGGAGCAAAGGTTGAGTGCATTGAAAGTGGGAAAGATGCACTGGCACTCCTTCAACCGCCACACAAGTTTGATGCATGCTTTATGGATGTTCAGATGCCAGAAATGGATGGGTATGGATGGAAAAGTTACTTCCCTTTTGCAACTTCTTTTTGTTGTTCATTTCTCAAATTGCTTAAGTGCTTGCTCGAGAAGTTCACCGTTGGTGTAACTGTTAGTGTCTGCTTTGCCAAGAATCAGTAACTGAAATCATAAAATCATTCATAAAATTGTAGGTTAACCTATAGATTTTTTTCTATTGCAGAAAGTCTATGGAAATGATAACAAAGCTATAGTTCTCAAGAAGAGTTCAAACTGTGTTCACCAACCCAAAAATTATCTGCTTTTGTGCTTATCTTCATGCCTGAATAAAATACAATTCCTCCTGAATCAGTTAAGCAATATAGAAGCTTACACTATACATGCAATAATTGTGTGTCTAATGCACTTTGACTTATTTATGTATCTTATGCGTCTTGTATTAACACAAGATTGCTAACATTATGAATGTTGATTATGTATCTCAGGCACCTCTTAATTTGCACAACGCCATAGTATTTGTAGTTTTCATTTTTCTTTATGATTTCTGCAACTAATTAAAACTTACAGAGTGGGACATGGTTTTGTGTCATAAGTGATGCTGCTACATTTGAATATTAGCTTCAATAACAAACTTATTTCTACCTTTTTCCTCTGGCAATTTATTCAACTATCCAAGTATGTTATTGTGCTGTGGGAGGCAACTTCCTTTTTCTCTCATATGTGGACTTGTTAGAAGTTTAACTATTCTACGTTGCATGTTTTTAAAACGTCTCAAATCTTGTATAAATCTACTTGATTGAAAGAGCAAGTATTGAAAGTTCTCCACAACCTTTGTGGTTATTCATTGTTGGTTTTACATAATGGACTTCACGCTGACATGCTTTTCCTGTCAGGTTCGAGGCAACAAGGCAGATACGGTTGATGGAGAGCAAGGCAAATGAGCAAATGAAAAATGGAGGCCCGGCAGCAGAAGATTCTGGAAGGATTGAGTGGCATGTGCCGGTTCTGGCCATGACAGCGGATGTCATCCAAGCAACATATGAAGAGTGCATAAAATGTGGAATGGATGGATATGTGTCCAAACCCTTTGAAGAAGAGCAGCTTTATCAGGCTGTTTCCAAGTTACTGGCTTAGAAACAAAATTCTGATGACAATGATTTCATTGATAACAGTACACCATCCAGATGATCGACACTCCAACAGTACAAATTATTTTTGGTGATGCTTTTTCCTTACCAGCGGAAACACGACACAAAGAAAAACATCCCATATTCATAAAACCTAATCAGGCTTCGCTGCATGATTCAGTTGAGAAGGTGCTTGGGGCCAACATATATACCTACTGAGCTGATGTACATGTATGAGACTAGTGTACAATAGTATATGTCTCTCATAGGTATGTTCCGAAATATTTGTTCGCCTGCTGTCCACGAGGGCCGATATCGCTGTACAGCTTTGTAACTCTCTTGGCATTCTTTTGTCAGCTCTCGAAACCACATTGGTTTGGTTAGGCTTTCACCTTGTTACCTGTACAAATCACTATGACCCGTTCTCATCTTCGTATGTCAATTCTATTGTAATGAAATTTTGCATCTTTAAGGACAAGTGCCCGGTGGGCGGCTCTAATTTAAAAGTGATACGATGGATGGATGCCATATTAAGATTATAAAAAGGTCTCTCATGAGTTCCATGTCCCCCCTCTTGTGATGCTGCAGCCCTCACATATTCACTAAGTACAGTTTTGAGGATTTACCATTATTGCCATATGGGATGAAACGTTACGTGAAGAAGATCACTTGCCATATGGAAATGGCCATGCTTCAGTCAGATTATATTTACCACCAAAAGGAAAATAAAACGAAAAAACTCCTACGATGTGACTCATCACTAACCACCAACACCATATAGAAAAACAAAAAAAAAATTCATTTATTTGTTCCGAAATGACTACATTGGTACAGATTTACTCGCCATTTAACGAACAGAGGGATGATTTTTGTTTAGGTTCAGAAATTTTTTTCACTTGGGAGTGCGCTGACTCTAGTTTTCTTTCCCCTGAGACTTGGACTCCATATCTTCGATAAACCTAATGAAGTTGAGGACTATCGTTTTGCCTTCTGATGTAATGATACTCTCTGGGTGGAACTGAACGCCCTGCAATTCAATAACCAAATTCTGATTAACGAGACAGGCAAAGCATTTAGAGTGCTTAATCAGCATCATAAACAAAGAAGCATAAAATGTTTAGTCAAGTTGAGAATCAGCTTAGAAGGAAAGAGAACCAAAGCAGGAACTGAGCTAGGAAGTGTGATATAAACTAATGGAACATAGACCTGGTTTTACATAGAACCAGCAAATCCAACAGAACATTGTGAAACTAACTTTACCTGGATATGATTATATTTTCTGTGCCGAGCAGCCATTACAAGCCCATCCTCTGTCCATGCAGTAACCTCTAGAGCATCATTGGGAAAGCTCTCATTTTCAATGACCAGACTGTGATATCTTCCAGCTGTGAAAGGGCTGCATGACAGTAATCATTATGTCAGAGGACAGCTGAACTCACTATAATATCATAAAGAAAAATGGCACATGAAGGGATTGTTCTGGCATGGTGAATATGATTCTCGACAAAAGTATAACCTCTTTGCATGAAAGACGATCTAACTTTGTACTTGAGTACATTCATTCAAGGTTTCTAACTAACAAAATGACTGTAATTGTACGGTTAATTTATAGTTTATGTTAAAGGGACAAGAAAGGAAATAAAAAGAAAGTTACTGGGAGGAAACTCATCCATCTCTTGGCCATTGTGTGTGTCAGTTCAAGTATTTTTCAATGTCATGGCAAATGTATCAGTTTGTTCCTCGTAGCAATTTGTCAAAAGTTAGATTTGTCTTAAGTGTAAATAGCCTGTTACGGAGCTCTTCAGCATCCATCTAATATTGCTCATATGTTAAACTGACAGTAGAATGCTAATTGAGTAACAATGTCCATTTCTATAGTGTAAGGTGCTCAATATCAAGTTAAAATAGAGAAGCAATTACAAAATGCTTTGTACTAACTCATTATGTATAGATATGTTTTAGGACAAAACCTCTGTCTGAAGAAAAAGCCATGAACAAAGATTAATGATAGTAGAAAAAAATAAGCAAAAAAAAAAGGTGATAGAAGAGTCTAAAAAGAATATAATCTTACTTTGGCAAACCATCAAATAAGCTAGGTTTTAGCTTCTCATCATAGTATACAAGAGAACTCTTCCCATGCATCACACCAGAAGGAGCACGCACAATCTTTCCTGCAGGTCAAAATTTTAAAAACAAAAACTTTCAACATCACACACTACATGTTTATACTGTTCCCTATATCCAATAGAAAGAAATCTGACCTCCAAAAGCTTCTCCTATGCACTGCAAGCCCATGCAAACTCCAAAAAGTGGTATTGATGGCCCAAGTTCTAAAACTGTTTGCAGTGATATTCCTGAATCCTGAGGTGCACCTGAACAAGAAAAGGAATTGATATAACACTTATCTCAGCAAAATTCACTATAAGCACAGCATTCGGAAAATCACTTACCAGGCCCTGGAGAAATAAGTATTCCTCTGGGATTCATCCTGAAAAAAAAAGCAGTTATGCATCCTTAGTAAAGCAGAATTACAATATAGAAATGCTCTTTTGCGCACCAAGAACCAAACTTCATAATAGATTGATATGTCAAAGGAAATACAGTAGCATACAGGTAATACCTTCTTAACTCTTCTACAGTTAGCTCATCATTGCGGTATACTTCGAAATTTGCTCCCAGCTCTCCCATGTACTTCAATATCAGGTCAAAATAGTCAGTAGGTAAATTTTGATTGTTTAATACAACATATACTAGTTTTTAGTTATGCATATAAAACAAAAAGAAACTTCAAACTTTCTGCATATTTGTCAAATTCTCTCACTTGAAAGAAAAATAGTTTCTTATATGCCTATTAGTAAACTAAAGTATTCTATTAGGTTCTTAGTTTTTTTTTCTTTATTAAAAGAAAGATAACCAAAAGACCGTCACAAAACTCTCTAAGTTTCTATACAAAACTGCCTGATCTATCATAAGAGAGGAATTACATTCTTAGTTATACCTACTAACAAGTGGCAAAGCGAGAGAGGGGCCATTGCTTCTGCTTGATTTCGAAACAATTTCTATAGCTTTGTGGCCCCACCATATTTCTAATAGTTCTTTTTTTCTTTTTCGTTCCGATTTGCTTCATCTAAACCAAGTTTAGCTTAATCTTTCTTAAGCCCCCAAATCCAATTGGTTGCTCGAGAGAAAGTTCAAGGTCACATGTGAGGTCCACCTAATTGTGAAAGGTGAGATTTTTTAAAAGTATCTTTGAAAGCATAACAAGGAAGAGGAAGATAATAGAGAAACTAACCTTTCATTCTTATAGATTAAAAACTTTAGTCTGAATGAGATAAGGCCTTAGTAAATACATACACGCATCCATGCAAATAGCAACACCTAATGTAACGCTTTCAAGAAATAAAATCTTGTCAAGGATAGGTATAATTTATTAGTGATTAAAGAATAAAGTGTTATTCTTCTTGTTTTTGTATCATAAATAGATGTCAAAAAGTTCTCGAGAAAAAAGTCCTAGCTCCAGCCCCGCTTCTAACATGTTCTTTTATATAATTTATAAAGTCGTTGACGACTTTGATTAGATAAATTCATTAGGTCACGCAACAGTATTACGCTTTTTCAGAAATAAAACAAAAAGGACAGGAGAGAAGTAAAATAAAGAAAAGATTCGTGCAAGGTAAAACTAATTACTTCTTAAAAATCACAGATCAGGCCCTTTCTTTCTAGATATCATTATCAGATAATAAATCAAACTCGTATTTTTGGTTACTATATACACATTTCGTTTCGGACTCAAATCATTCAATGGGTCGCAAAAAAAATTGCATTTTGTAAAATTAGCATAAGAAGCCGTTAACCAACGAGAATAGGAACAAAAAATAGATGATAATAATAACCACCCCAAAATTCCATCCATCTAGCTAATAAGATCAATAAGACAACAACCAAAGACAAAATTCCAACCCAAATAGAAACCAATCAAACCATAGTACCTGGCACAAATTGTAAGTGAAGCTATCGTAGTTATCGATCACAATGATCGGCTTCTCTTCGTCCTTAATCCCAGCACGCACGCACCCATTCGGAGCAGGAGACGGTATCGATGCTCTCGGAGCCACCAACCTCGATGTCTTCCCAAGGACCAAACTTCCACTCCTCAACCCTAAAACAACCCCCCAAAAGGATCAGAAACCCACGGAATCCAATAAAAAGAATTATAATGGAGGAAACTTTCGTACTCGGATTCGAAGCACATGAGAGATGGGAAGCGATCGAGCTCTGCTTCCTTGAGAAAGCGCGAGGTTTCGCTGCGATTTGGGAAGACAATGTGGAATTGAGAGAAGCCGCCATTTTGGAGCAATGGAAGGAGACGGAGAGGTTTAGAGAGAGAGAGAGAGAGAGAGAGAGAGAGAGAGAGAGAGGAATGTATATATGAGCAAGGGATTGATTGGATTGTTTTGGATTTGTTACTGGACCCAGAGGACGATTTATATACGCTTGGTTGTAAGGTTTTGTGACGACCATCATTCCCTTTAAAGTAATCAAATTTGGACTCGAACTCGTAGGTGTTTAGAGTGGGTGAAGACTTGGGGTATGAGTCAAAGATTTGAATTCAAAGCTGGAGAACGTCAAAAACTTTGAGTTCATAACGGATGGATTCCCATTTAAGTTGGTGGGTTTGAATAGGTTGAAAATTCTCTCCAACAATTTCTTTTTTGATTCAGCCCAACATCCTTGCAGGTGAAGTGCCAATTGAGCCGCCCAGCTAAAATATATAAATATGCTGGCAATGGCACATATTTCCTTTTCTTGTGGGGGGGGGGAAATGTAAAAAAGTTCCTAACCCTTCTCAAAAGGTTTAACTACTCTAATTAAATATTTTGAGTCCTCCAAGTGCCGTTGGTTTCACTTGGATTGCCTCCAAGGAATCATATCAGCTTCAACTTTAAACCTAGATGATTTAGACGCGATCCACTTCATTTTATTATTAAATGCGGAAACTAATGTAGATCCCCTGCAACCGAGGCTGCAGAGGATCTGCTCCCGCGTGCAGGTTGACCCAAACTCCGAACGGTTGACTCCGTTATCTTTTAACTAGACGCCTTCCTAACTTTGACATCGCAATGTTAACGGAGTTGAAAAAGGAAAATAAAAAGTATATAGACTTTCTCTTCCTCCTCCCTCACAACCGATACTTCACGGCATCTTCTCCCTGATCAACTTTGATATATTATCTTTGCAAAATTAGTTTTTTCTTTTTAAAATTTAGAATTAGCAAGAAAAGTTTCATCAAAGTAGTTGAGGAGATGGTCATCGGATGCAACTAGTGAGGGAGGTTCCATTTGATAGTTGACGAAAGTATATAGAAGTATTATTAAGCAAGATTTGGAATAGGACAGTGCTTAGCCAAAAGGCTATATATAAGTTAGGATAATTATTAAATTATTAAATATTTTTTTTATGATATTATTTGAAGTTGGAGTTGAACCTACGACCTCCTCAGATCCAATATAATTTATTTAAGATGAAGTATTAAAAATTTCAAATTACTAATTGAAATAAAAAAATTATCGAAGCATTTGCATTAAAAATTAATACAGCAGCTTTTTATAACGAACTGCAAAAAGCTTGAAAATTATCACCCTAACCCCAACCGTCCGTCAGCCCGGCGTACACGGCGAGAAATTAAAGAAGACTGGTCGGGGGTAGATTGGGAAACAAGAGGTAGGGAGAAGCGGGCGGACGTCGCTATTATTTAGCTCGTGCGAAACGGCCGTCCGACCTTTCCCTCCTTTTCCTTTTCCTTTACGCGCTTCGTTTGTCGAAGAAGATGATGATAACGAACAAACGAGTCTTTCGAAAATAAGAGAAAGGAGAGTCGAGATCTAGGGCTCCGTATTTACCATTGATCGCCCTTGCACTTGCTCTGGTTCTGGAACGCTGCTCTTTGGGTGATTTATTTTTTATTTTTTTTAGACCCTTTTCATCTCGTTTCTCGGTACAATCTCGATATTTGATATCGACTTCATCTCTTCTTCTGAAATGTTCGGAAATTTGTGTGAAATGGATAAGGGATTCGATTTAGAAAGGTTTGCTGTTGTTGATTGGCATGGCATTGCAATGTGCGTTAGCCGATTGATAGGATTTCTATGGTTGGTGATGTAATGTGTCATTCATCTGCCCTTGTTCGATTCGGAGCTGTTTATTTGGCACGTAGAGATGCCTAACTTATGTGATGTCTACAATGTCTGCCTGTTATTGAAAATTTCTATTAGCAGGACGTCTCACAGATTTGCAGATACATTGCTTTATATGAATTTTGCACCTTTTTTGCATCGTAAATGTGTTTTGGAACATCTTACTATAGTTTAATGAGGCAATAATTTTGTGAAAGTTGTGATGTCTTATGATTATGCAGTATTTCTCTAATCTATCGACTATCAGGACATTGTAGGATTTAGTTATCCTGGTTATATGTGGATGCTGTTGCATTTTGACCTCTATTGGGCATCGATGAACAAACTCTGTCATCTTTATCCATTTAGAGAAGTTTCAACATGTTAGACAGTTTGAAAGTTGAAACAAGTTAGTGCGTAGTTTTGCTGCAATCAATTTAAAAGTTGGAAACTAGAACTTGCAAATGGATAAGTTGTATATGCAATTATTGGTCAGTGGCTAGCTTTACTTAACTACTTGTATTTTAAGAATAGGTTGCACCTGCTGTATTTCTTCTTCAGAAGCAATGCATTTCATTTTTTGTGAATTTTCTGTCTTGTTTTTGTGCTGGATCTTAAAATTTGTTCATTTTCCTTCGTTTTGTTAGAGATAAAAGATGGCAGATGCTGAGGATATCCAACCTCTCGTGTGTGACAATGGAACTGGAATGGTTAAGGTACACCTCTTTGGTACTATATATATATACATACACCTTTCTCCTGTGTCATTCTCCCAGACATTATTTTGTACATGCTGTTGGAAATTGCTATCAAATGTTTAGTAGTTTAGGAACACCTTTCGCATAGGTATGTCCTGGAAAAATGCCTGCAAGAGTGGCCCAAGGCCTACATATTTGCTTACTAACTTTTTTTTTTCCCTATTTTGCAAGGCTGGATTTGCTGGAGATGATGCTCCAAGGGCTGTTTTTCCTAGCATTGTAGGTCGCCCACGTCATACTGGAGTGATGGTTGGCATGGGTCAGAAAGATGCATACGTTGGAGATGAGGCTCAATCCAAGCGGGGAATTTTAACCCTGAAGTACCCAATTGAGCATGGTATTGTGAGTAATTGGGATGACATGGAGAAAATCTGGCATCATACTTTCTACAATGAACTTCGTGTGGCTCCAGAAGAACATCCTGTTCTTCTTACTGAGGCACCCCTCAACCCCAAGGCAAATCGTGAAAAAATGACACAAATCATGTTTGAGACCTTCAATACTCCGGCCATGTATGTTGCTATTCAGGCAGTCCTGTCTCTGTATGCTAGCGGCCGCACAACTGGTACATATACCCATCACCTGATGACTCTATGATTATCTGATGGCTTGTGTTTCATAGATTTTGTATATCTGATCATTTATGTTAATCCAAACATTTCAATGCATAAAAGAGAGCATATATCTTTTACAGCACTCGGTATCTATCTAATTTAAATACTGGCATGATGATTGATGAATTATTTAGTCATAGAAAAAGCAATTCTAGTTTCAAGCGAGTGCTGCATCATCCTACTTGCTTACTCTTCTTGCCTAATGAAAAGTTGCGTGTCTGTCTTTCCCTGAGGCTCTCTCATCTCATCTTTAATATGCTTCTTTGATCTGATTTTGTATTAATTTCTCTCTCTTTCTCTCTCTTCTATTATCTTCAATCTTTTGATTTCCTTATGTCATCTAAATTGGTTTTAATAGAAATTGCACAATTTGCACAGAAGTATACCTTGGAGGCACAGCTATTCACCTCTATATTCTAGTAATCAATTATATTGTGAAGTACATAATCTCTGTGATCTGACTTATGAAGTTATGAGGCTTATAAACATAGGTAAAACACTAAAAAAAGTCGGTTCAGAAGAGTTGTGCATGTTCAAACGAGTCTGTTAACAATGTTTTGGAAGCAATGCAAATGCTAGAAACAGGATTTTTTTTTTTTTTTTTTTTACAAACGCTAGAAACAGGAAATTAGCTCGCTATACTTTGAAGTGAGGTATAAGAATTAATAAAAAAAACATTTTATGGAAGCTTGCTATGAATACTTCCATCAGAGTCCAATAAGTAAAGTTTGAGCAGATAACATGTGAGCCCAAATTTATTATTGCACTGTTGATGCTTAAATCTACCATATCATAAAGTAATTAGTTACCTGTCAGATCATAAGCAGGGTTTACTCTCTTAAAATGTTTTACGTACAACAGTTTTACTTGATAATCAAATGTAGTTCAAATTTACTATCTTGATTTTACTATTCTAATAAATACTCATCCTTCATGAGGTTATATCACCCAGACTGACTCGAGAATCTGAGAGGTGCTTTCTTGAATATCTGTTGCTAATAGTGCAATATAATATTTACCTACGATATACTAGAGATTCATTGAAGTTATAAAGTTATGATTCTTTCATTGCAGCTGCCTTCTTGGCACTAAGATTTGGAGGATACAGTAGCTTGAAGAATAACTTCACCTGTAATATAATATTAAATGCATGAAGTACAGACATAAAGTCTGCCGGCATTTCAGGCAAATAAGTTTAAATCGATAAAATACTAAAATGAAGAGAACAACTTAAATTGTGTAGTTATCACATTTTGTTGTTTCTGGGAATACCTATAGACTAGACAAGTACAGGAGAATTAACTCATTAAGGAGTAGAAAAAATATGCCATTACTTAACTTGAATTGTCTACTTGTTATGTAAGACAACAAAATTGTTTATTAAAAAATGGACGGTTCTGGATATCAGAAATGATATATTTTGTTCTATTTGTTCCATAGTTCTATAGTTCTTTGTAATCATAATTTGAACATGTTAATCATCATGGCTGTGTGGTTGTCTTGTATAGGTATTGTGCTGGACTCTGGTGATGGTGTTAGTCACACTGTACCTATTTATGAAGGATATGCACTCCCACATGCAATACTTCGTCTGGATCTGGCAGGCCGTGACCTAACTGATGCTCTCATGAAAATTTTGACCGAGCGTGGTTATTCTTTCACCACAACAGCGGAGCGTGAAATTGTGAGAGACATGAAGGAGAAGCTAGCGTACATTGCTCTCGACTATGAACAGGAGTTAGAGATAGCAAAAACCAGCTCATCTGTGGAGAAAAGCTATGAGTTGCCCGATGGTCAAGTTATTACCATTGGTGCTGAACGTTTCCGCTGCCCAGAGGTTCTTTTCCAGCCTTCGATGATTGGAATGGAAGCTGCAGGAATCCATGAGACAACATATAACTCCATTATGAAGTGCGATGTAGATATACGAAAGGACTTGTATGGTAATATTGTTCTGAGTGGTGGTTCCACCATGTTTCCAGGTATTGCTGACAGGATGAGCAAGGAGATCACAGCACTAGCGCCAAGTAGCATGAAAATAAAGGTGGTGGCTCCCCCAGAAAGGAAATACAGTGTCTGGATTGGAGGCTCCATTTTGGCATCCCTCAGTACTTTCCAGCAGGTGAAAACTAATCTACAATTATGTTAATAGATATCAACTAGCTAGTTAATAGATATCAACTAGCTAAAGTCCCATCATTTTAACCATACTGTGCAATGGCATGTCATGACAACATTGAAAAAGATGTGAACTCTAATAGGATAAAAGAATAGAGGTGTCATTTGGTGTTTGTATCCTTCATTCTTTTCTAGATTCTTTTTTCAACCTTTATTACAAATAACTCACAGGATTTTCTCTTTTCTGCTTACAGATGTGGATTGCAAAAGCAGAGTATGATGAGTCTGGCCCATCAATAGTCCACAGGAAATGCTTCTAATTCTGTCATAGCGTGGGAGACATTGAGGTGATGGCATGCCTGAAGATGGCGCTAGATCTCTTCTCTCAAATTCGGTTGCATCACTGTGGATGACAAGAGTTCTAATTTTCCGCCACAAACATATGCATCCTGTCGGTTTCTTTTCTACACTATCTTTATTTTCTCTTCTGTCAAGACGACGAACCCTGTTATTTTAAGAGGCATGCTGCTGCTTATACTCGGGCTCTTGATGAGGCTCTTAACTAATTCTTTTCCTAGAATAAAGCTAATATAATGGAAGTTCTATATCCTAAATGCCTGTGTGATTTCCTGGTATTTCTTGCCTTGATTCCTTCAGACGCTATTCTTTCCGTTCATGGAGGATGTGCTTTGATTTGTTTGTCATATGAATCTCATGGAGATGGGAATGGTACCCCTCAAATATACTTTTAACTACATGGTAGAAAGGCAAAATATGATTCATGTGCCATATGTGTCACCTTCAAAGCTCATCACTTTCAATTTGCTGAAACATTCCTATGAAAGAAATAGAAAACAGAGATGAGAACCCATTCTTTCAAAGCCAGTGAATGAAGCAGTTCTTTGCTAGCCTCATCTTGCAACATCTCATGAATGGTTTTTCTTTGTACTAGAACTATGCATGCATGGTTTATTCCTCCACGCAAAGAGGGCATGCACATAGAAGAGTGTTGAGTTGTCACACTGCATCTTTATTCTGGAAGACAAGCTTTGCCTCCATTAGGTCGAGTCGCTTTCTTTGATCTCATCTCCATTAACTATCTTCTACATTCCTCCTTCCTAGACAAATCGTCCCTTTCCTTTTCCTGGCCCTGCATGGCCATGGCCATGGTCCCCTACAACTCTCTGCTACATCCATACTAGTAGCCAAAGATTGCTACTTTTTTCGCATGTGGCCAAATAGGTTTCTTGTGCAATCCTTATCACTACGGCCATAATTCTACGGATAAAAAGATTCATAAATATAGACATACCTCTGTCCTCTGTGTTCGTCTCTCTGTTTAAGTAACTTAGACCAAAAATTTACTGATGGAATCTATGAGAAATGTTACAAGGTTAATTAACACTTTAAGACAGACATGTGTACAAAAGCATCACTCTCAGAGCACTGACGATTGCTCCAACTCTCTCAAGTGTGCTCTTTTTTTTATCTTGATAAAAAACAAATGTTCTAAAGCTGTAGCAGTAGTACAATCCCAATGTGCCAAGGAACAGCTGGTTGATGCGACTATCAGGAAATCCATGAAGCCAAACAAAAAAAGTTGCATCATGTAATGCATCATTCTTGAGTCTATCCATATAAAAAACATTCAAAAATACAAGATTATTTTGTTAATTTGTGTTCACATGTTAATTGGATAGATTAGAGAGGTTAATCATATTACAATAGGATAAACTAGAGAAAAATGTTCAATTTGGATTTGGATTTGGATAAGATAAATATAAATTAAATCTTCTTTCCTCACATTTTCCTCATTTGTTTGTAGCTTATGTGCCCAAACTAAACTCCTTTACATAATAATAATAAGATTGGGAGGTGGACCATTAAGTACAAAAGGTTGTGAGGAGTCCTAATTTGGTCCAAAACCTCATCATTTGCCTACTTTGTTGTTCAAATCTTCTACGCACATCCGTAACAATCTATCAAGAAGCCATGCAGATATTACAAAGGAGGCAATCATGCAAGAAGAGTAATCATACTTCCTTTGTCTCAGAGGAAAGAAAAAAAGAGGAGGAAGGTGGGAGAAAAATGTAATAAAAGTACTCAAGTACCCAATATAACTACTGATGAATGGATTACAAAAATTATCTCATCCACCTTCATCTTGCTGTTCTGACTTCTGAATCAGTATCAGAGATCTTTTTGCTCTTTGCTCTGCTTGTGGTCGGTTCTTTCTCTATCACTCTGACAAAGGGTCGCCATTATAGAGCAAGGAAGTAAGATACTTCGTTGACATATGGCAGCTTTAATGCCGTATACCTTTTAGCCCAGCTTTGGTACTGGTCCATCTTGGACACCGTTATATTTTTACAGTCTACCGCTTCTATGCCTCAATGCATTGGATTGGTATAAAAACTTCTACACTAGTCTGGTAATCTCTCAGAAAAGGATATTTTTTTTTGTCATTAAAGTTATGGTAATTATACTTAAATCTAATCCCCTAAAATATTGCTCATTTTTTTTATATCTCTCATTTTATCTGACCGTGTTTAAAACAAAAAAAAACTATATTTACTTATAATCCATAAACATCTAAATTTGATGACATAATATATTTTTAATATAAAAATTAAACGGATAATTAAAGGAAGAGATATTATATATTTTTTATATAATAAAAAGAGACGATAGTATTATGTGATAAAAATAAATGGCATGATCTATATAACCGAATGGAGAACAGTTTAGATTCTTGTGTACTTATCTCTTAAACCAATAGTTATCATCCAAGATGATGAAAAATACCCTCCCATGATTTAATAGACCGGATGAGTCCAAAGAGTAGAGTATATTCTTCTCCATTAGTACTATAATTTGCACTTGATTAGTGTAATCTATTCAGACGATTGGTCATGTGACTTCATCTTTGTTCCACGTGTGCCCCAGGAATCTCGCCTCGACCCCCATCTATCGTATTCCTTTCTTTGTTTAACTAGTTTTTTTACTGCACAATTTCACGCAAGAGAAAATGACATAAGATTTGTGTTACTTAATAAGATATATATATATATACCAAAGAGAAAAAAAAGAAAAAGACTAGCGTTTCTATATCTAGCTTTGTGTTACTTAATAATATATCTACTCTCTCTGGCTCTCTCCTCTAAGTCTCCAAGCTTAGAAACACCAAGGGAGCAAATGATCACCATTGAGAATTCCCACTGCTACCATTGTTTGATCACCAAATTGTTCATGGGAGAAAGGAGAAGAAGCTAAAAAGTTTGCCGAGAAGTTTTCATGGAATATTCAACCGATCCAACCCCTGACCTCTCTTTGCAAATTAGCCCTCCAAGGTTCACTCCACCCTCAGCTTCCAACTCCCCCATCAACCCCTTAGTTGGCATCCCAGTTCATAGCTCTTCAATATTCTATGGCTTATTGTCCCACCATATACCATCGTATCCTCCAATCGCAGCTACGACGATGACGACGACGACTACTATACATGACGGTAATTACACCATGGAATCCTTCAAGCGGGACAAGTACGGCAATATGCGGTTAAAGTTCACGTCGAAGCTCCCCATGAAGCGGACTATGCGGTCGCCGAGGATGAGGTGGACGAGCACTCTCCATGCACGCTTCGTTCGAGCTGTGGAGCTACTTGGTGGCCATGAGAGTATGAACTGAATCTCATAGCAATCCAAATTTACTCTGTTAAATTTGTTTTAAATTTTTTTTCTTTTCTTTTTTTTTTAAAATTTTTTTTAGAGGCTACTCCGAAGTCAGTTCTTGAGCTCATGGATGTCAAAGATCTCACACTAGCCCATGTCAAGAGCCATTTGCAGGTATTTGAACTTAAATTTGAAACGTAGCTATTTATTCCACATCCATTTCTTCACTTGAATTTCTTCTTCTTTTTCTTCTTCCTTTGATTCTTGCAGATGTATAGAACTGTGAAGACGACTGAGAAGCCTGCATGCTCCTCAGGTAAGTTATCATTGGTTGATTTAAAAGGACAATCAGATGGCTCTAGTGAAAAAGATTTTGTCCCAGGAAGAGTTGATTTAAACTCTGGAGGATTGAACGAATCATCTAACTCGCCAAATGATACGGACTACTGTTCAACTGTAGCAAATTATTCTAGGAGCTGGTGGAGCAGCTCATCGAGGTAGAGGCTGCCTCCTTTCTTCTCCTCCTTTTTGTTTCAGCAGAGACGTACTTTAGCTTTTGCATGGGATTAGGCTTTTCTTCTTCTTCTTCTTCTTCTTCTTCTTCTTCTTCTTCTTCTTCTTCTTCTTCTTCTTCTTCTTCTTCTTCTTCTTCTTCTTCTTCTTCTTTCCGTTAGGGAATAGGAATCCGAGAAGAATGAAAGGGACTCGTGTCAGCTTTTGTTCTCTTGTTTCTATTCTGAAGGTTTTGGGTTTGGCTTAAATCAAAGTGAAGCCACACAATACTCAACTGTTATAAGCTTTAGAAATGTAGCTTTCTCACTCAAATCTGCAGTAGAACCAAGTCTTTTACATTTCAAAAACTTTACAAAAAATATATATATGTTGCCAGTGAATTATTATTCATTACTTTGTTTGATTGTTGAATAAGTATAAGCTTATTTTATTTATTTTTATACTAGTTTACTAATACTCACTTCTCTCTTGTCCGTCCTCTCATCTTTTATCCAGTATTTTGCATTTACTAACAGAATCTAATTATAATTTTACCTTTGAAACCACGTAGATAATATTTTAGTTATTTACTAAAATACTTTCTAAATTTATTACTTTTTATGTCATACAATGATATAGCACTATACTGATCTAAAATTAAAACACTATAATAGTTTAAACCGGTATAGATTTTCTTATACAAATTTAACAAATGATTATAACTAATCTACTTCGGAAGTTATTCCGCAAACCAGACATCATTTTAAAAGTGGGAATTCCAGAGAAGAGCAAATTCTGAGGTTTTATTTGATGTTGCATACTCATTCTGTTTGCATAGCAGTAACATTTCTCACGAACATAAAATTTCAGCACTAGTGCATGGCTGCAAACAAGTTTTTGTGACATGGATGGAATAGGAGCATTAAGATTCTCTTCTCAGAATGAGGTATTAACCTGCGCATCAGAACTCCTTGTGTGCAGATAAACTACTTGTATGAACTAATGCCTTGGTTGTCTTTACAGAGCAATGATCCTTGCAGACCCAATGTCTCACAAGTATCCATTCATGAGCTCAAGAAACCAAGCCTGGAGTTCACCTTAGGAAGACCTGACTGGCATTGTGCAGATCATAATTGATGCTACTAAGTTAAATCCTAATGCCATTTGCCCAAATGGGCAGTCATATAAAGAGTGGAACTAACAGTTTGTAGTACTCTGGGGTCACATTTCTTATTCTTCTTCCATTCCAGATATCAATCATTTACTTTTGGATGTTGGAAATAGAGAGAAAATGTGAACTAGTAAACTCTTAGGTAAAAGTCATATCGGACTCTCTTTTTTCCATTTTGGCAGAACAGGACCTTCAGTCTTACAAGTGTACAAATGATTTTTCAAGTAGTTTTCTTCTCTGGAATTTCTTCAAGATCCCCAAAATATGCAGGCAATAGAACTAGCTTTCAAATTTAACCCACCACTCTCCAGAACAGGCAAAACCATTTTAACATGGAATAGCCATTGCTCAAAGGAAATCTCACAGTCAAAAAAAGAAATTTCTTCTCTGGAACAAAAGAAACAGAGGTCCCCTGCTATTCAGGAATGTATATGTTCCATCGGATGACCAAGAAGTGAAAGCTACATAGGAGATATCGACAGCAGGTACCATGAAAGGTATATAATCAAATGCATTTCAATACAATGCGAAAGATAAAAAGTTCAAAGTCGACAAGGATAATCAGTTGTGTGCTACTGAGCACATACAAGTTCAAACTTTAACCTGTACAACTCTATGGAAGAAAGCCAACCATATACTCTTGTACTAGTCGGATCTCAAAACACCTAACAAAACACCACATTGCAATTCATATAGTAGACCGAGGATAACCATACTGTAATAATATCAAACGGGTCACTGATTAATTAAATGTAAATGGAATACCTAATCAAAAGAAGGATATCATCTATTAGCTTTGCTCTTATCAGTATGCGAGATTGATGTAGAATTCTTGGTCCAAATAACCTCCACAGTAGAAACATTAGAATGACATCCCAGTGCATCAATATTATTATGTTCCATGCTTGGTGCTATATAATTATTAGCCATCATGTTTGGTGCAGCAGCAGTCATTTGACACTGGTTTTAGCACATCATAGTTGATAGGCTCCATATTGAATGAAGAAGAATGGTTAGACACCACACATAGTGCGACAGAATTATCAGATTTTAGATTTGGCACTGCAGAGTCATCAGTCTGTATCTTCGCTGTAGCAAAAAAGTTAGGCTGTGATATTGGTATAGCCTGATCCTCGAGCTTAATTTCTACATAAGAGTTACCATACCAAGACGAGGGCTGCAACACAAAAAGAAAACTCTGTAAGATAAATTGAAAATCCTCATGTGTCATCCTTATCAGCTATAATTTGAAAATGAATTGATGAATGCTAGATTTTAATTCTGGCATCTGGTAGCCTATATCCCTTCAATTGATTCAAGTAATAATGATTTCGAGCTAGCAATGAACAAATGTGGCAGAGAAGTGACTAAAATTCACATTCAATTCAAGTCGTAATAAAGAATGAAAAATTGGAAGAGCAAAATATATATAATTATCACAAAGATTTTCTAGAAGAAGGGTAGGTGGGAGAGCAAGAGCAAGCATGCGAGTGGAAGAGATAACATAACAAGAATCCAAAATGTCAGTCTATAGTCTACTTATATAGAGCATATCTTCACCTAAGATTCAACAATTTTATGAATCAATTACATGAGGCATGAGTGAATATCTGTAGTAATACCATACTGTAGACTATGAACTCAACTCCACCATAGTAAATTGCTAAATGGTTTCAAATATTATGAAAATAGATAACAATTTTAATCTCATGCAACTAAAATTATCACTGTAAGCAAAATTACTTTGAAGGATTGAACATTTATGCAATAGAAATATGGAAGTGGATCTCATCAAATAATGAACTATTGATAATCAAACACTCCCCAATTTTGATTGTCAAATTCAAATGATCTAATCATATATTGTAACAGCCTATTAAAGCTTGAATACATCTAATAAGGATTGCAAACTTACACGACGTTGAAGCCTTTCCAAAGTGGATATCAGCAATTTGTCTCCAACGATTATTCTTATCTTCTTAACCAGCTCTTCCCGAGTTATTATCTTCCCCTGACACAAGGCCCAGATAACATGTGAAACCCACAGCATAAGGAGACTCACCTATAAATAGTGATATAGTACAAAACCAACAGCTGCCAGCCGATACCTCCAACTCTTTGTGATGATGAAACAGTAATTCCCTTGATATAGGTGATATACTATCTTGGATTTCGTCAAACAAGACTTTAAATGGAATCCATGGTGAAGTAGGTCCTCTCGATAGCTCACACTTTACCTGCAAAACAAAACAAAAAAACTTTTCAGCACAAAAAATAGCATTTGACTGCAGCGTTGAACTGCTATAAAAAGAAGTTCCAATTGCTGATTGCAATAGCTGATAAGCAAATAGACATGGAAGATACACAAGTTTGAGGAAAATGTGAAAATCGGATTATATAGGAAAAGTAGCCTCACCGAATGAATACGAGAATATTTCTGCTCAACCTTCTCCTGTGACACATGAAAATGTGCATCCTTCAAGCCACGCAAGTACTCTGAAAAGATATTTTCAAGAGAGAAAATTATTCCGTCCTATGGTACTATCATGTGGTAGCAGTCGCCTTATTACTGAATAATGTTACCTCGAATGGTTGGGGACAGCTTAAAACTTATAATACATTCCAGATGAATAGAAGTGTTTAAATGGGTTGACCACAGCACATAACACTTCGGGTTCAAGCAATCATCCACTCCAGAATCATATTTTTTACTGCTGGGACAGTTCTGATGTGACCCAGGCTGGACTTGTTCCATATTGCCCAATATTGCTCGGCATAATAGTATGTACTGTATTCCTTTTTCGTCATCATCACAAAGATTCACGCTGCATATAATAAAGAGGTAAGCGTTAAGCTGCAACAAATATCAAGATCCTATATACTTCTATAGTTTTCCTCCACAGTATGTAAGACATGTTCAACAATATCAGCTATACCAGATATATAGAATAAAGTAATATGGAGAACAACATAAAAGAAATAGGAAAAGTTGTTAAAATTATGCAAGGCACCTGGCAAAGGCTCGGTCCCCTGGTGTGAGATAGACACCGGTGCCCAAAGCTGGTTCCTGAGTAGTCTTCTCAGCCATGCCAAAACCATGAATCATAATTTCAGCTAAGTCTTGCTTTCTACAACCAAGCCATCCATATCTTACATTTGCATCCCCCCGCTCCTCCTTAGTGGACCTTATCTGTCTCTCAAAGGCATCATATCTACTCTGCGAAGACATATCCATTGGAGAGTAGCGATGAATATGCAGTATGTTATTAGGCATAGCAAATGGACCCATTCCGGTGAGAAAAAGATTTTGTGCAAACAAAAAAAAATCACTGCCCCTTTCCAAGACGGTAAGATTCATTCGTAAAATTTCTGCAGTAGAAGGCCTTGGAGAAACTGAAACTCCGGTTTCCACGACAACCTGTTTTATAACTTCCGGTGATGAATGAACTACCTTTTCCGTAATTGGTCTCCTGATGCTGCTGCTCATCACTCCACAAGCCGATTTGTTCTGTTTGTTAGCCTTTTCATCAAAAAAGAGGGCAGGAAAAAAGCATTTGTCAGACTCATCAATCCATGCTACAGAACATTGTTTCCTTGTTCTCAAATTGACCAAGGTCATTGACAAGAAATCAACAAGAAGTGGTTGATCATCCATCTTAACAACGGTGCTTGACTTATCATCCCTAAACCCTTCAATGAGGGCCTGTACAACTTGTTCAGGAAAATCCAACCATATACCCAGACTGTAAAACATAATGCGGCGTGGCAGCCCACTGTTTAGATAGTTGAAGCAATTATCCGCCAGGGTAGGCTGCATGGGGCAGAAGTGGCAACTCTGAGCACATGAACCGAATGAGGGTCCATGTTGCATTCCAACACGACCTGCCTTGCAAGATCTTGTGGCACAGCCTTCGGTTACCTTCCGCTTCAAACCGGAAGCATGGGATCCATTGGGTGACGTCATTGGAAGATGGCTTGGTAGGTAATTAGTGCCAATAAAAGAAAAATAAAATGAAGGAAATAAAGCCCTACTAAGATACAGAATTTACAGATCTCCCTCCATTTTCCCCTCAGAGCAAAGAGTAAAACCCTGCCAATGCCACCAGTCAATGAAATCCTAAAAGAATAATACTCAGTAAAAGAGGGCTTAATTTCCCATTACTTTCATTTAATTAGAAGATGTGGATAGCATGCACAATATGGATATGCCAATGAAGAAAGTCTTACAAAATAAGCACACAATAGTATAAGATCATGAAATAGATGGACCACACCCTCGGAGATTTCCCATTTATCAAACAGAAAAGACACAAGAAAAGAACATTGACCATCCAAAGATAAAAGATGGAAGTGTCTCTACAACTAGACCTAATATCGTAAGTCTCATCATTGTCAACAAACATCTTGCAAGCCCCCTCCTCTGAGTCATGTGAACTAATTCTCCAATCAGTTTCAATCTGATACAGTCAAGACATCTGACACAGAGAGAGCTACAGGATTGAGTGTCATTGATGTGTCTTTCTTCCATATATTGGAATTAAGTTATAGTTCTGCAATACATGTACGTTCTTATGTTCCACAATCCTTTAGTAGGATGCAACTTTCAAATGAAGATTTAGATATACTGCAAATTATAAGAACAAAAGTTGCTTATTGTCATATAAAAATGATAACCAAACAGGAAATACAAGAATAAATAAAGAAAAGCTTAGCAAAAAGCAATGATTATTATATGGCCTCAAAGAGTCACGGTTTGCTTCCATAGACAATCTCAGAAATCGTAACCAAAGTTAACTCCGAAATGAAACTACAATATAAGTATGGGTGAATAATCAAAATCAACAAGTAGAAAAACTAAGCAAAACACATTAACGTAATTTTTTTCTGCAAAATTACAGGAATTGGAACCGTAGAAATGCATAGTCCAACTGACAACATAACAGAGCATCCAAAGAGCTACTGAAAGCGAGAAGGATCGGAGGTTAAAGAAAATTCAAAATGTGTAGACCAGGAAAAAGATATTAGAGTGGGTCGAAACCAAACAAAGTTTACCAAAAGAAACAAGCTTTTCCACCAAATAAAGCAGCAGAATCAACAGCAAACACATGGGAAAAAAACGAGCTCGGAAATCCCAAAAGCGATGACATAGCTAGTTTTCCCAATAGCGAAATATTAAACATAACATAAAAAAGGAAGAAAAAAGGAAAAGACCTCAACTTGGTTTCTTCAATACAGAACCAAGGTTTACTCCTGTGAAAAGTGAATATTTTTATATCTTATCAAGCACTAGCCATGCACAAAACCCTAAAGGTGAACAAATAAGGTGTAACGCAACATCACGAGAAAGCCACTCAAATTACGAAAGGTGAGAACTTTAAAGAGTTTTAAACTTTGGGAACAAAACCTACACAGCCAAACAACAAAAGCCATCACCAAGAAACATTCTCCCGTCCACTTACAACAACTTCCAACATGCTCAAAACCAAAATCAAATAGACACTCAAAATAAGCAACAAGACATCAGAACAAAGACGAAAAGACGGCACTTCGGAGGCCTTACAAGGCAGAATCGAGAAGACGCGAATCAACGGAGACTTCTCGTGCTCGGGGGGTGGATGCTTCCTCTCGAGGGGGGGGGGGGGGGGAAGATCGATAGAATCGGGTAAGTGGACGGGAAAGAAGCGTTGATGCTCGAAGAAGGAATCGATCCACCACTCCGGTAGTCTCCGGGAGCCACGGCCCTGGCCTTTGTGGCTTGGCCGCTACGTTTTACTACTGGGCCTAAGGCGGTACTATTATTAGTGGGCCTCCGTTGATGGGCCCAAGATGTCCTTTTTATTGAATTTCGGAATCTTATAATAATTTTCTACTTGAAAAAATTATTTAAAAAACTTTATATATATATGTATATTAAGGTAAACTGGTTTCATACTTCCCAATCTCAAATTTCTACATTGAAAAGAATAAAGATTAAAAAAAAAATTCAAATTTGGTCCAATTAGTGGGCCTCCCAATTATTGTTCTGCCAAAAGAATAGTAACCGTTGGACCTAATAATAAAACAAGACGACGATTTTGGACTCGAAAAGGCTCAAAATTTATAAGGCCTCGAAGAACAACCAGTCAGCTCATTGAGGTGCAAAAGTTGATCGAAGAAAAAAGTCCCTTCCCAAATTACATCATAATCCAAAATGTGGTATATATGAGTGTTTATAGTGCCATATTTTTGTGTAAAAAATATGAAGTTGATTCAATCCAGACATTGAATACTGAACTCGTTGAGATATTGATATTGGGGAAAGCTCTATTTCGAGTTCCTATAATACACACTCTTTTTCTATCCAATAGTAAACGATGCCTAATAGTTTAACAGTGACAGAAGCTTTTAGAGAGGATGATAGGATTCATATAAGAAAGGTTTTTTTTTTTTTAATAAAACAAGTGCAGCTTTTGGCCCTCAAAATTTTCCAAGGATTTTTATAGACCAGAGATGATCAATTTGCAATATCTTATTTTTACATTCAGCAACCAATTCCTTGGGCATAAATTCATGCATGGACTGTGACTCACACTTCTCTATGCACCTCTACCTATATCTATCCTATAGAAAGTCCACATAAGGATTTCTTATTATATTGCAGTTCCTGACACTTGTTATCCTACAAGAGTTGTGAACCCAAGGAGGTTGCAGAGAACCCCAAAAGACAAAAAACTACTTGCCTTCAACTGTTCAATTCAAGGCATTTCTTCTACACCTCTTCATTAATGTAGACACCCATACCGTGCCAAGAAGTTGTCCTCCTCTTTCACTGAAAAGAACTAACAATTAACAACCACCAAGATACACTTCCACAGCTTACAAAGCACTTGAATTCACTAAAAGTAAGAAGCCAACAGTTGGCAGTGTTTTAACTTGGAAGGTATTGACACCTAGTGTTAGTCAAACAACCATGGAGAGCAATGAGGAAGTAAAAATGGCTAAGTGTACGTATATGCTGTGGAATGTGGGAGGAGTGCACTCTAGACTACATTAGATTAGTCAAGAAGCAATTCTACAGCTCCTGGGTTTGTGGACTGTGCACGGAGGCGATAAAGGACGAGATGTCGGCGGTCGGCGTACGGCTAGAAACTGCAGTTTCTGATCCATGCTAAGTTCAGATAAATCTGCTGTATTGATCCAACCATTCGTATAGCTAGGTCCCTTAGTTGCTTAAGAAGACCTCTTCCTCTACTATGTAGTAACTTTTCACTCCAGTTTGTAACCATGTATTCATATATCATCTATACTTTTGGCAAGATATTGTAATGTACTTGGTGCAGTACAGTAGAGATAGATGCTACTATATAGCACATAGTTCCACTCATCAATGACTAGTAACCTATGTCTTTATCAATCTTAATTCACATTATTCTTGCTTTTAGTGTGTGCGTACATGTCCATATCCTCGTCTACTGTTGCCCTAATAATCTCTCTTTCAATGTTGCATGCATGGAATTAGAACTTTTTGCTTCAGTTTCAGTTCATGTGCATGAGCTGCAGGATATTAATTATCTTTATCTCAGATTAGTGCTAGGATTTCTATGGGTGCTCTTAAAAGGCGAAAACTTAGAGAGATGATGATTTGATACAAGACCCAATTAAGTATTTGTTTCATGCTTCTTTATATGATCACTTTAAGAATCTCTTCCAAGCATTAAGATCTTAATAATTGACATGCACCTCTTCTTTTTCTTTTTGAGAGGAGAAGTGACATCTATTCTTTCCCACCAACTGCAGAGATATAGACAGCGTTGTGGTGAACAACAGCTGTGTCACGTAATTTTTCTCATATGCTTTTGTTTATCCCTTAATTTTGCTCTAAAAGTTTGACTAAGCCTCTCAAACATAGGTGCTATTTTTTATGTAGAATTTTTTTGAAAATAAAGGTGGATATTGCCACGATCACATAATTAGAATGGAATCTGAGGTACTTTGAAAACTATATATTTTTTTAAGATGTATAATATATTCGACAGTATGACCTGAGTATATAATATCTTCCCTTTTGTCGTTTATTTCAACTGCACCTGCATGGCTGCAACTTTCATATGATTTTATATTTGGGAGGAATGTATCAAGATATTATTAAGAAATTTGTACGTATCCTCTATTGTTTAAGATACCATAATTACTCTATATTTTCTAAGAGTTATTCATCTTTAAGAACTTTGAATATCAATTAAAAATACTAGTAAAAGGATATAAAGTATGATAGTTACCTTTTTGTTTTTTCTTTGAGACGTATGATAATTATCCATCTCTATTTTTAATTACTAAAGTGACATATTTTGCAATAAGTTCATAGACAATGTATTGAAAATGCCATGAAAAATATATGTATGAATTATATCCCTTACTCACTGAAAAAAAAAGAACTAGTAAAACCTAAAATGTGAACATTGAACTTTTAGGATATTTTTTTTAAGAAGAAATATTATAACTTGGAGAATGTAAGAATTTATCAAAGTATTTGGAGATAGAATCTTATACTCCTCTTCTAAAAGTTAATAATAACAATAATATTTATAATAATCATGTAATATGAATATTAATAAAAAGAAGAAGAAAGTCAGCAATACTTCACATTCCAAAATGCATAAAAGATTTAGATTAAGAGAGAGTCACTTTCTTGTTGTTATGGGGTCGATTTCAATCAGAGAACAAAGTAACCAACGAATAGAAGCTACTTTGACTTTTATTAGACAGAAATATATGGAATAATTACTGCTATCGGTGAATAATTGAGTCATCACATCAGGATCTCAAAGAAAAATGCATGCAAAAATTCATATTGCTTCCTTAATTTTTAATGCATCATTCATATGTCACGCAAGTTATATAAGAAATTGTCCCCTTTTCTACTATATTTATAGCAGCTGTTGGAAAAAAATAAACTATATTAGGAATCAATTGAAAAGGATGCAGATCATGACTGTTTACCTATCATGGAAAAAAAATGTACTTTAATAAAGTTTGGTGGTTGGATAATAACTCTATTTTGATGACTATATAGCAAATTAATGAGATTGTTACATCCATTGGTGATCATTTCCTATCATGCATCCTAGTTGGTCACAATGCTCTCAAGATGCTACAAAATTGAGCATATAATTAAACACATAAATTAACTACACAGACAGGAACTAGGCCACATTGGAGGAAATTTTCCTGCCATTTTGTATACATTGTAAAGTTTGTAACTAGATCATATGTTTTCAGTTTGTGGGTCTCAGTGATTGATATTATTTGAGTTCTATATGACCAAGATTTTATTAAATGGTAGGGAATTCTTGGTGTCCCTCTTGCATGAAATTCCTGCTATTGGTCAAAGAGATCTAAAGATGTCCTCATTAAATGTGGCAGACTTTTGGCCATAAATATGGAAGGATTGAATACTTCAATATTCACAATGTTGGACTAATTGAGCCCATCTCATGTTAAAAAATAATAAATTCTTATTGTTTATTACTTCATGCAAACTATTTTTTAAAATTTTAACAAATATAATGTGAAAACTCATCATAGAACCTTTTGAATTTGTCAAATTTTAAAGCAACATATGCATATGGATATGTGGTAGAAGACCCATTAAGCTCATCAAGAAGCTTATAACTCTTGCTTTGTACTTCTAATTTGACTAGGATATTATATCCAGACGATTGCAAAAATTATAGAGATTAATACATATTAATGAACTTTTATAATTCTTGATTATTATTTCTTTTCATAGCGTATAAACCAACTCCATCTAGTGTTATTTTGGTTGGCACAAATGCTAAAATTAAATACCCATATATTATCTGGTAGAGTAAGAGTAGTTGAACAATTCAGCATAAGTTCTTCATGAGGAAATTAATAGTTAACATAATATAAAATTATTAGAAATGCATTATCCTTAAGAATCTGAAAAACTTGGAGTCAAATGGATCTAAATGAGGGTCTATATCTACTAAATCACGTGGAAATTGAACCCATTGTAGTATTAATAAACTTCCAACTTGTTCATAATCAAAACATATTTGATTATTTTAGTATAATAGAAAAGGTTAGCTTTATACAATAGTGTGTCACGTATCAAGAACGAGTCAGGAGACATTAATTTGGTCTATATTATTCATCATTTTTATTTTTATTTTTGCACTCATAGACCAATTCTTTTCATCACTTAAACCAATTAATGAAGTGGAATTGTTTGAGTAGTTGTTCACTTGTTTGAGTCAGTCAAACCTCCCCAATGACCACACAGTGGATGAGAGAATTAGTCTTGTAATTGGTTAAGAATATCTAAAATTTCTTGAGCTACGGATAGAGTTGTTAACCTACTCCAAGGAAGAGATGAGGACTAATTAAGGCTTCTTTTTAATTAATTATATTCTACCTGGGAGACTCCTGAGTTATGCTGTAAGATTACTTCTTTTTTTTCCTACCAACTTAATCAGTTTTCTTATAGTAGTTAAACATAAAACACTCATTAGGTTTGACCACTCTTTGTAATACAAAATATCGAAGATTCGAAAACATTTCGAGTTCTTTTTGGAACAACAAATTAGGGATTCGATAATATAAATATAAGTAGAATGGTGGGATGTCAATAATTAGATTTCTGTAATCACTAGTAAGAACTATGTCAATCATTTTAACGTAGTCAAATCAAATTTAATTAAGAAAAATAGTGGTGATTTATTTGCTTAAGTGCAAAGGAACCTGGTTCATTTGCCCTTTATCTCCTCCACTTCCTTTTTTATCCTGGTCCAGGAGAATCCGCGGGGTGGTGTCGGTGGCGGTGGGTCACCGGTACGCGGTTATATTTACCGACCGGCTATTTCCAGTCACGGCGCGAGCCCGATATCTGCACCGGTCCACAAACCGTTATATCCGACACGGCAAGCAGCCCGCTATTTCGATTTCGCGCGTTTGAAATACCGCTACGGAAACTATATAAGCTCTGGCGTTTCTTGCAGTAATTAAGCAATCAGACAGACCCCAGAGAGAACAAATACCATCTCTCCCTTTCCATTTGCTTCTGTTGCTTTCTTCCAACGCATCCAAAACCCTCAAATTTTCGACGAAAACTATTCATTGTAGCCGTCGTCGTCGTCGATCGCCGGGAAAGGCCGTCGGGAAATCTGAGTAATCTTCTCTTCCATCTACTTCTCTTCTCTGCTTCATTAGATTTGGTCATGTCATGTAAACGTAACTCTATTAATTAAATTTGTAGTTTATTATTAACTCAGATGACGACAATTCGAAGAGTACTGGTCCAAAATCTGCATCATTGATACTAGTTCATCTTTATGCTGGTAGTTCATTAGTTCATTCAGATTGCTACGTTTTAATTTGTAATTGTTCGTCAAAAAGTACTAAATGTTCTTCCCACGTTGTGAGTTGAAGAGTTTTTACACGTCAACCGATCACAATGTTCTCCTCCGTTTCACTGTTGAGTGGGACAGAGAAAGAATAGGTTTTGGTATGATCAGGTCTACCTACTCAAATGTAACTTGTCAAATTAGTTCATTAAAGCCATCATTGTCGAGAGAAACATCACTTTGGGTCAAACTCCTAAATGCATCTTTTAAATTTCTTCTCTTACTTAGCCAACCATGCACCAACTCTGATCCAGTCCATGCGTGAGATCTTTCCTAGCCCAAGATGGAGTTCATCTACCTGAAACATTAGAGCACAGTAGTTACCTACGTCTGCAGTCTTACAAATTAATTAACATTGATATATACTTCTCTTGTCGCAGTTGCTTGCTGCTGGAATTACAGGGGAGTAGGGAGATGAGAGGAATAAGTAGGAGATGGTATAAGAGGAGGAGTTCATCATCATTACTGAAGGGAATTCATATCACTGTGCCAATATTATCGACCATTCTACTAAGTTTCTTTACGGCTTTCGTTGGTGCTGCTGGGACGCATGACTACAGGGATGCACTCTCCAAGAGCCTGCTCTACTTCGAGGCGCAGCGCTCCGGCCGCCTGCCGTACAACCAGCGCGTGACGTGGCGCGGCCACTCCGGCCTCACCGACGGGCTGCAACAAGGAGTCAGTCATCTATCTCCTTGCAACCTTTTCTTTTCTTTTTTTACTATGAGGATCGAGTTGTTGATTTGTTCGTCGAGTTCTGGAACTAATAAGAGTTGACTTTTTTTTTTTACGCAGGTGGATTTAGTAGGGGGTTACTACGACGCAGGGGACCATGTCAAGTTTGGCCTGCCGATGGCCTTCACGGTCACCATGCTGTCTTGGAGCGCGATCCAGTACGGGGAGGAGATCGCCGCCGCCGGCGAGTTCCAGCACGCCTTGGAGGCAATCAAATGGGGGACGGATTACTTCATCAAGGCGCACACACATCCGTACGTCCTTTGGGCCGAGGTGAGAAAAGAAGAATCTAATTAATATTTAAACTGTCTCCTTTTTTTTGCAATTTTTATCTAAGGATAAACGTTACAGTAGCTTGTTAATTGTAGGTGGGAGACGGTGACACGGACCACTACTGCTGGCAGAGGCCGGAAGACATGACGACGTCGCGGCAAGCCTACAAGATCGACAAGGACAGGCCAGGTTCGGACCTCGCCGGGGAGACGGCGGCCGCCATGGCGGCAGCATCCATGGTGTTCAAGAAGTCGAACCCCCATTACTCTCACTTGCTACTGCATCATGCCCAACAGGTAAAATTACTAGTCCTACAATAACAACAAATTTAAGAGCTCGTATCTGATACGACTCTACTTTGTGTTGTTGGAATAGTTATTCGAATTCGGGGATAAGTTCAGAGGGAAGTATGATAGTAGCATTGACGCTGTGAAGAGCTACTACGCGTCAGTGAGTGGGTACAGAGATGAGTTGCTCTGGGCTGCGCTGTGGCTTCACAGAGCCACTGGGAAAGAGGAATACTTGGAGTACGCCGTGGAGAAGGCTGACTGCTTTGAAGGAATTGGTTGGGCCATGACAGAGTTCAGTTGGGATGTTAAGTATGCTGGGCTACAAATCTTAGCTGCCAAGGTACTAGCAAGCACTCTCTTCAAAGTATCTCCTCTTTCGCCTCTGTTGTCCAAATCTGGCTCTTAATATCGAAATTAGGGAACCTAAGTTGTTAATTGCTTCATTTCAGCTGCTACTAAAAGGAGAGCACAAAGAGAAGCACAAGGACACATTGGAGCAGTACAAATCCAAGGCCGACTACTACATCTGCGCATGCCTGGGGAAGAACAACGGCAGCAACGTCGACCGCAGCCCCGGCGGCATGCTGTACGTTCGCCAATGGAACAACCTGCAGTATGTCTCCAATGCCGCCTTCCTCCTCGCCGTCTACTCGGACTACTTATCCGCCGCCCATCAGGATGTCAACTGCCCCGATGGAACCGTGAAGCCGGAGGAGTTGCTATCCCTTGCCAAAGCCCAAGCCGACTATATATTGGGCTCAAACCCGATGGGTATGAGCTACTTGGTCGGGTACGGGCTCAAATACCCGACAAATGTCCACCACCGGAGTGCGTCAATTGTGTCGCAGAAGAAGAGCCAAGGGTTCATTGGGTGCACCCAAGGGTACGATGATTGGTTCGGCCGGCGGGGGAAGAACCCGAATGTGCTCGTCGGAGCTATCGTCGGCGGGCCCAATTGCCGAGATAAGTTCAGGGACGATCGAGGAAATTACATGCAGACGGAGGCGTGCACCTACAACACCGCGCCGATGGTCGGGGTGTTTGCGAAGTTGAATCGAGTAGTAAGCCAACCGATTCAAGAATTCTTGTCTCGGAGTTCGATGTAAATAGATGCACACTTCTTCTTTTTTTTTCTTTTTTTTTTGATAATTATTTCTGTAAGAAAAGAAATTGAGGCATTTAACGCCCAGTATACCTTTACGGGAATACATTGAGAGAGAGGATATGAAAAAGATCTACCATTTGCTTCTTCAGCTTCCTAAATTTTCTTAGTTTCTTATTACACACTTAGACTAGATGTGTCATGTGTCATCATTAGGAAATTTTAGATGTGAAGAAACATTTCAATCGATCATCATTCCTGCCCATAACGATTGGGCTTGACCTTTCAACGTTCTACAGATCATTTTGAATTTGATAAACCGTTTGCCTTTTATGTCTAGGAATAGTCTTATTTCCAGAACAACAACAATCACCGTGAAAAATATTTATATCACAAATTTCTAAACTGAAAAAAAAATTTCCAAGCAGTAAATCGGTTGGCAAATGCTCGTTAACAGAGATGTGCATTACCTTCTGATAACAGTAACAGTCTGATAAAACTCAAAAGAGTCAATCGTGTTGACTGTAGGGGCTTGCGAACAAGGACTTCTACCCCTATTTTGTGTATGGTCTTCGACCGCTATTTTTACACGAGGAAAAGTGGAAACTTCAAATCACCCTTGAAAGACCGTTATGCAAAATGAATGAAAAGAGAACGTCTAGAAACTTAAACAAATGATAATACATAAAGAGGGTTCGAAAGGAGATATTACAAGAATAATTTCAAGGCAGAGCAAAAACAAGGTGGTGACAAAACCAACAGCCTGACAAGAGCATCAAGCAGATCAATCCTAAACTGGAAACCCAAGGAGCTGGAAAAAATGGATGTCTATAAATTTCTATTAACAACATTCAGATCCTATGGCTGAGCACTGTTCATCTGATTTCTCCTTCTGGGTGATTCCGCAATCTAGAATCAGCTCATCAAAGTAGCAATAGCAGAAACGAAATGTGCATCTAATAAGGTTATAGGATATGTGGGATGCAAATCAGCATGCCTAGTATTTGTATCCTGATGAACCGCTCTGTGGTGGTGCAGGTGGCAACCGATTGGGCGTGCGACGGCTACCAGAGTTTGCGCCGGAGTTTGAATCGCCATTTTGACTTGGTTCAGCGTAACGACGACCACGACTATCGGCACTCTTGGACCTCGACTCTCTAGAACTGGAATTGTCAACAGGCCCATTTGCTGAAGCATCAAATGCAGACCTCCAGTCATCACTCGAATGACCAGGGGTTCTCGGGCTACTTTCTGCAAGAAAAAGGAAAAGAGGGGTCATCATCAACAAATAACATTCGAGAAGTTTAGTACTTTTATGTTGTAGCAGATAGAACAATAGCACCACTTAAAACAGAGTTCAACCAAATTCCCCTTATAATCTGTAAAGGATACCAGCCTACCAAATGGCTAGCCAATTTTGAGAGAATTAAAACATATGTTGAGAGACTGGCAACTTAAACCTGATACACAAGAATAGTTTGGGAATGGATATTTTGGGTGCATACTTTGCATACCAGGAAAAAACTATGTTGCAACTCTTGTGCAGTAACCCTTCTAATTTATCAGAAAGTAATCCTATCATCTTATTTGATAGAAATTCATATTTATACAAAAAGAGTGATCTTCTCAGATTGTGTAGGAACAGTGCTTAGTAGCTATAAGGTGAGAGGAATAAATAATGTGATGAGCGACAGCAGCAGTACTTGTCCTTGGACAATATCAAAGTCCGCACAAAGCTAAGCTCACTAAAGAAAAACCAAGACAGCAGCTGGAGTCCAGGGAACTACTATCATGATATGTATAAAAGAAGCCAATAGTTTCAGCTGAACAGGTATAATGCCAACTGTAACTAGAAAACATATGGCTCGCATAACATATTTGCTTCTATGACGTCAAGATTATAAATATTCTAGAGAAAAATTACAAAATTGCTGTGTACGATCCATTGTGCCGCCAAAAGAAATTGTGTGGATTCTTAAGTCAGGGAAGGCAAAATGCAACATGTGGAACAAGTCAGAAATGTAAACTGAATACAGTCAAGGATCTATATCATGATGACTAGATTAAAAGCTCCAAGATTCATCTGCTTGGGCATGAAATAATATTAATCAAACCATATGTACCAGATTAACCCACTTCAAAGTTATGTTACTGTTAATATCATTGTTTCTTCCAAGTATAGGGTCATTAATATAAATGTACTATTAGAAGATGGAAATTTATGTGCATGACCAGGCATGAAGAACAAAACTTTATAGACACTAATGTTCCATTGTGGAGACGAGCATCTCTCTTGTAAAAGAAAAAAACTCAGCTTACCAGCTCCAGTGCCACTATCTGACCAACTAGCAGCAGCTGCACGATTGTCATGGACACTAAGTTGACGTGTAAGTTTCGAGAGGAGAGATGACTGCTTCTGGAATCTTTGACGCCTCCGTTTGACATTCTGGTCTTCTTGGAGCAGTTCTTCTATCTTTGCCGAGTTTTGTGCACTAGTCATGAGCATACAAAAGCAGGAATAAGATTAGGACGTCTTTAAGATGTAACTTCCATACTACTTCAGAATTTTCTTACGAATCTGAAAGTCATAAAAGGCACCAGACATCATAACTAAGGAAAATTGATCTTCTAGTCATGAGCATACAAAAGCAGGAATAAGATTAGTACGTCTTTAAGATGTAACTTCCATACTACTTCAGAATTTTCTCACAAATCTGAAAGTCATAAAAGGCACCAGACATCATAACTAAGGAAAATTGATCTTCTATCCACAATGCAACACTTTTTTGCTAGTCATGATGAGGGCCAAAATCAGTTCCATGTTTGGTTAATAAAGATGAGGCTCTAATAATCAGTTTTTCGATGACATAGGACTGTTAGGACAGCTTCTCATCTTTCCATGTTAAAGAATTTAATTAGAGCAAAAGGCCCATTAATTAGCAATTGCCAACTTTGTTTGGCATTTCGCAATGAATGGACTACATGGTAAAGAGATCAACCACTTCATGCATGCTGCAGAGAGAACATGACCAAAATTTAGACAGATATTAGAACAACTAGGAAAAAGGTTAAAACATATAGAGTATAATTAACATTTCCGGATACTCTTTTTTGTATTTTCTGAACTGTAACTTTCTCATTTTAGGGTCTGCTTGCTTCTCTTTTCAGAGGAAAGTGCTCCTACATTGCCTAAAGCTTATGTGGTAAAAGGTGAATAGTAAATCTGCAGACTGGAATATAGACTTGGAAATCAAGATTTCAAGGGCACTTCATTCGAGGAAAATCTCCTTTCATGAAGAAAAAGATAGACATCAAGCTACCAGCAATGCTTTCAAGGAAAGAGAGGAAGAGAGTAAAATCAAATTGATGGGATGACAGAATATATAATATTAACCAACAGCAGTCCAATGCATTATAAGTGGCTTAATTAACCTTATAGAGCTGTAAAGTTGATTTAGCATGTCTTCTTTAGCTTTTTCCACTTGGCATAGCACAACAGCCTGCACAAGAAAATATAAGTTAGGATCTCAAAGAAATTGATCTACAGAAACTTTGGTTATGAACCTTTGGAACATTTGCAGCAAGACTGTTCAAAACGGCCTCCACATAGCCACGAACTTCTTGTGACATCCATCTAAGCTCTTCTTCGGGGTCAGCAGGTCTTCGAGCCATTGTGTCCTAAAGGAAGCACATTAAATTTGTCAGAACTTTAACATCATTTCAGACAATTTTGAAATGTCCAATGAAGACTGTGGAGATCAAAAAATGATGCTGGAAAAAGCAAGTCAACAACAAAAGACGTGATTTGTCTTAATCTTAAAGTGAATCTTCCTAAGGGAAAAGCTCAATGAAGGACAAGGATCCATATACTCATCCCTAAATAGTTGGTACTAAAAACTTTGTCATTGATTTTTCCATTGAAGGTAGCATACAAGAGGTTGACTGCATCGAAATGGCGTACAGCATTCCCCATTACTTACAGCGAAGAATAGCAGAAAGGGAAGGCAATCAATCATGTTTACATGAATAGCATGCATGTCAGAAAGGAAGAAAAAAAGGCAGTGACTAAAGGAAGCAACTCATTTCTATCACTGACAAAGCTCTTCATATACATACAGGAATAAATATTAGAATACAGTCCACAAAATTGTTATCAGGTAACTGTCATCAATCAAAAATTTAAATCAAATGAAACAGATGCATGAGAAGCTTCTAAATTCCCAATTTCCACAAGCAAATGAGCACTGTTTAGACTGTACCTATAATTAGAATAATGTAATTACTAATAAAGCAATCGCCCATCACATTTGGACTTACTAGGGAACCATCTGAAAGGCTTTGCCTTATGGATGAACCACCTTCAGAAGCATTTGTACCCTTGGCAGGAGTCCCCTTAGGTTGAATAACACTTCTTATCTTATTCACCCACTCAACTTTGTCAGCCATACTCTCAGCCTTCAGTACAACAGCATTGTGGGCTGCAAGATCAGAAAAAAATTCTTAAAAAGGTGTAAAGAAAAAGGAAGACACTAAGAGTTGTTCTGAAGTTGGAAGTCTTAATGGATAATTTACCTTTTAAAACAGTTTTATATGCAACCTTGTTAGTTATCTTAAACACAAGACTTGGGGCTTTTCCAGAATCTGGTCCATTTGCCTTCTTTGACTCCTTCAAACTTTTGGGAGGATCTTCCTCATCTGCAATCTCTTCAATGTTACATTCCTGCAAAACCACAAATATTTCAAAAGAAAGAAACTGGTACCTAATTTCTGGACAACCGCATAAGCTCAAACTATGGCATACTATACTGTCCAAGAAACAGGATAACTTAGAAAATATTGTACAATTTTGATGTCTCTATGGCATGTGTAATGTATTTTTAGCTTTTAGCAAGCTACTGTAATCTTAACTCCCACAAACATCAATCCCATATAATGACCATCATCATCAACAGCAGAATAGGCAGATAGCAGATCAAAAGGTCACAGCTCAAGATGCAGCAGGAAGAATAGACAAAAATTCTGACCATCAACTTGGCATCAATCCTCTAGGAACAAATTATTGTGTTACCTTATATATCCCATCCCTAGCACCGTAGAGGACCTTTACATATATTCAAGCATCAGATCCAGTTATCCAATTTCTTCCCTTTAAGTAGCACATCTAGATATTTATGGCCTTTCAAGTTTTCCCTCGAACCCACACTTTCTGGTATTAAGTGGGATATAAAATAACATGGTATAAGCACTCGACTAAATCTAGACATTCACCTCATTGCTTTCTTGTTCTCTCAAAATAACACACACAAGGTAGGAAAATAATCAGATTATGGTATCTCCCAGTTCCTACAAAGCAGGGAGCCTCAAATACATAGTCATTTCTATTACAGATGAAGTCATACTAGATCATCAAATTTAGATCTTAAGAAAATGAACAATTACTCCAATGATGTATAAACATGCCATTCAGCTGAAAGATTATTGAAACAAAAAAGTATCCAGAGAATGATATATAGACAGCTTAAATCAACTTTAAAACATTAGAGGGGAATGAAAAATGAGGTTTAAAACCCATAACCAACTAATAACATACAAAACAAAACTATTTCGTACCTCCAAAGTGATAACACCTCGAAAATGTCTCTCTTCTTGTTTCTTGGTGTATCCAAGCTGGATCAAAAGTCAAGTGTATGGTGAATCCCATCATCCCAACAAAATAAGAAAACAAGCGAAATCTAGGAATAATGTAGGAATTAAAAAAAAAACTCTTATGCTAAAATAAGAAATAGAACGAGTCTGTGCACACATAGAGATTATATTACTAACCTTTCCACTTTTCTCATTTAGAACGAACCATCTCTTGCTCCAGCCATTAGTTTTTCCACTTTTTTTCAAAAGAAAACCTGTGAAAAGATGAAAATAAGCAATAAGTAAATTTATTAACGCATCAAATTATATTTCACAGGCAAACTACTGTAATTAAGATGCTGGTAGATGAACGAATCTTCTAGTCATTATGGTGAAAGAATCCACCCAAAAAAAAAACCTCTCCTTTTCTCATTTCAGGAGAATAAAACTTTAGTCCGATGAAAGCCTAGGAAAATCAAGTCAGTATAATTATTTATCTAAAGATTAGGAAAGCAAAAACATTGCATCATATAAGATAACATCTGAAGTCCTTAATTCTGCATAATGCACAGATAATGCTCACAATTAGAAAGGATTAGGGGAGAGATAATGTTCCTCATCCTCCGTCTGTTCTGATTATACTAGAGATAATGCTTGCAATTCAGGTAATCAGGTAATTTCTTCTAGAAGTATTCTACAGCCAAGTTAAAATAAACTTTCCAATCAATTTTAAAAGCTGTAAACTGCAAATCACTGTAACCTCAAGATGATTGAGATGTCCCTTGAATCACAGTCAGCAATGTCACCTTGTGTTTCCAGCCTAATTTACACTTACAAGCCAATGTATGTACCATAGCACAAAATGAACAGATAATTACACGCAGATGAAGTTCTAAAATAATAGACTTACATAAGAAATTGAATTGAATTCACTAAGGCAACCTTTATGCCATGAGGTCCAATACCTGCAGTTATTTCACCGTCAGGCCCAGCAACCTGTAAATTTGACCCCTCTTTTGCATCTTTATCTTGCTTACTGGGCTTCTCCTTCATCGATTTTAAGCTAGCCTGCTCTGATACTGTTTGAGGGCTTGTTGCCTAAAGGTGGTAAATTATTATGAACCAACCAAAATAACACAAATTTACATAGGTAACTGTAACACTAACAAGGCAATGTGATTTGATCCTTGCAAATTAGCATTGTAAAAGCAATTCCTCTACATCCAAAAAGTGTGTTAATCTGATATTTAACTTGAGATAACATATCCTCTCTTATATTTTAATGGCAGATTTTAGTGTGATCAACTCTCTGGGAACTTGCTTATCTGAAGTGTTATTGAATTGTATGTTCTTATGTTCTCTAACAACTTAGATCATTACATAAGTCAATATATTAATACATTCTTCTTAGAGACAGCTATATGCATATAAATTGTATAGTGATATGCGTGAAAAGAGAAAACATACTCTGTTCAAAATGATTTGCTCTGCTTCCTGCCCCTTCTTAGGTTTATTCTTCAGTTCTTCCTCTCGACGCTGCCTATCCATCCTGCAAGTGGTATACCAATAGCAGAAAATTTAAAGATGCTAGCTTCTTTGCTAACATAAGAATATGGATGATGCTGCAACTGAAATTTGATTACCTAAATATTATGATCTAAATAGATCATTCAATATCTACTAATAAGCAAAAGGAGAATAATGGTTAGGATAATGATTTATCAATCTGATATCATTTATTCTTCTTCTATCATCATAAACTTGCTTCACTTCTTTTGGGAGTATGGCGAATTAGAGCTCCACTTTCTTGCCATATAACATAGAAAGTCTAAAACTAGCAGCACATATACTTTAGCCACCATAATTTTGCTCATCATTTTCCTCCAAGGAGTAAAGGAAGCTATAAGAAGCACATATAAAACAAGAGAAAACCAGCAAACCTTCTATCTGCAATTAAATGTAAAGACCAAACATGGAATTTGTTGGATGATGAAGAGACTGTTGGTTTGAAACACTAATTGATACTTATTGTGGACTTTGAGAAGAAACAAAGATACATCCACCTAACAAGTAAAAGCCTCTGGAAGATGAATATGAAAATATTGCAACCAAGTGTCATGCCAATCACGCTTTTCAATAATAAACTGGAAATAAGTGCTAATGTACTTTTTCAGGCAAAATCCAACCAACCTTCTCTGCACCAAGCGGATGAAGTGCTGAGGAGGAACAAAGGCACGCTCCATATCAACAAGCGCAACAACCATCTTTTTGGCCTCATTTTTAAACCCATCCAAAGCAGAAGATGCAATTGCAATAACCTTGGGAAGGAAATTAAAAATGTTTTGTAATCAGAATCAACAGTGAAGATCAATATAAAAGTATAAAACATTCTTTATTAGTGCACCAGACAGAAGGAATACCTCACGCTTGAATGAAGGGTATCTTCCAAGGCCTGGTGTTGCATTTGCAGAAGCAGATACTATATCTATTAATACACGGTGTACCTGATAGCAGTAATTCCTATAAGACATAAGTACATAAAAAAAGGACAAATAACTAAAGTAATCCTCAAGATAGCAATAAACCATAGAAGAAAATGTGCAGGAAAAAAGACTACAACTAAGTAATCTCCAAGAAAGCAGCAATTTATATAGAAACAAAGTAAGGAAATATCAGATAATTACAGTGGAGAAACAATTGAAATATCAACTCTCAACAAAAAGTCAAGAGTATGTTACTTGAATCTAAAAAAAATAGTGTCCAAGTGCACGTGGCTCCCGCCCACGCAGGGTCTATGTGGGGAGATGTACGCAATTCTGACCTATGACCTCTTGGATGCAAAGGATAAGAGTTACCATCACAACAAGTGATGCTCTCTTAGTATGTTACTGAATTCTGAAGTTCTAGACAAAGAGAGCATCTGATTAGTGATTGGAGCAAAAGGAACACACTTGACACCTTGTAATCGGCAGAAAAGTTCTGTTAAAAAATGGCCAAGAATATCATCATTGAATAAGAGGATGTGTACTCTATTAACGACTAACAAGATTGCATAGTGCAACAAACCTGCAACTGTATAGGTTATGAAGAGCGTCTTATAGTGAAAGGCAATATTGCTACTGAAACAACAAAACTAAAGCTCCACGAATGTAAAGTAAAAGTCATAAGAAAACAGTTGCCAATTTAAACCTGTAAACTCTAGAAAACAGATGAAAGAATGTACTCATTACTCAAAACCAAACTACCTCAAAAGTTATAAATTACCTCATCCACACAGAGGCGTGATGGCTCCTTGGCTAATTCCAAAACACCTTTTATTAAAGACCTTAAACCTTTTTCTGGAGATATCAGATATGGTTGATAACCATCAGCTTCCAGCACAATCTAGGATGTAAGAAAAACCATTAAAATTCAAGGGTCATACTATTCGATGAAAAAAGCAGAGCTTTGGTTAAAGAAAATGTTAAATTACCCTCTTAACATTATTGATATCAAAATGCCTATCCAAAGGAAGTTGCTTGATCCTATTAGGAAAGTTCCCCTCGAAACTCGCAACAACTTTCCAACCAGCACCCTGGAAATGAATGGCCCAGTTGTAATTGCATAATGATATGACAGTGCAAAGAATATTAAGAAAATAACATATCTTAAGCTGTAGATATTAAGCTCACATCATATAGTTTACACGTTCACATGTTATGCTGCTGCATACATAGTATTTAAGCACGAATGATATAATTGTATGGTTAGTGTTTCTGCAACATTCTGAAACATTTTCATGCTAACAGCAAAACATATAAATTCACAACACAAGCAGTGTTATTTGTATAGTACTCAGGTGTTTCATGGCAATCCTCAAACTGGCATGCATCTTTACTGCTAGGAGACCAACATGCCCATCTATACAGTGCAATGCTTTACAAAGTACGTCAAATGATTGTACAATTCATGAAACAAAATTCCATTATACAATTCATGAAACAAAATCCCATTATCCTCTTTGCAGAAAAAAGTATGCTAAATATTAAGCTAGCATGTACCAATTAATCTGCATTTATGGTAGGCCAAATGAATGTATAGTTCTTCATGAACCAAAATTCAACTTCTCTTTGTAGAAAAAACTACACTAACTATTAAGCTAGCATGTGTTGAATTAATATGCTTTCTACAAAAGAGCAAGAAACCTATCCAGTTTAGCTGCTTACAAGGCATTATATCATTTATTTTTAGCCTTCTAAATCAATATAGGAAGAAATAGGTTAGTAGAAAAGGCACAAAATAGGTTCAAGGATTAGACTACTAACCTCACCAGTAGCAATATGCTGGAGAAACCTATCCTCAAATTCCCGGCAAAGCTCCAAAGCAATAGCCCTGGTTCCTTCAACGCTATCTACCATCTGTTCTCCAAGCCTTACCAATTCATCTTGCACCATCTGAGATTTACCCTGAAGCCTGCAATTGCATAGTCAGGAAAAAGAAATATTAGCTCAAAATCATTGGATCATATAACAAGTTCACCACAAGAAAAAGTACCTATAAAGATTTAAACATAGGCATACCCTGAAATTTTCAGGAATTATGTATCTTACACTAGTTAGTTACTCAGACATTGTAAGAGAGTGCATGGATTCTGGAAATGGATAGAGTTCTAATTAGCAACAGCCACCAGTTGATGTGAAAAAGGGTCTTAATGACCTTCAACACTGAAATGTTTCAATGTGGCCGCATTGACATCTAATCTTACATGCCTAAGCTTCAAGTTTTTGTCGGTCTAAGTATTTTAGGTAGTGACAAAGCTGCTTGCCTACGTGCTACAAGACTATAAGCATTGTTATGGTATGGAAAAGAAGGATCAAGTATTCAAGCTATATGATCAAACACACTCTAGTTCACCTACCCTCTAGATCCAATATCAATTCCTTATTACTCGGTGTGTCCTGGTAACTGCATTGTCTTAATAATAGGAATAACAGAACCAAAAATTAGCAGCTGGCAGGAAGAAGCACCTATCTTCATTGACACATTATTATAGAACAAGTGTGCCACAGGAAAGCAATCCAAAGCTTCCCAAGGCTCGAAAAGGAGGATAGAAGGAGCAGCTTCATGTCATAACAAGGCAAAGATATGAGAAAACAAAAACAAAAATAAATGGAAAAAAGTCAAAAACGTGTAGCGCGATTTGGAACTAAAGCATGTAAACAAATTGTTAAGTGATCACAGAGGACAATGGAAATAAACTATACCCAGTCAGAAGGTTTGGGAGCCTGACTTTCATTCGCTTACGAATCTGTTTGGCAAGTGTATCTACTAAAGCAACTCTTCCAAGCTTACTTTGGGGAGCTCCAGTTAGTATGGACCTAAGGCTTTCACTCTCAGCTCGCCAAGCAGTTTCCAGTGAATTTTCAGAGCCGACTGATCCAGATTGTGCTGAAGCAATAGCAACAGATTGCCCAATTAGTGCGACCCATTCAAATTCTGCCGCATTTCGTGGTCCCTGATTCAGAAGAAGGGCCTTAACGGCACCAAGACTTTTCTGGTCTCCAGCTGCTTGATCAATTTTGCTAATAACACCAATTGTTCTGGTTCCTGTGAAAAATTGAAAGAAGAGAATACTCACTAGCATAACTCAACATTGCTCAAAACACAAACAGCTAAAAGATAGTTGACACTGAAAACAACATAAACTAATATATAATCAAGCCTTGCACTGATTGCATCCATAATTAAGAAATTAGAAAGGAAAGCTGGCCATAGATTATCAAAACAAACCATCTGAATCAAATTCCTTGGCCAGCCTAAGAGCTCGAGATGACGAAACTTCTGCTGCTTGGGAAGCTGGTAGAACGATTAGCACTATTGCATCAGTATGTGCCGCATAGTCTCTAATCTGAAGCAAGAAGGAAAACAAGTAAACAGCCGAGTATGTTTCTGTCATTTAAACATATGTAATAAAGAATAACCCCAGTAGAAACCATATCCAAAGACATGTTCATGATTATCATGCTATTAATGTTTCAACTTTCAACTAAAATGTTTTCATTAAAGACTCCCAATTCCATTGTATGTTAGCATATGGCGCTACCAACTATCTAGGTGATTAGTGCCAACCATGTTTAACAAATTACCTGTAAAACAAAAAAGAAATATTAGCAAATACTAACCATTGATTCATCCATGGCTCGCTGGTCTACTCCGGGTAAGTCAATCAATTTTAATGGAGGAGCTGAAAATGGAAAAATAAAAAGAAAAAAGGGTGAGCAAAGACTTTAAGTAAGAAGGTAAGCATCCTGAACAATGTTTGCATTAAAAAGCAAAACACGTCTTTTTTGCATCGATTTATGCTATGCGGAGAGGATGATCAAATTAAGTTTGTAAGAAACAACCAAAGCAAGAGACTGTCTTAACTATCACATTTTAGCATTGTCATGCTATTAATTTTAAATAATATTTGGGTCAGCTGATTAAGCAGTCAAAACAAACTGAACTGTTTCTTGATTCTACAGATCATAGCATCAATTCTAAACTAGATCTGACAGACTTACTAAAGGCCTTGAATTATTAGGGGGTGAACTCAACTCATACTGCATTATATTTAAGAACAAGAAGTGCGGAATTGTTTCCTCCAAAATACTGTATATCAGCATAAACGAAATATGTTAGCACTTGTTTCTTGATAATGATCAAAGAGATCTTCTTAACAGCCTTTCAGATTGTTCAAAAGATTACTGGTGCCTAATACTTATTTATCCTCGTACACAGGCACACTGTATCAATCCAACAAACAAGACAAGAAGAACTGGGCCTATTGTAGACCTTTATTCCACATCGATGAGAGAATCCAAATGAAATATCTAGATAGACTAATGCAGGAGATTAAACCGATGACAAACCTGTACTAGTTCGTAGCTTCAGATATATTTCGTCTGACCGGCTCCTTCCAGAGCTATTGACCCCTGTTCCCTTACTTAATCTATCTTGCAGGGAATGCCTAAGTGCACCTGCAACATAAAGAAGGATCCACAAAGATCATCAAAACTCATGCATTATAAATGAGCCTTATTTTACTACAGTAACACTTTATTATAGATGTACTACTTGAACATTAAGGAGGGGGGCAGGGTATCTCACTCGCAGTAACCTGCTGTGACTTATTGTCTATCTGCAAGATGATAGATTTGCTGCTGAGCGAGCTATCCCTCTGCAAATCAATGCAGATGGGTGCCCGGGTTGCACCATTCTCTCCCGTAGGCTGTAACCAAAAGAATTTTTGTTGGCGAATAATCAGATTGACCTTCCGTATAATGAAGATATCGTTTAAAGATCTTAATACATAGTAACGCATACCAGGACAGGATGACCGATCAAGCTATTCAATACTGCCGATTTGCCAGCACCCTGGAGAACGAAAATATCATCAGATTTATAATGCAATTGCACGTAAACTTTACTCATCGAGAACAAAGTCTACAGAAAACTAGAAAACCCCACAAAAGATCCAAAAAGAGGGCCACGATTCAGCTAGAGAACTCCAACTCACAACATTGCCGAGGACTACAACATTGAGGAAGGTCGAATTCCTCCTTGACGACGACTCGTCCGGGTCCTCGTCGGCCAGAAGTGCGGCCGCCTGCAGCATCGCCTCGGATAGCTTCGTCAACTCCTCCATCGCCTCCATGGCGACGAGATCCGGATCTCTACCCACTACTTACAGCCCTATCTGAGGGGATAAGACCGGCTAGGGCTTCGGATGAGCGGAGAGCGTGACCAGATCCGGATCGCAGGGAATGAATCGAGGGATGAAGATCGAAACAAAGGAAGTTAAGATCCAATAGAGAGGAAGGAGATCGACGAGGAAGGAGGGGAGAGATCTCCTCACCGACCTTGCGATTTAATTTGAGAGTTGAATGGAACGGAGCGATCACGAGAAGAAATGGGGTGCGGACGGCGAAATAAGAAGGGTGGGGGAAAGAGAGAAGTGGGGGAATTGGTCGCAAAAAAATAACTTTTTATTAGCCTCCACTGACGAGACTTCGGAGCTAATTAAAACGGAGCGGGTATCTTATCGGGGGGTTTAAAATCGGGTGCGGTGGCCAATTCTGGTGGTGGGGACCATGTTCCTTTTTCGCCCATCTCACAATATCTCATAGTTTTGAATTGAAATAATTTCATTTAGAACTTTAAATTATCTGCCACTTTCTCATTATATTCTTCAATATATTCATAAATTGTTAAGTTACTCGACTGACTCGCGAGTAAATTTATAGTTTTATATTCTTATTTTTGAAGGAAATAAATATATATTAATATATTATTTATGTGTATTCCGATGAGTATTTTTTGTCTTTGCCTCTCTGGGGTCACAAGTTCCTAATAATTTATGGGGTCTAGTATATTAAAAGAGAGTTCAGGTGATGCAAGGCCAAAACTGGCCATAGTTCAAAAATATCTAGATAAAATTATTTTTAAAAATAAAAAAAGTGTGATATTGGATTTCTTTTGAAGAATTAGATACATTTTTAAGATATCAAATAAATACTTGAGATTTTAAAATATTTATGATTCAATTGTTTAACACTCAATGAATTGTTTTTAATTTGTCGCGTTTACTTATGCCCATGTTATAATCAAAAAGCATGGTATTAGATTGGGGTCGGATTATCATAATGCAAATATAAATATGAGCAGTTCATCAAACATGCTACATAGATTATAAAATTATCGGGTAACACAAATTATTTAATTTTATATGAACTATAAATATTTTTTAAAATTAATGTTATATTATCTTGTTATAAATGAATTAAGAAAATAAAAATAAAAATGACTCGATTATTAATCAGGTAAGACGGGCTAATTTGTTGACAAGTAGAATCTAATTATATTAAACCCAAATCTATTTAAAAATCAAATTATAAATAACAGGAATAAAAAAATAATAAATACATATAAGAACAATAAATATGACTGCAAGAGATAGTAGTAATTAATTAAGTTATATAGTCTGTTGTGAATTTTTTTGCATATGAGAGTGTAGCATTTCCTGTGATAATTATTGCATATTTATCAACAAGTAAATGACAGGCAAAAGTTTAAAAAACTTTCAGTTCTATTTGACTGGGGACATCGTATGAAGGCAATCCAAATAATCCAAATTTTGGGTGCAGAGACGAGGGAACAACTCTCCTCGGAGTTATCAAGAAAATTTTAAATTTTGAAATGGTTTGTTATATACTATCACTATTTTTCAGGTATAATTTTTAAATTCTTTTATTATCTGTGTACAACTATCTTTTAATTTTTGAAAAAAAAACTATATAGACCTCTAAACATAACGAAAAATAATAATAATAATAAAATTCGAAAAGTGTGTATGAAAAATAGTGATAGATGAAGGGTCTATATTACAGTATTATTTTACCGAGATAAATAAATGTGATAAATCTTATTTATTAAGATTATTATTTCTTAGATTTTATATGGGATTAAAATAAATGAGATAACCGGTGAGTCATCCAATTTTGCCCCTCCGTTCTTTTTATCCGAACCCTAGCCATTTATATAATAATATATTGTGCTGTATTTTGAAGATTAAATCTATATTGAACACTGTAATACTGTAAGATTACAATATATTTACTAATTTATAATATGTATATAGTTTTTTTTAAAAATTAATATGAGATTTCTACCGGTGATGGTAAATTAAGTCGAATTATTTTTCAGCAAGAATCACAAAAATATTTATAAGTAGACAACATAATAATTTAATTACTTTTATCCTTTATTCTAACCAGCGTTTTGAATTTCTTTTGGTGATTAGCCTTCTTTATCTTAATTTTTAATACACCTGTAAAATTTAATAACATTTAAACAGTGAGGTTAATAATGAGTTAGATGCATGTTGAATAATATGGGACCGAAATGCGAGGTTTAAGTGAAACAAGTCGCTTAAGATGAAACTTCAGACCATGACAACGCGATTAATGTCAAACAAGCTTTCACATTGTCGCATCAAAAATTCTCTCACTTCTTTTACCATTGACACATCTTATTCTAAAATCTAGAAGCTTTTCCTCAAAATTTCCACCTTTATTCTTTCTTCTATTATTTACCTATTTTTAAAATATATATATATATATATATTAAAATTTAGCCATGAAAGATAGAAAAGCTGCTACCGTCGACGGCTAAAAGTTGTAATAGATGAACAAGAAAAATCCCTTCTAACTAACACCCAAAATCTAAGAGGTGTCTCGTGTTTGCCAATCAATCAACAGCATGATTGGTTTGACGATCATATGAGAAATTTTACATTAAGAAAAATAATTTAGAAGAAAAAGATATCATTATTAATGTATTTAATAGCTCATCCCGACTCTTGAACGCAATTCAACATGTTCGCAAGCAGTTGAGAGTCGGTCTTCATAACTAGAAGGGATGAGCAAGGTTTAATATAGACCAGTGTTTTTTTTTTTTTTGACCGCACAAGCTTCAATTTTAATTGGCGACTAATATTTAGACATTGTAATAAAAGGCAATTTATTAGACCACCGTGCCACAAACCCATCACCACCCAATTATGGATTACTTTTAAAAAACTCAGTCGGTATTTACCTTAAACCAAGCTTACTGGATTTGGAAAGATGGATAAACAACCCATTAAAATACTCTTGGGTTAGATTAAGGAATTGTGATTAAATACCCTATTTTCTATTCTCAACTAGAGGTTAAAAATGGAAAATAATAATAACTAAACTATTTTTTTTTTCTTAATATAACCCATAGTTATGATGATATCTTAAAGAGCATTGTAATTTTATATCACCAGGAAATAAGAAGGAGAAGTATATTAAAAGAAATATTCACCTAATCGGACGGAACCAATATGTCAATATGACGACACGATACCGGATCCGATCCATCCTTCCCACCCACCGATCGGCTCAAAAAAAAACCGTCTACTACTCTTAGTCGGCGGCGACTTAACCTCGTTGCTTATTTTCCCTTGTTACTCGGTGACGACTTCTATCCTCTTGACCTAACCGAACAAACCGCCTATATAAGGAGATCACACTATATAGTAATCTGTATATTGAGTTCCTTGGTTTTCTCCTCCATTTCTCCTCTCTCGATCGATGCAGATGGCTGCAGACTTAGCAAACGGTGGCGGGAAGGGGCCATCGCCGGGAAGGTTCGCCGGAGTATACAGCGACGTGCAGACGAGCCGCCTCAACCACTCGCTTCCTCTCCCATCTGTTCTCAGATCTCCTTTTAAGATCGTCGACGGTCCTCCGAGCTCCGCCGCCGGAAATCCCGGTAAAATCCGATCCAGATAGACCGAGATCTGCTCTTTGGTTTCTTTGTTCGGCGTTTTGTTTGGATTCTTATCGGATTTGGATTTCGAGGTATGGTTTTTGTGATGCGCTGTTGTTTGATCGCAGATGAGATCGCGAAGCTGTTCCCGAAGCTGTTCGGGCAGCCGTCGGCGATGCTGGTGCCGACCGGCGCAGCGCCGTCGGAGATGGGAAAAGGGCTTAAGATCGGGGTCGTTCTCTCCGGAGGACAGGCGCCCGGAGGGCACAATGTCATCTCTGGGATATTTGGTGAGCAAAGTTTGATGTCTTAGTTTGAAGTGGATGATTAACAGTTTGATTTAATTGGTTGTTTTTTCCGCTATCTTTTGGTTGGTAGATTATTTGCAGGAATGGGCGAAGGGAAGTACCTTGTATGGATTCAAGGGAGGTCCGGCGGGAATCATGAGATGCAAATATGTTGAGCTGAATGCGGGGTTCATCTATCCTTACAGGAATCAGGTAGTTAGTGGTTCGTAGAGGTGCAAGATTGCTTATGAGGCTATATATATATATTGCACCGAGCTTTTCCCCTTGCATAATACCGAAGCTCTATCATTTTTTTTCCCATTTGATGTAGTGACATTGCATTTTCGCCATTGACACCTTAAGTTAGATTACACTTTTGGTGCAAATATCTAAACCACAGACCTTGATTGTTTTTGGCATGTAACTATTTGTTCGCAAATAGTTAACTACTTCTTGATGTCTTTTTTACAACTACTATCTGCAATTTGTCTTTATAGGACTTTCTATATGATAAATATTTATATGGATATGTAAATATATGTTATATTTGAGTGAGATGTATGACTGCAATATTGATTTTGAATTCAATAGGGTGGATTCGATATGATATGCAGTGGGAGAGACAAGATTGAAACTCCAGAACAGGTGCTTCTTGGATTTTTATATTTATATGGCTATAAGAGAACTTCTCATAACATGATGTCCATTACGAAATTCTGCATTAGTCATAAGGAAGTATTTCACTTTTCTCTTTTTCTTCAAAATCTTACTGCTAGTTACATGACTATTTGCTCAGTTTAAGCAAGCTGAAGAGACAGTCACGAAACTTGATTTGGATGGACTTGTTGTTATTGGTGGAGACGACTCAAATACTAACGCGTGTCTTCTTGCTGAAAACTTTAGGTAGAACATTCAACGCAACATTTAAATTTGATCTCCTTTTCACTTTTCTTCGAGTAATTTGATACTTTTTAGTTTTTACATCTATTTTTATCAGTTCCTATTCTTATTTTAGTTAATCTTGTCTCAAAATTTATTGGATTGATAGGACAAAAGATATGAAAACTCTGGTTATTGGATGCCCAAAGACGATTGATGGAGATCTTAAAAGCAAGGAGGTTCCTACAAGTTTTGGTTTTGATACAGCTTGCAAGGTGCCATACAATGTTTTCCCTATTGTAGCTCTTAAGTCTTCAGACTTTCCACCTTACAGAGGGGGTCTTGATGGATTGTCACGACCTTTTCTGTATGTTTAGAAGTTGGTACTATTTGCAAGAATCTGAGTTCAAAATGATCAGTGGGCATTCTTAGTACATAAGAAATTTTTTTTAATGTGTTCTGCTGTACAAAGTCAATGCAGAACTAGGATAGTCTAA